>NC_046220.1:15640365-15953635 GCF_011004875.1 Balearica regulorum gibbericeps
CATAACATATCTTCTTAATTTGCAAAAGAAAGATAATGTTTGTCGTAATAAAAGCAAAAGTGATATCTACTTTTATATATATCATGCTTTTTTTTAATGTAAAGAAAAGCATTTATTGAAAGGACAGTAAACCTGGATTTCTTTCAGGTTGCCACTCTCTAACTGAAGTAATAAGCTTTATACCAGGTTCTACATTCTATACAGACATTGAAAACAAAATGGAAAACAAAATACCAAGCCCCCCCAAAACCCTCCACCATTTCCCCCAAAGAACCCCAAAACACAAAATGATATTCCAATATGTACCTAAATGAAAGAACTTAAGTTTTGTAATCTAAGGGAACCATACCTCTTTTTATATTTACATTCATATTCATATTTGTGTTTATGTTTATATACTCTTAATAGTGAATCAAATCAAATTGGTTTTGCTTTTAATATTACATAGCGTATTTTATTTTCAAGTGATTCAGTCATTTACAGTATACACTTCTCATTTTATCTTCTGATTTTGAGAATAGTCTACTTTTGCAAGATTTTCTTCTTTTCAGGAATGAAAACACCATTACACACTTAATGAGATGCTCCGTTCAGATTAAACCATTTAGTCTCAACAAAACTGGAAAGGACATGACATCAATATTTTAACTCAGCTGAAGATTTCAGTGAAAATTTTAAACCAGCAGTATATGCAAACTCCTTATTTACTTCACTCTCCAAGCAAAAGTGATTTCATAGACACCAACTACTATGGAACAAAAATATAGTATATTGGCATTGTTAATCCTAAAGTCAGCCAAACTAACTGGAGAAAAAAACCAAAGATTGCCATTTGAGCTAGATGATAATTCTGGGTTCTCACTCTCTAACTAGCTTTGCTTAGAAAAAATGTGCATATTGAAAAGACTGAATTGCAGCCACTTCTCCTTTATGCGCAAATAATTTCTCATTATGTTAGTTTTGTTGACTGACAGCAGTTAACGCCCACAACAGGTTTGTGCAGCTTGGGCTGTATACTATGTTGCTTTAATAATTAGTGAAGACAATATTGATAGTGAAAGTGTCTTTGCCATCCAAATGAAATATAGGGCAGTGCCCACCTGTATTCCTGTATAGTTATACTCTGCAGAAGAGCAGCTCTTAAAACTTGCAATAAGGCATTCAGTCTATCTTTACATTATTCTAAAAAAACCCACTTTAATAGACCACATCTTTAATAGAGGATATTTAAGAAAATCAACACCATCTGATTTTAGGGCTGTACCAAGAGTAAAGAAAAAGCTATTACTAGGTGTGCCATGAGGTGGTCACCATATCTTTGAACAAATAAGGTCATTCTTGACTTCTGTAAGTTTTATTACTTGCTTTGGAAGTAGTATGGGTTATTTTTCAAATATCTACTGATTAAATTCACTGGAGAAAACTCTCCCCACCTTGAAGACATCTATTAACAAAGAGTAATAAAAATCTTCTTTCATGGCTATTGTTTAGTTTGATTTTACATTAAACAGAGATTAAACTAAATAATATCAGCAATATAGTAATAGAAAATTTTGGCAAAGAGAATTTTTGTTAATACTGGCAGCTATTTCCTTCACTAATTCTCAGACTAATGAATGCAATAATATATGGGTAGAATAATTTACTCTTTACAAATTCCTAATTATAATTTTACATAAAGTTTAGATATTCAGAATGAATAAACCATAGGACATTATCTCCTCCTAAGTTACTAAGAATTTAAAGCCTTGTCAGTTGTCATTTGAAAGGTAATTTTTAATAAGGCCTTGGGTTTAACCTACAAGTGTGTAAAAATATCTTAATTTCATTTTCAGCATACAGGCAAAATGGAAGGAAACGAACATAAGAATTTGAAAGCACAGGAATGGAGAATTTTCCCTGAGTTACACCAAAAATAGCTAGAAGAATTTCTGCCTATACCACTGTAAGTAAGCTAACAGTGGCAAGCAGGATTTGAAACAGTTTTTCTACCATATAATTATTTCACACATCCACTGATTTACTATTACAGAAACAACACAATTTAAAATTGTCCTGGTTTCAGCAGGGGTAGAGTTAATTTTCTTTCTGACACTGGTGCAGTGCTGTGTTTTGGATTTAGGATGATAATAATGGTAACATACTGATGTTTTTAGTTGTTGCCAAGCAGTCGAGGACTTTTCAGCTTCTCACACTGCCCTGCCAACAAGAAGGCGAGGGCCACCCAAGAAGCCGGGAGAGAACACAGCCAGGGCAGCTGGCCCCAACTGGCCAAAGAAGTATTCCATACCACACGACGTCATGTCCTGGTTATAACTGAGGGGTGGGCTGAGAGACGTAGCGGCTGGGGGCCTTGCATGGTAGCTGGGACTCTCGTGCAGCAGTGGTCAGGTGCTGCTGTTTATTTTCCCAAGTAACCATCATGCATGATGGAGCCCTGCTCTCCTGGGGATCCTGAACACCTCCCTGCCCATGGGAAGTGGTGAATGAATTCTTTGTCTCATTTTGCTTGTGTGTGTGGGCTGGGAGACTGGGCAGCTGGGGGTCTTATGTAGCATTGACCTCAGGTAGTAAGAAATTATGCTGTTCATCACTTGTTTTGTATTATTATTATTATTATTAATATTAATATTAATATTATTACTATTTTCCTTTTTGTGTTTGTCCTATTAAACTGTTTTTATCTTCACCCACAAGTTTTCTCACTGTCACTCTTCTGATTTTCTCCCCCATCCTGTCGGGGAAGGGAGTGAGTGGGTGGCTGCATGGTCTTTGGTTGCCAGCCGTTATATCTCTTCCATACCTATATTTTAGTGTTAGCCACATGTTAACAAAGTACGCATGTTTAAAGGAATACTATTCTTTTTTTAGTGCTTTGGCAACAAAGACTTAAAATTCTGGTTAGGACACTGTTTTGTTTAAATCTATTCCAACACTCATTTCAGTTAGTGTGTGCAATCTTACTAATATTTGTCCTTTGATTCTCCTTCTAACAGAGGAAGGACATCATGGGTCATAAAGCTGACATAGCAGCTCTACAGCTTCTCCTGAGTATGGTGTTTCCTCAGTTTAATTGTTCCTGGATTTGTCAAGGACACATATGTACTTCAAACATCTCCACATAAGGGTTACCACTACTATCTTTCCAAAAGAACAAAAAACTCATAGAAGTGAGGGAATATGCCAAGATATACAGTGAGGGAAGAACACAAAGAAATTAGTTGATTTTGCAGTATTTAGTCTTGTGGTTTAAAAGCCACCTGATTCATTTAGAGATAGGTCTGAGAGAAGTGAAAAAAATCCTGTCTGTAGTTTCCCACCCCAGAAAACTTAGAACCAGAATTTGGTGCAAGTGTTATTCTAAAATGTTGCCAAATAATTTAGACATTTCTATAATACTGACAATGACAGTAGTAGTAGTGGTGGTAGTAGTAGTAGTAGTAGTAGTAGTAGTAATAGTAGCAGCAACAGCAGGAATAGTAGTAGTAAAAACAACCAGCAGTAAGATCAAGAGCTGGTGCAAAATGTGAGCAATGATTATCTATAAAAATCAATTTCAGAAACAATCAAAGCTGATATTTGGCCTTGTGGATCTCTTCCTGTTTTCAAGAAGTAGTATGTTTAGTTATGTCTTCATTTCCACTGCTGTAACAGTACATTTTGCTGACCTCTAACTGCAAATCACAACTATTCCACAGATATAATATAGATATAGATAATAAAAGTAAAATTAATACTAGTGGTTAAAAGCAAGAGCTACCTACATCCCTGATTTTTACTTCGTGATAAAGCATCTACAATTGACTTGAAAGATTAGATCTGCAGCTGTTCATATGCAGCTGTTCATAGATATCTGGAGAAGTCTTGTCTTTTGGTTTAGGTAGAGCTGACATACAATTGAAGTGACAGGAAACTCCCAGAAAATAAAGCAGCTTGACTCTTAGTCCTGTCAAAAGTACCACCTGAAAAAGGTAGTCTCTAAAGGAGCTTTAACTGACAGTATTTCACACCTTTTCCTTCTGTATCTATCAAAATTCAAGTTGTAATAGTCATCCATTAGTTATTGACATTTCATGATTAAAAGAAAATAACCTATGGAGATAACAATTACATCATTAGAGAAGTTTTAGGGAGTCCTTGGGGAGGTGCATGTTGAACCTTCTGTATACATAACTAATTTATCCCTAAATGTTATGAAATGTCTGTGTTAACAAAGCTTATACAGTCAACAGTTTCCTTGGTAGACCAATAAAATTAATATTTGCTAAAACCCACAGAGAATTTTAAGACACACACGAAAACACCTGCACTTCAAAGGACAACTTTCTACAAAACTAAATTAATTTTCCATAGAGCATTTAATCCCTTCATTGGTATTTTATACTAGAAGAAGAAAGGACTTATATATTCATAGATTGAGCCAACAAAGTTAAGAGGAGAAAAATTGTTTGTTATGATGAGAGGAAAGCCAGCTAAACCATAGGTTTAACCTATGGTTTAGAAGTAAAGCTTCTTTCCTGGAAATTCTGTACTTTTGAACCCAAGCATTATTGGAAAGATAGCTTGTGTGAAATAGAGCTATTCTGGCAACGTGAGTAAATAAAGAATTTCTAAAAAAGTACAAGTGATCAATAGATTTTAGAAATTAGTAAACTAATATCTCTAAAAGAAAAAAAATCTTCCTTTTGATTTTTTGTTTATACATTCTTTATAACTGAATTTAGAAATTATTAATAAATATATTTATAAAAATTCTGTTCTGTCCAAAACCTAGAACAAACCAAGCTTTTCCCAATTATTCCATTGTAGTTTGTCTCTGAATTTCTTAATTCTGATCAGTAGCATATAAGAAGTAAGTTTGATTACCTGCAATATGCAGCTTGATATGGAATCCAAGTAGATTTGGGTTGTAATTAACCTTTGAGATCATAAGTTACATGCAAAAAAAAAAAAGTACAAGGGCTTTTTACATGTGTGCCTAACACCATGTCACATACTTTCTCCAAAGCTCCTCCTGGAAACTGATAGGATGATGTGTCTGTTGTGTACTTCTCCTTGCAGGTCCTTGTGGTGGTAGAAGTTTACTACTACTTCTCTCTGATTACACAGGAGAACATTATGCCTCAGATCTAAAGGCAAATTTTCTACTTTGTGGAGCACATATTTTCAGTGATACAGTTTTTCTTGAAAATTTTCATGTTTTCCTATGAATTTTAGATTACATTAGAGGAAGGAGAGGTCAAAAGAAGTCTCTCAAAGAGTTTATTTTTCAGATTTAGTATTGAATTGCCTAAGATGGTTGACTTTGCAGTATAGACCAATACAGAAGTTTGGCAAACTTCTTCATCCTTGAAGAATTATTCCATGTACACAGAAAGTCAGAATTACACATATAGCTTATTGTACATTTCAGTCTTTAAGATATGCAGTACACAACACCTTTGCCCACAGTGTGAAATGTGCATTATTCAACCTCTTTTTCAGATCATAAAAATCAATTATAGTAGGACAAAGAACAGAACTACCACGAACTTCACTGGACTAAACTGCAGTGCTATGTGAATGCAAATCTTAATAAGGGGTGACTACACACAACATTATCACTTTATAAATGACTAGCAGACAAGCAAAATCCATACTGAAATCATTGAGATGGCTTTAATTGCTGCTTGTGACAAAAATTACTCAGATAATTTGAAAAAGACAAAGTGATTATGTCAACAAAAGAAAAATAAATAAAACCAATTATAAAAAACCAATCCTTTTGTCCCTTCCCCAAAAAAATTTTCTGTATCTTAAGGCTAAATAACAAACAACAACTTAATCTATAAGTTTTGGGCCACTAAACTTGTTAGTTCATAAGGGTGTTGATACCAACTGAAATCTTCAGAGTGATCAGAACAGTCTCACTGGCTTCACTGTTCTTTTGTTTACATGTAGAGTATGCGCCTTTCTGTTACCAATATTTTTCACTTCGACATATTTAGTGAGCTTAAGTGTAAAAAAGGAAAAACTGTTCAGTTATTATAAAAGCATCATCAGACACTGTTCAGTTCTCTGTTTTTCATATACTTCTGCACGACTTTAGGCATATCACTTTGTCTCACCTCTTTCCTAACGATAGTATTACACTGCAACTATGACAAAAAAGAAATATTAACATTGAATAGTGAGACTTTTATAGTGGCTAAAGTAGAGAGTCCCATAACAGACTTCACATGATGAACAAAAATATGTTTCTTTCTATGTCATGCAGATATTGAGGAACATTAAATAATGAACTAGTCTTTAGATGCATAACTACTACTATATCAGGTTTGACCTGTTGTAATTCCTTTGCCAATAAGCGGATCAAACCTAAGCTCACCTTCCAATGATGATGTTACTAATTTCTTGTTTCTTCTCTTACTTTTGTGAGCCTGGATAACAGCAGTCATGCAGTCTATATGAAGGTGATATTCTGATGTCCATCAGGGAAGTGATGCAATCGTTATATACCACCAATGTATGTTATCTACCCTCTTTTCAAGACATCAAGTCCTCCAATTTGGAGAACCACATCATGGTTCTAGACCCATATTCCCTCTGGGCATGCTCCTGATGAGATTCACAAAACCTTCCAGAAAATTTTGTATCTGTCTACTGTTGCTATCACTGTTACCACTAATGAGGAGTAAGTGTCCCTAATCAATCTGAACAGAGAAAAGCACAGCATGGGGAAAAAAAAAAGAAAAAAAAAAGAAAAAAAATATATGGCTGCAGTTAGCCCTTCCTGTGATCTGGATTGCCATAAAGTACATGGGGGTGCTTATCAGGTATAATGCTATGTGATCACAATTATGCAAAGAAATCTGCACATCTTGTTTACAGTTGAGTCAATGACTAAAGTATACCTTAACTGTGTTTTAAGGCTTGGAATAAAAGAGAAGCTCAATATCCCTTCATCTTTTTTTTTTTTTTTTTTTTTTTTTTTTTTTTATTCACACACCTTGAAAGTAGCAATCTCCCTTCTGCTTTGAGGAAGCAAAAACCTTGTATGTCCTCTCCCACAGCCACATTTACTGTAGTTGTAACTGTGTATAGCTTTTATCTGCATTTTGTGAGAAACTTGCTGGAAAATCAGGTACTGTCTCTGAAAACAGATAAGGAGGGTAGAAGGTTGGGCAGAGAGAGAAACTGCACTGCTTCACACAGGAATGGCTTATTTCTGCTTATTACTGAGGATGAACCTACGCCAGTCTCTTCATAATTTCTTCATATACAATACTCTACCTCCCCAACCCAGAGAGTCAATACTATACACAGGGTTTTTTGCACCTCCATCACCTCTGAGTAGATATTAGGTCACACAGGACCTATTATCAGTGCAAAACTCCTTGTATCACTCAACATAACCTAAAAATATCAGCAGAGATAGATACATGTGGTAATAGAAAAAAGAATGGCATTAAGGCAGTTAAAGAAGTTCAGGGGGTTACCCAGATTCTTCCCATTGGTCACAACTGCAGCAAGGCCCAATTTGTCACCAGGTGAGGTATTGACATAAATTAGCAGAGACATGCAGACCACAAAATATTAAAACTATGGGAGCTGCTCATGTTTTCTGCTTTTTCTCTTTCTTTCATACAAAGTCAGTTCATTCAAAATGAGCAGATTATAACACTGTTTTATTTTGTTACTTATTTGGAAAGTCATTTTCTTCTATGGTATATCATCAAGTATGCAAATTAGTACTTTCGTATATTTTTGTTCTGCTGTCTAGGTGTTTTAAGTCACCTAAACTTTACTCTGGGCAGACATTTAGTATATGTGAATAACAAACAAAATAGTTGAAACCTTTTCTTATGATTGTTTAAAGCAACTCGGGGTTATTCACATAACTAGGTAAACTGAGCCAGCTGGAACATCTTTTTAAACAGTAATAAACATCTGGATCAACTTATTTGAATAAGATTCTCTATTTATAAATCTAATTGTCCACAAAATTTCTATTTACAGCATTAAAAGAGATATTTTAATTGCAAAATCAAATTAATTAATAACTTTGTATAACATACCAAAACTTCCTAAAATACTCATTGGACACAACTATGACTATGTGATGTTTCACATCATGAAACAATGTTACTGACTCCTCTTTGTCCCTACTTAGAGCAATGCAGCTCGAATATACCATTACTTTTTTGCACTATGGTAATCCAAGTACATTTTTTGGATATTCACAAAGCACAGTAGGATACCATTAGTTCTACTTCCATTAAAAATAAAGGCCATTATCATAGTAGTACTCAATATGAGATGGCAGCAATGCTTACATGAAGTGCATTGGCATACATAGTGTCTATGTGTTGACTGTGGGAGCGTTGCTGTGTCAGTTGGTCTTTGAATTACTGAATGACTTATCATCCATGATTATCATCTCTCATGGGACTGAAAAATCTCATTCTTATTTTTCTCTAGGCTCTCAAAAGAACAGGTTTTTCTACACAGCTCTCTCGCGTCTAGATATATCTACAACCATCCAAGGATTCTGACATATTTTTACAGTGATTTGATATATCTGTTAAGTTTGTATGAATTGAAGAGTTGTGTCCTCAGTCCTGACTTCAGTTTTCCCAGCCCATCCATCTTCCAGCTGATTCCATTAGATTAACAATTCATACTGATTCAGCAGTAACAGTGGAAGGTTTTTCAGAAAACTTGGACAGTCTCACTTTAAAGAGAGTTTCTTGTTACAGGTGGCTATTTATGTTACAAAATCAGACACTCAAGTGTTCAGGACACTTATGTATCTGTGTCAGGGGTCTTATTAAAGCTATCTCTACTGATAAACAAAATAAGTAAAACACTTTTTTTTTTTTTTTTTTTAATGCCTGCCACAAGTAGAGCACAAACAAAAAAGAATTATTTGACTTTTTTTTCCATTTGGTATGCATGAAAAAAATATGTATTGCATTTAATATCCCTGTCCATAAGGAAATGCTTGGCATTTTCACTCTGAACAATTTTCACTGACCAAGACTTGTACCTTCTTTTCAAAATTATATGACTCACTCAAATAATTTAGGTGCAAATCACGTACTCTAGGATAATGAGAATGGAAGGGAAGGCAAAATGGAGTTACTAGCAGAGGTGATTCATGGTTTCTTGGAGTGTACAGAATTTAGGTCAAGTCATAACTTTGTGTTTGAGCCATTATTTGTGTCCTGTGCAAATGGTTACAGTCCAAAACCAGGTTAAACCTCAAACTCAGTTTCCCACAGCTCCAGCTCTCAAACACTTTAGGATAACTGAAACTTGCAGAAACAGATTGTTTCCTCTTCAAAGTGAGATTTCTTAGGACTTTTCTGTTCCCTCTGTGTCACTGTGAGGGTGGTTAGCAGTATCCACTGAGTGGTGACCAGGAGCCTTGCTTTTGACAATGGAGGGAAGGGGGACAATCTACTTTAGTCTGGACTTCTCTTCCTCCTACTTCCTCCTCTGTTTCCTGCTGTAAGGCCATGTCACTGAACCAAGAGCCAGGAACTGTGGGTTTTGTTTTCTGAGAATGGACACGAAGAGGTGAGGTCTGTGGACACAAAAGGTGCCTCACCAGAAGAAAGCCCAAAGTTCAAATTTGGGCAGAATTTGTGATGGAGATAATTAATGTCATGAGGGATATTTGGAAGGCATTGCTCATTTTCATTTGAAAAGGCAGACCTTAGTATACAGTCTCTGATCTGCTGTTTGTCCTCAGAAGGCCTAACAGGTGTAATGTAAGGCACCTATAACTATATGGTGCAGGTTGTAATTAATCCTGTAAGTTGTCAGCCCTACATTTATTTCTGAAAAAGTCCTTAGCAAACAAAAAGAAGTATAAAAGTGGGGAAGGGGGAAAACATAATATGCAATTGGATGAGATACAAAGTTATAATGACTACTTTCAACAGGGGAAGCAATTCATTATATGGCATAATGATATGAGTGAGCATTTCTATAATGGGTAAATCTGGTCATGAATATTTAACATGCACAGAAACAGCCAAGTGCAAAGCAGATTTTCTTCTGGGTTATAACCAGGGCACAAGTGCTTTCTGATTTTCCATTCACAGCACAAGTTTGTCTCTTAAGTACACAGCTGATTTTATCATCTGGCAGTCAACTTCAGTGGCAAAATGAGTTTATTGGTTATCACTTAACCTTCTTACTTGGGGAATATATGCAAAAATTTAATTTTTAGCTTCTTAAGTGATGATACAGCTTTGAAACTGACTGAGAACACCCAAATGCTTCTATTGGTTTAGTACATTAAACCTATTCAGAAAGACTGACAATATTTTTCTTACATGTTGAAGAGTATAGTACTCCAAAGCTAAACATTTCCTCTTTGTTTTCTCTAAATGATACAATGTACACAGCTATACATGATAGGAAGTGTTAACATACCTCATTACTATGGCCAGTACATTACTTATTCTCAAATTCTGCTTTTAATTCTTTTTAAACTTTGGTGCATTCTAAAATGGAACTTTCTAAACAGAAGTTAATTTTGGTCTAAGAGAAGGTACAGACATTACTAAAAATGAAACACCTAAATGGGGAAAACACTGTTTTACTCAATTTGAAAAGTTATCCCAACCTTTTAAGTGGTTGCAGAACATCTGTAAATAATAGGCATGCATAAATATGATATATTGGGAAAGATACAACATGATTTTTATAGAAGGAAGTCATACCTCACAAATATGTTTCAGTACCTTGCAGAACTTAGAAAGGTCAGAGATCACAGGGATCTGACAGAATATACTTGGATTTTTAGAAAGCCTTCTAAAGGACACACCTTAAAAACAGTAAGAAGAAAAAGTTGGTATGGGATGAATCTCACGTAGCTTACCCACTGAAAGATAGGTTACTGTTATTCCTGTTGTTATTATTACCACTCTGTAGTAATATGAGGCCATGTATCACAACCAGGAGGTGGGGGTTTTGTTGTCCCCCTCCCTCCCCCAACCCTCCACCCCCTGCCAACTTAATCTAAATGTCCTAAAAAGGAGACAATCTGTAACATGACAAACTTTGTAAGTGAAATAACATCTTCATGACACACATAATGAAAATTGACTGTGAAGACTTGCTGAAGATTTGCAGTATACTGAGGGTCTGGTCAGAAAATGAGAGATGAAATTCAGTGTCCTTATGTGCAAAGTACAGCAGAAAGAAGAGAAAAAACAAGCTAACTGTAAATATACTCTGGTGAGCTGTTGCCACTCTGGGAAAAGATCCTGGTGTCCTTATGGATAGTTCACCAGAATTGCCACCTCAGCACTCAGCAGCAGCAGAAAATAAAAAGAAAATAAAATGTCAGGAATTATTAGAAAGGAATAAATATTTAAAACTTTGTTATGGTTCTGTTTGAAGCCACTGAAAATTAGAGAAGACTGTGTAGTTCTTACAGGCTTTTCCCACCTGCTTTCCCTTTGAAAAATGACATGGAAGAACAAGAAATTATTTGGAAACTGTAAAATAGAGAGAAAAAAGCTGAAAATGGCTTCCATTGAGGAAGATGAATAATTTAGCCACTAACACTACTGGTGAGCTGGATGATATCAGGATGATGCACACAGAATTGTTGGTTTGGAGCAGGGATGTGATTTTGAAGTGGATTTTCCAGTTGTCCCCAGCTACCCAACATGCCCACACTGGTGCAGTTTACAGGATGGATTTGGTTTTGTGCAAATTAGATTCCTTTCACAGGAAACTGTACTGTGGAATCCTCTATAGACACGGAGTATCTGTTCCAAACCCTGTTAGAGACAAAAGGATCAGAACCACGGCTAAGTCCTTCAGATAGCTTCAAATTTCTTGTGTAGTGGACACAAGAAGATGTCAAATAATATAACTGTTGCCAGCAATATTTTTATTTTTAATTTTTTAAACCACACGAAGAAGTTACCTTCCACATAAGACATCATTTAAACTGGTTATATTTTTAGTCATAGAAAAATTAATATGCAAGTCCATAAAGTAGTGGTAAACACAAATATGTAGACACAGGTTTTGGCTCAAAGTACATCAGTATGCCAAGTTTCTAATGGCTGAGACAGTATCACATAGATTTGCCTTATAGTTGCACTTTTCCTAAAGCTTTGCAACTGACTGCTATTAGAGTCAGAATGGTGGAGTAGAGAAACTTCTGTCTGGCTTTATATGATTGTTCATATGTTAAAAAAATTGGACTTTTTTTAGAACTAGTATTTTGTTTCCTTTGCAATAAAGAACCAAAATCCAAGAAAGTACTTGATTTCTGTTTTTTAAAAAACTATAAAAATCAATCTTCATACAGTAAAGTTCCAGTCTTTTGTGATAGTTACAAGGCAGAGAAAGCAAGGATGTTTACTGAAAATGTATGTTCCAGAGAACTCTATACAACACAACTAGGAAAATATAACCCATCTGTCTTTGCCTACTAATGATTTTCCTCCACAACTGAAACCTGTGGAGCTGGGAGAACCACCAGCTGCTGAAAAAGAAAGAAATATAATAGGAAATATACAGGAAAGTTGATGGAACTGAAAGGCCACTCTCAAATCACATATGAGGAAGCCCATCTGCTCAGCACAAGGTGCCTACAAGAATCTTAAAAACAGCAAAGGAAGACCCCAAACAGAAATGGTGCATTCAGTTCCGTTTCGCTGTCAGAGCAAGCCTTCCTCATTACACAGCCTATAAACACCATCTCAAAATTGCTGTTTGAAGACACAAGCATTTCTCATAGTTTGTGTTTTGTACACAGAATTCACTGGATCATGCAGGTTTGAGGAGGCCTCAGGACATCTCGAGTGTGATCCTCTGCTCCGAGCAGGGCCAACAGTGAACTCAGATGGGGAGGCACAGGGCTGTGTCCCAAGGAAGCATGAAAATCTCTAGAGATAGGGAGTCTGCAGCCACTCTAGGCAACCTGCTCCACCTCTTAGTTATCCTCAGGGTGACATGTTGATTACAATATGTGTAGTCTGACCTTTTCCTGTTACAGGTGCAGTCTCACCCTCCTGTTCATCCCCATCTCCTTGATTCCCACCCCTTAGACACCAGTGTGCGGTTAGGTGCCCCAAAGCTGTCCCTGCTCCTGACTGAACCAGCCCCAGCCCTGCAGACTTGGTGTCATCTGAAAAACTGACAGAATACATTGAGTCACCTTCCTAGGTCTTCCATAAAGACACTAAACAGAACTCACCCCAGGACAGACCTCTGTGGTCCTCATTTTCTGAGCATCAAAAATTACCGTGTCTGCGCTTGGAGGATACTAACATACAAGGACTTAAAAAAAAAAAAAAGGATTTTTAAGTTTCTGGAAGTAAGGCCTACAGATATGCAAACACAGATAAAACTGATGGCTTGATCCTGGAATGGAAGGTGTCGTGGTTTAACCCCAGCCAACAAGTAAACTCCACACAGCCGCTCGCTCATTCTCCCATGGTGGGATGGGGGAGAGAATCGAAGAGTGAAAGTGAGAAAGTGAGAAAGCTCATAGGACATGTCATAAAGACAGTTTAACAGGTAAAGCAAAAGCTGCGCACACAAGCAAAGCAAAACAAGGAATTAATTCCCCACTTCCCATGGGCAGGCAGGTGTTCAGCCATCTCCAGGAAAGTAGGGCTCCATCACGCACAACCGTGACTTGGGAAAATAAACTCCATCACTCCAAACGTCCTCCCCTTCCTCCTTCTTCTTTCCCCAGATTTATATGCTGAGCATGATGTCATATGGTATGGAATATCCCTGTGGTCAGTTGGGGTCAGCTGTCCTGGCTGTGTCCCCTCCCAACTCCTTGTGCACCCCCAGCCCACTCGCTGGTGGGGTGGTGTGAGAAGCGGAAAAGGCCTTGGCTCTGTGTGAGCACTGCTCAACAGGAACGAAAACATCCCTGTGTTATCAACACTGTTTTCAGCACAAATCCCAAACATAGCCCCATACCAGCTACTATGAAGAAAATTAACTCTATCCCAGCCAAAACCAGCACAGAAGGCTAAACTCCATGCAGGTGCCTGAAAGGCATCATATAATTTTGTAATTGAAAATCTCTTTAAAGCTGTACAGAGTGCAACTTTAGTTCATGTTTTGCCATTTTTTTATATTTTTCCTTTCTGTCACTTCCAATCCACATACACAATGCCACCTAGGAGCTAAGCTCCAAACCAAATCAATTTCTTATATTTGCAGTCAATTACTGCTGTGTATGAATGAACAAAAAAAGTACAGATACAGAAATGTTTACTTGGGAAAATCATGCTGCTGTCTTCAGCAGAGAAGGTCTTCAAACCTCTTGTTTGATGAAATGTGGCTTTTCTGAATCTGTTTAGTTTTGGATGTTTTCTTCACTACAGTAAAAAGGAATTTTTAAAAAAGCTCAAAATAAGCAAACTGAAGTATTTCAGTACTGAAAGTTATTTTTATATTTGGAGCTCATGCATAAGAATGTGACCACATATTTGGGATCTTGCATGTTTAGATGTAGGATCTTTCAGTCTTTGAACGGTTCAGTCAACAGCTTTTTCAAGAACATATTTGACAAAAAAGCAGCGTTATGCTATTTGCCGATACTAAGTGGTTTTGCATTCACACCCACGGTAATCCCAAAACTTATTCTGAACAATAATAGTAAACCACATGAGACCACTAAGAACTGCTAGAAATGTACTAGACCACACTCTTGTTTGGCCACAGCAGATAGTTTTTTCTTGTGAACAAATACTTGTGAGGCTTTCTACTATGATCTCAGATAAATCAAATTTTGGTATCTAATGTTATACCTATATTTATATGCATTTTTAATTGGTTTGATTTTGTTCAATCTCTTCTACAGCTAAAATTATGTTCTTCTGACTTAACTAAGCATTGAAAAAAAATGACACCAATCAAAGTTAAAGTCAACCAAAACTGTGCTCCTCAATCCATAATCAAATTCTGAAAGTACAGTTTGCGTGGGTGTGTTCCTATTGATTAAACTCCCAAATTGAAGACTCATTTTAAAAAAATCCCATCTCAAATGAGATCTTAAAAATTTTTGAGATTACAGATGCATGTATTGTCACAGTAACGTGGTTCTGTAGAATAATAAATCACTCATGGTTTTACATAAAACTTATCTATAAGAAGGTAGATTTGTGTGTGTGTGTGTGTTTATACAGTAACAGAAAATGTCATATTATCCAGAGGGTTGCGTTTGGTCTGTTGTAAATGTGCATTTTACTCTCTGGTGATGGTCTATATTTATTGTGCTAAATTTTCAGTGACTTGACATTTAGTTAAATATGCAAACTATCTGATCAATTTTTTTCCATTAATTTTGTTGCTATGTTGTCTTCTTTTTCTTCTACGTTTCTCATCCCTTCTCTGCTCTTCAACACTCCAGAAAGAAAATAGAGTCAATTATCTAGTTTCTCTGTTAAGGTTTACCCTTAAACAAAATGCAGAACATCTGCATAGATTTGTCATATCAGAAAGAGAGACCAGTTCGGCCATTTTTTTCAAAGAATAATAGAACATTTTTTTGCTATCATGTGACTCCACATTCCTCTAAGATGAATCTATATTACTTTGGAAAAAAATGAAATCACTTCTTGCCTTGGCTTCTGTGATTACCACCAATAGCCATCATTAACCTCCCATTGTTTCTTTCCCTCTGACTGTAATGTCAGGCTTAAAATATCCTTTGCCATGATAAAGCGCTTTGAATCTGAAAACAGCACAATGGAAAAGTATTTGTTTCAGCAAACAAGAGAAAAAGTACCTTGTTAAATTCTTTTAGAGAAAGGGTCAGTAAAAATATCAAGACAATAGAAGAAAAAAAAATAATCTTAAGAGATGGGCTGTAAAATGAGAATATGACACGCAGCCTTAGGCACCATATAACTGCCTGCACCTAGTTTATATGATTAATTTCCAGACAACTCATCAAATGCCACTACACTCTTTCACATCTTCCCAGCTGTGGTTATATAAAAGAACTTAAGAGAGAACCTATGAGTTTTTAAGTACTTCTTTCTTTGTAATATTAAAAAGAAAGTCTGTGACATGTGGCAGTAGCCACTGATATACATTAGTTCAGTATAACATTAATAGTAAAAGCAAAAAAAATTGTGAAGAGAATATATCTGAGGAGAGATACCAGTAAATGCAAGTTCGATAAACTTTTTCTTGGGAACCTATCAGGTTTGGTTTGTTATGTGGAAGACCATTTTCTATCTTGAATTAATTATCTTTCTCTCTTGTAACATAATTATTTAGATGAATTTGGTAGAATTAAAAAAAAAAAAATTAAAAAGAAAAAAAGAAAAAAGAGAATTGGCACTAACTCTGTAATTAAGCTGTTTCTAACTGGTCAGAGTTTTCCACAAAGCAGAAATGTTTCTAATCATTGCACAGGTGGCTGTTGCAGAGTGGATTCTGTTCTCTCCAACCTCCTCCCTCTCCAAAAAACGTGCAATGAAAAGACTTGCCAAAGTCACATTGATACCTGTGAATACTGAAATATTAAGATCAATTCAAGCAATTAGAGCAATTGCTCAATAGATGTAACCAAACAAAAGGGAATCCATTATAACTTAGAAAATAATTAGTTGTAAGATAAGAAGCTCTGGAACAATCTCATTTTAAACAGCTCAGCCTTGGAAGAACAGGTGTGCAAAGATAAGAAAGTTACAAGGTGATCACAAAACCAGCCTTGAGGGATAAGGTATAGATGATACCAGGACTGAGTCTGAGCCTTCATCTGAATACCCCCGACGACCACCTGGAGGTGCCGACAAACATCCGCGAAAGACATTCGCATATGCTAACGAGTTCCCAGAAAATCCATGAATATGATAAGCACTACTTGGAAATACAATGAATAGGTATATTAACATAGTATAAATACTTGCTAGTTTTGTCTTTTGGGTGTGCGCGTTAGGTGGAGTTATCCCCCGTGCACCCAGTGCTGTAATAAAGAGTGCCTGCTTTCTAAAACTTCAAAATAAGTCTTAAAGACTGAATTATTTTGCCACTTTCCGGTAACATCACCAGGGAAGTCAAGTACCCAGACAGGAGGATTGCCTGTACTAAAATCCATCTAGGTGTCTATTAACTTTTGGTGGTACAGTTTTAAGTTTAAACAGTTTTTCAGTGTAAATACTTGTTAAAATGTGTAACTCCTAACTTTTTGTCCTGGTTCTGGCAAGGATAGAGTTAATTTCACAAGGAGCCAGGACAGGTGACCCAAGCTGGCCGGGGGCTATTCCATACCATGTGACGTCACACTGACCATAAAAGGGGGTTAGTCGGGCAGGGGCGGGTTCAGTGCGGTTCCGGGACTGGCTGAGTGTCCGGTCGGTTGGTCATTCGGTCAGTAAATTGTTCTCTGTTATCACCCATTGTGAATATCTGTTATCAGTACTGTTGATTGTTTCCCTCTCCCTTGCTGTCCCAGTAACCTGTCCTTACCCCAACACTTGAGGCTTTGCCGTTTTTTTTCCGTTCTCCTCCCCGTCCCGCTGGGGGAAGGAGTGAGTGAGCAGCCGCCTGGTGCTCAGCTGCCAGCTGGGCCTAAACCCCGTCAGTCCTTTTGGCACCTAACACGGGGCCCAACGACAAGTCTGACCCAAGTGTGTTAAAGCAAAATTGTTATAAGCATTTATAATGTTATTGAAACAGTCGCTGGTCATAATGACGTTCTGTTTGGTCCCATGGCTCTGGTTTGTAAACCCGTGTTTACTCTATGCAATCCCTGTGGCGCTGTTTATCACCTCTGGGAGAGGGGTTCGTATTCTCATATCGTTGTATTGTGTGATAATGACTTATGGTAAGATTTCATCGACAGTCATGAGTCTCAGCTGGTACGTGTATGTAGCATTTCGGTCAGGCCCATACCTCAGTCAGTATCTTTCAGAATTGATTAATAATTGCACCCGATCTATGGGGAAAACAGGGGGGGATACCTTCTCCCACTCTTTCACCTCCCCTTTTCCCTTTTGGTTGGTCATGACAATTTTGGAGAATTTTGAATACCCTTGGAATGTTCAGGCCAGTATATTCCTATTGCTAGGTCTCCTGAATGTTTTCCCACTCCTGTTCAGGGTTAGCAAAAATTGTTTCAAGAATACCACCCAGGGATCTTCCCCAAGGCTGAATGGTCAGGGCTGTCATGGCATGTGGGAGAGTATGGGCGGGTATCTAGAGACCTTCTCACCCCCAATGGTTTGGAGCTTCACTCCTGAATAATTGCAAGACCCTGATAAAATGGTAGAATATTTGAAAGGAAAATGCTGTGGGGATTCTAAGGAGACACAACTTACTGCGCTGTGCTGGGCCGTGGCCACAATCTATCAAACACTGCTTGATAGTAGACAGCACCATCCAAAGGGAGAGAGCGGACCCACAGGCACTGCAGCTGCCCAGCCCCCTGCAACAGGCGCTGCAGCTGCCCAAACCCCTGCAACAGGCACTGTAGCCAAGCTAAAATATCAACCCATACCAGTATCATTCGCCCCTGTACACAAAAAGAAATACACAAAGAAATTGGTTCGCTTAGTGAGAGATGATGATGAACCGGGACCATCACAAGAACAAGAACCAGAACCAGAAGTGATCACCCGATCTCTGTCCCTGAGTGAGTTGTGAGATACGCAGAAAGATTTCAGCCGCCTTCCAGGGGAGCACATTATTACCTGGCTGCTCCGCTGCTGGGACAATGGGGCCAGTAGCTTGGAACTGGAGGGCAGGGAGGCCAAGCAGCTGGGATCCTTTTCTAGGGAAGGGGGCATTGACAAGGCAATTGGGAAGAAGGCTCAGGCCTTCAGCCTCTGGAGGTGACTCCTGTCGAGTGTGAAGGAGAGGTATCCTTTCAGCGAAGATGTCGTATGTCGGGCGGGCAAGTGGACCACCATGGAGAGAGGTATCCAATATCTGAGGGAATTAGCTGTGCGCAAAATGGTTTATTACGATCCAGACAATGCACAGTTGCCCACAGACCCTGATGAAGTCCAGTGTACCCGATCCCTGTGGCAAAAATTTGTGCAAAGTGCACCATCATCGTACGCCAACTCACTGGCAGTAATTGACTGGAAGAGTGAAGAGGCACCCACAGTGGATGAAGTGGCTGGCCGACTCCAGCAATATGAAGACAACCTTTCTTCCTCCCTCGTGTCAGCTGTGGAGAAACTGTCCCAGGACGTCCGGCAACTCAAAGAGGATATACGGTACTCCCCACCTGCACAGACCCGTATTTCAGCTGTTAGGAGCAAGCATTTTTCTGCTCCAGAGAGGGGATATGGAGAATACACACCACGAGGTATCCTGTGGTTTTATCTGTGTGACCACGGAGAAGACATGAGGAAATGGGATGGGAAGCTTACCTCAACCCTGCGGGCACGCGTACATGAGCTACAAGGCAAGACAGCTGTACAAAGGGACTCTTCCAGAAAGAATGCTGCTCCAGTTTCCACGAGGCAGTCCCCCAGATCAAGTGGAAGGCCTGATCGCACTTATGATCCTCTTGAAGGGACTTCTAAGTCCTTTTTGCAAGATATGAGTGGTGAATATGATGAGCAGGATTAGAGGGGCCCTGCCTCCAGCCAGGTGGAGGAAAGGGACAATAGAGTATATTGGACTGTGTGGATCTGATGGCCTGGCACATCAGACCCACAAGAGTACAAGGCCCTAGTGGACACAGGTGCACAGTGTACCCTAATGCCATCAAACTATGAAGGGGTGGAACCGATCTCTATTTCTGGTGTGACGGGGGGATCCCAACAGTTGACTCTGTTGGAGGCTGAAGTAAGCCTAACTGGGAATGAGTGGCCCATTGTGACTGGGCCAGAGGCTCCGTGCATCCTGGGCATAGACTACCTCTAGAAAGGGTATTTCAAAGACCCAAAAGGTTACCGGTGGGCTTTTGGAATAGCTGCCTTGGAAGCGGAGGAAATTGAATCATTGTCTAGTTTGCCTGGTCTCTCAGAGGACCCTTCTGTTGTAGGGCTGCTGAGGGTTGAAGAGCAACAGGTGCCAATTGCTACTACAACTGTGCACCGGCGGCAATACCACACCAACCGAGACTCCCTGGTTCCCATCCACAAGCTAATTCGTCAACTGGAGGGTCAGGGAGTGATCAGCAGAACCCATTCACCCTTTAACAGTCCCATATGGCCAGTGCGGAAGTCCAGTGGAGAGTGGAGGCTGACGGTAGGCTATCATGGCCTGAATGAAGTCACACCGCTGATGAGTGCTGCCGTGCCAGACATGCTGGAACTTCAATATGAACTGGAGTCAAAGGCAGCCAAATGGTATGCCACAATTGATATAGCTAATGCATTTTTCTCGATCCCTTTGGCAGCAGAGTGCAGGCCGCAGTTTGCCTTCACTTGGAGGGGCATCCAGTACACCTGGAATCGACTGCCCCAGGGGTGGAAACACAGCCCCACCATCTGCCATGGACTGATCCAGACTGCACTGGAAAAGGGTGAAGCCCCAGAGCACCTGCAATACGTTGATGACATCACTGAGGATGTCATCATGGGCAACTCAGCAGAGGAAGTTTCTGAGAAAGGGAAGAAAATAATCCAAATCCTGCTGCAGGCTGACTTTGCCATAAAACGAAGTAAGGTGAAGGGGCCTGCGCAGGAAATCCAGTTTTTAGGAATAAGGTGGCATGATGGAATAAGGCGTCAAATCCCTATGGATATTATCAACAAAATAGCAGCCATGTCTCCACCAACCAACAAAAAGGAGACGCAGGCCTTCCTAGGCGTTGTGGGTTTCTGGCGAATGCACATCCCGAATTACAGTCTGATAGTAAGCCCTCTCTACCATGTAACCTGGAAGAAGAATGATTTCAAATGGGGCCCTGAGCAACCACAAGCTTTTGAACAAATTAAACAAGAAATAGTTCATGCCGTAGCTCTTGGGCCAGTCTAGGCAGGACCAGATGTAAAAAATGTGCTGTACGCCGCAGCCGGGGAGAATGGCCCTACCTGGAGTCTCTGGCAGAAAGCACCAGGGGAGACTCGAGGTTGACCCCTGGGGTTTTGGAGTCGGGGATACAGAGGATCCGAGGCCCGCTACACTGCAACGGAAAAGGAGATATTGGCAGCCTGCAAAGGGGTTCGAGCTGCTTCAGAAGTGACTGGCACTGAAGCACAGCTCCTCTTGGCACCCCGACTGCCAGTGCTGGGTTAGATGTTCAAAGAGAGGGTTCCTTCTACACATCACACAACTGATGCTACGTAGAGTAAGTGGGTTGCACTGATCACACAACAGGCTAGAATAGGAAGCCCCAGTCGTCCAGGGATTCTGGAAGTGATCACAGACTGGCCAGAAGGGAAAGATTTTGGAATGTCGCCAGAGGAGGAGGTGGCACGTGCTGAAGAAGCCCCACCGTATAATAAACTAACAGAAGATGAGAAGCCATATGCCCTCTTCGCTGATGGGTCCTGTCACATCATGGGAAAGCATCGAAGGTGGAAGGCCGCTGTATGGAGTCCTACACGGCGAGTTGCAGAAGCTGCTGAAGGAGAAGGTGAATCGAGCCAGTTTGCAGAGGTGAAAGCCATCCAGCTGGCTTTAGATATTGCTGAAAGAGAAAAGTGGCCAACACTGTACCTCTATACCGACTCATGGATGGTGGCCAATGCCCTGTTGGGGTGGTTACAGCAGTGGAAGCGGAGCAACTGGCAGCATAGAGGCAAACCCATCTGGGCTGCCCCATTGTGGCAAGATATTGCTGCCTGGCTAGAGAAGCTGGTTGTAAAGGTACATCATGTAGATGCCCACGTACCCAAGAGTCAGGCCACTGAGGAACATCAGAACAACCAGCAGGTGGATCAGGCTGCCAAGATTGAAGTGGCTCAGGTGCATTTGGACTGGCAGCGTAAGGGTGAATTATTTATAGCTCGGTGGGCCCGTGACACCTCAGGCCATCAAGGAAGAGATGCGACATATAGATGGGCCCGTGATCGAGGGGTGGACTTGAGCATGGACGCCATCCATCAATGTGAAACATGCTCCATAAGCAAGCAAGCCAAGCGGGTAAAGCCTCTGTGGTATGGAGGATGGTGGTTGAAATATAAATATGGGGAAGCATGGCAAATCGACTACATCATGCTCCCGCGAAGCCGCCAAGGCAAGCATTATGTTCTTACAATGGTGGAAGCAACCACTGAATGACTGGAAACATATCCTGTGCCCCATGCCACTGCCCAGAACACTATTCTGGGTCTTGAAAAGCAAGTCCTGTGGTGACATGGCACCCCAGAGAGAAGTGAGTCAGACAACGGGACTCATTTTCGGAACAACCTCATAGACACCTGGGCCAAAGAGCATAGTATTGAGTGGGTGTATCACATCCCCTATTGTAGACCAGCCTCTGGGAAAGTTGAAAGGTACACTGGACTGCTAAAAACTACCCTGGGAGCAATGGGTGGTGGGACCCTCAAACACTGGGACACACATTTAGCAAAGGCTACCTGGTTAGTTAACACTGGGGGATCTGCCAATCGAGCTGGCCCTGCCCAATCAAAATTTCCACACCCAGTAGAAGGGGATAAAGTTCCTGCAGTGCGCATGAAAAATATGTTGGGTAAAACAGTTTGGGTTATCCCCGCTTCAGGCAAAGGCAAGCCCATCTGCGGGATTGCTTTTGCTCAGGGACCAGGGTGCACTTGGTGGGTGATGAGAAAGGATGGGGAAGTCTGGTGTGTACCCCAAGGGGATCTGATTTTGGGTGAAAATAGCCAATAAATTAAATTGCATGATGTTAATAGCTATACACTGTATCAATGGTATGACCATAAGAATCACCCAAAACTAATGACGGATGGACTTTGGAACTAGAACTGACTTCAACTGGTGCCCAGGAACTTCATTGAAAATCACATCTTTGACCTCCAGACTGCGAGCATGGACCATACCAGATACACCAGCCGTGAAAAAACTCTGGATGCAGCATGCAGCAATCTAGCAGCACGCACCATTGCTCCTGCTCTGAGAGACTGTAATGGCAGATAGAACCCAAAGCCATGGACTAAATGAACTCGATGGACACTTTAGAGCAATGGCCCATGGAGTAAGAGAATGGTGTCTGTGAAATAATCTGGGTATGACGTAGATGGTATAGAATAAGCGGTGGATAATGTCCTGGTTCTGGCAAGGATAGAGTTAATGTCACAAGGAGCCAGGACAGGTGACCCAAGCTGGCCGGGGGCTATTCCATACCATGTGACATCATGCTCACCATAAAAGAGGGCTAGTCAGGCAGTGGGGGGGCGGCGCGGTTCGGTGCAGTTCTGGGACGGGCTGAGTGTCCGGTCGTGGGATTGGTAAATTGTTCTCTGTTATCACCCATTGTGAATATCTGTTATGAGTACTGTTGTTGATTGTTCCACTCTCCCAACCCTCGAGGCTTTGCCGTTGTTTTTCCGTTCTCCTCCCCATCCTGCCGGTGGAGGGGTGAGTGAGAGGCCACGTGGCGCTCAGCTGCTAGCTGGGCCTAAACCATGCCACTTTTTTAGTCTGATTTTTCTCTTTTGGATAAATTAATGGCCTTCCTGTTGGCCTTCCACCTGAAATGATTTTATCTTTAAGAGTTGCACAGCAGTCCCATCGCAGTGAAAGCTCGTACTCCTCTGCTGAAATGAGCTTTGTGTCCATCTTCTTCCATCATGCCATGCAAAATCAAAGCATGACTCAACTATAAGTGTTATTGTACAAGTTAGCAAGGTAATTCTTTAGAAACACCTATTTTTGGAATGCTTTCAGTTAACAGTGTAGATATGCTTACAGCTTAACACTGAACTCCTATGTGAGTCCCTCTGTCACCCCTGAGATTTCTGTTAGTTTCAGTGAAGAAATAAATATTTACAAGTCATGAACTATTCACACACTAGATTCTTCTGGTTTGTCGACATCCACAAGACCAAATGCTACATGAATGCAATATTTAAAAATAGATTTCAAAAGACTGCAGAAACTTTTTCTCAGCACAGAGGTAGGGAAAAAGAGAATACTTAAAAATCAACCTTATACATTTGTTATGTAAGATTCCAAGGTTAAATTCTATTCCTCCAGGAACAGAGCATTCAACTGTGCTTTATATTCTATTTGAGATATTTTTACTTAAACCTTCACCTAAGGGTCAAAATTAAGTAACTGTATCTTTTGTTTCCAGTCTTTTTCCATGCATGCAACTCAGAGAGTACATAAAGTGCTACTGGGAATAATTAGCTCCCAATTACCACCATTTACATTACCACTTGTTCTGCTTGTAAAACTCTGAAACTTCTCTCTCGGTCAATTAGCAAGGCCTGATTTTTCCCCTCTTTCTTGTTTCCACTGGATCACTGTGTGAGAGTGCACTATCTTCACTGAGAAATTTATTCTCAAGCTAATAACTTTGCAGGTGGGATTGGAGCTGTTCTTTGAGAAAACCAGTGACTAAGTGCCTATTTGTTCCAACAAGTGGCTAGGATATACCTATTATCCCGTCTGCTTATATATGTTGTCACAAGCCCAGCTACATTCATTTTCTTTAAGTCTTAGATATACAGCACCTGCCTATGCTTAAGAAGTCCAGCCAAAGCTGCATTTTCAATATCTTCAGTGAAACATATTGGAGAAAACATTAGAAAACATTAGTTAAGGAACTGTAAAGTGGCTAGGGGTCTGCATAAAAGGAGAGAGCACAAAATTAATACTGAAAAGTGCAGCGAGAAGAGTGGAGCAGAGTCACTAGCAGAGATCCTCAGAGCCTGCTTTGGAACCAGCCATGCTTAATTTCATTAGTAACCTCTCCGTAAAAGGGGCACATGCTGATTAAATTTTCTGATGACACAAAGTATCCTCAGTACAGAAAAAGATCAGGGTGATACTGAAATACAGACACAGAAATAACTGAATTGCCTTGAGGATGGGTCTGGGAATAAGACAGAATTAAATATGTTCTACAAAATACAGAACACAATCTCAGATTCTATTTGTAAGAAAACTTACTGTAATAAACTGTGAGTTTAACAAATATGAATAGTTGAAAAGGCCTTTGGTGTCATAACTGATCATAAGATGAACAAGTCAACAACATGATGTACCTAAAAAATAAGCAAATGTAGAATTTATTAGTTAATTCTCACAGAAAGGGTGTATTATTGAATATTACTGTCCAAAATCTTGCTAAGTTCTCATGTTAAGTACTACTCGGAGTTCTAAAGACACATTTTTGAAAAAGCTGATGTGGAATGTGAACAGGTGGGAAAAAAAGAAGCTAATTAGGAATTACGCAAAACTTAATTTGAAAGAAAACTAGGAAAGAGATGCATGCTTACCAAGGCAATAGAAACAGTATTGTGTTAATGATGTCACTTTTCTACAAATAAAAGGTGGAGAGTGACAAGGGAGCAGACTATAGAGGGAGAAAAGCTGTTTAAAAAGAAACACTCATGCCAGCAGAGAAAGAGATAAACGGGTGAAGAATAAGAAGCAGAATTTTATCTGGAAGCAGAAAAAATTCCCAGCTGCTACAAGGCTGGTAACCATCAGCATGAAGTCACAGAATCATAGAACCACAGAATGATAGAACGGTTGAGGTTGGAAGGGACCTCTGGAGGTCACTTGTTCCAATCCCACTGCTCATGCATGGACACCTAGAGCTGGTGGCCCAGGATCATGTCCAGATGGCTTTAGAGTATCTCCAAGGATGGAGACTCCACAACTTCTCTGGACAACCTGGATGCCAGATGCCCACTAAAGCCATTCTATCACTCCCCCTCTTCAGCTGGACAGGGGAGAAAAAATATAATGAAAAGCTCATGGCTCAAGATAAGGACAGGGAGACATCACTCACCAATTACCATCACGAGCAAAATGATTTTGCGAGGACACAAAGGCCTGATTTTGCAAGGTTCACCGACTCCGTTGACGAATGTCAGCACATAAAAGTGAGTAATTTATGAAACTCATGAAAAGGGAAGTTTTAATCACAGGTTAACCTCTGTGTGTATGAGTGCAATTGGTTCAGAACTATCTGTCTTTCTGTGAAATTTGATCCAGGATTGTTTGTCTACCTGTCTGTACCTATGATTTCATTTAACCCTCATCTGTGCGTGCAACCCTACTGTAAGTTTTGGGTGAACCTTGCCACTCTTGAATCTTTAACTAAGTCGTTATTTTGATTATAACAAATTCCATTGAATGACTCTGTTAAATTGGATGATGATTAAGTGCTGTTACTGATTATACAACCTTATACTGTGATCTATCTTAAAAATATGAATAATTCCTAAATTGCTGCTAAACCAAATCCCTCCAACAAAATCTCATTCGTGACAGGGACACAGCAGGACAGCTGACCCAAATTAGCCAAAGGGATATTCCATACCATATGACGTCATGCTCTATAAAGGGGGGTTGGCCGGAGGGGTCACTGTTGCTGGACTAGTTAGGCATCGTGTTTTGGGGCAGTGAGCAAATTGCATTATGTATCACCCACTTCATATGTTATAAGTACTGTTGTTGTTATTTTCCTCTTCCTTTGCTGTCTCGGTAAACTGTCCTTATCCCAACCCATGAGTTTAACCTTTTTCTTCTGATTCTCCTCCTGATCCCACCAGCAGGGAGGGCTGCGCCAGTGGCCACGTGATGCTCAGCTGCTGGCTGGGGCCGAACCACAACTTCCTAGTAAAATGTCTGGCAAGAAAATAAGCAAAACAATGGGAGCATTGGTGTATATATATATTTAGAGACAGCTGTCTCTAAATTGGAGAGACATGGATTCAATGCATGGACCACTTGGTGGATGAGGAATTGGCTGGATGGTCACACTCAAAGAGTTGCAGTCAACGGCTCAATGTCCAAGTGGAGAACAGTGACAAGTGGCACTCCTCAGGGACTGGTACCGAGACCAGCACCGTTTAATGTCTTTGTTGGCAAGATGGACAGTGGGATCAAGCGCACCCTCAGCAAGTTTGCCGATGACACCAAGCTGTGTGGTGTGGTCAACACGCTGGAGGGAAGGGATGCAATCCAGAGGGACCTTGACAGGCTGGAGAGGTAGGCCTGTGCGAACCGCATGAAGTTCAACAAGGCCAAGTGCAAGGTCCTGCACGTGGGTTGGCACAGTCCCAAGCACAACTACAGGCTGGGTGGGGAATGGATTGAGAGCAGCCTTGAGGAGAAGGACCTAGGAGTGTTGGTGGACGAGAAGCTCAACATGAGCCGGCAGTGTGTGCTTGCAGCCCAGAAAGCCAACCGTGTCCTGGGCTGCATCAAAACCAGCATGACCAGCAGGTCGAGGGAGGTGATTCTGCCCCTCTACTCTGATCTTGTGAGACCCCACCTGGAGTACTGTGTCCAGCTCTGGGGGCCCCAGTACAAGAGAGACATGGAGTTGTTGGAGCGAGTCCAGAGGAGGGCCACAAAGCTCATCAGAGGGCTGGAGCACCTCTCCTATGAGGATAGGCTGAGAGAGTTGGGGTTGTTCAGCCTGGAGAAGAGAAGGCTCTGGGGAGATCTAATTGTGGCCTTCCAGTACCTGAAGGGGCCTACAGGAAAGCTGGTGAGGGACTGTTTATCAGGGAGTGTAGCGACAGGACAAGGGGTAATGGGTTCAAGCTGAAGGAGGGTCGATTTAGATTAGATATTAGAAAGAAATTCTTGACTGTTAGAGTGGTGAGGCACTGGAACAGGTTGCCCAGAGAGGTTGTGGATGGCCCATCCCTGGAAGTGTTCAAGGCCAGGTTGGATGAGGCTTTGGGCATGGCAGGGGGGTTGGAACTAGATGATCTTTAAGGTCCTTTCCAACCCAAACCATTCTATGATTCTATGATTCTATAATCCCTATGAAGATTTGGTTGAATGAAAAATAATTTCAACTGTGAACATCCCATACATGACAGTTTTATTCAGTTCAGCAAGCCTATTGTCCTAAGTACAACTGCAAGTAATTTTTGTTCTATTTACTATTATTCCTGTGCCATTTTATGTATATGCAATATGCATACAGTATTTGGGTACTGTCATCAAATTTTGTAGCCACTTGAAAATGAAATGTATGTTAGGACTGTATTTGCTTATTACAAGGATTATTACAGAGTTCTGACCAGCACTTGGTAAGCTTGTCAAAACCCCTCATGTTCTTCTAAAGTAGGCACAAAATAACAATTTTTAAGAATTTGGGTTTTAATAAACATCAGATAATTCCAATTTCAAAAAGCATACAATTACCAGTTGTTATTCTTAATATGAAAAGCAGAAAATATTTATTAAGGAATATGTTCATTTCTAGAGGTAAGTCATTTACATGAAAATATATCTGACTAGCAATCACAATAAAAGTTTCATTGTTAGGTCAAACTTTTGCACAAGTCATACGTTATGCTATCAGACTTTACTGAGCTTCCTTATTTTTATTTATCAGTATTGCAGACTTAAATTTTATGCAAAAGCACTGTCAGAATTCTTCTTGGAAGTGGGCTTTGCTTGCAACTGTGTTACTGGCCATCTGCATCAGACAGTCCAGGACTGATTTTTTTCAGTTTGCAATGCAAACAAAAACAGGCCTGGTATCATTTTACACTCTGTTTGTTTTTACAGGTGGTAGCACCTGTTTGTTGAAATGTTTTATAAATGTTACTACAGCACAGTGAGGTATAGGAAATAGACAGCAAATGGCTGGTGTCAATTGCCACAAGATGAAATAGTGTGGTCTGATTAATCATTCAAACTTGAATAAATACATAAACTATCATTACAGTAGTATGGGACCAATGGTAATAATGCAAACTTTTTTGAAAGAATGTAGTTTACAGAAAATGCAGATTGCTAAAAATGAAGATTTCTAGTTTGCCATCTGATTTTAAAGTTATCTTTTTAATTATTACATTTCATAGAATTGTTCTCTGAATTACTTTGGATAACATGGAGGAATCAAAAGAATCTTTGAGATGCACACACAGAATTTCAGTATTTGGATTTCATATCTTGAAGCAATCTCCCAGATTGTATCTTTCAAATGTAAATATGTCTCAAATGCATATGCCAAGCCCTACAGTCACATACAAATAGGATGCAGGTATGTGTGTATAAGAAAATAAGTACATTCCAAGAGAAGTAACTGGGAGCATAAATGGACTTACACTGACAGTACCTATGTAATAGCTACAAAAATGCTTCCTGATTATGTTGTGGTATTTTGTCCTTCATAGTGTCACACTAATGTACAAAGTGGGAGGAAGAGTCACGGGTTTACCAAAAAAATTAATTCCCAATAGTTTCATAGTATAGAGTAAGAATCATTAACTATTATGAAAAGCCAATTCACTAAAATCCTGATCCTGCAAAACTGTTCAGTTCCTGAGATCAGTAAGTCTCCTTGACATTATTGTTTATGCACAGCTAAGCATAGCTACTTCACTTCCTAAAACCATACTTAAACTGCTCACTAGTGAACAGAAATTACTGGATTAGGTCACCCCACATGCTCAGGACTGGTCGGCTTCCACTGGAAATGAATAGACAGCTCTCTACAGAATAAAAGCTATCTAGTTTCAATGTATGCATACATGATAATCTCCTTTCTCTGATTTCTGGTCACAACAGCCATCTGGGAATTATGTGTGCACACATGAAGGTAAATAAATTAGTGTAAGTAAATTTGGTGGTGAGATCAAGGGAGATGTTCTTTTGCAAAGTCACTCTATACTCCAGAGCTCATGCCAGATAAGAAATTTCTGCTGCTTCTTTGTTCTAGTTAGTAATGCTTTGCACTACAAATTTGTCACTTGCTTCGGTATTGGGTTTGCACGGCAAGGTTTTGGTAGCGGGGGGGTGGGAGGGGGTGGGGGGCTACAGGGGTGGCTTCTGCGAGAACCTGCTAGAAGCTTCCCCTGTGTCTGATAGAGCCAATGCCAGCTGGCTACAAGATAGACCCGCTGCTGGCCAAGGCCGAGCCCATCAAAGACAGTGATAGTACCTCTGGGATAATGTAGTTAAGAAGAAAAGAAAAAAAAAAAAAAAAAAGGCAGCTTTTGCAGCCAGAGGGAGAAGATGTGAGAAACAACTTTGCAGACACCAAGGTCACTGCAGAAGAAGGGGGAAGAGGAACTACAGGCGCCAGAGTAGAGATTCCCTTCTAGTCCCCAGTGAAGACCACGGTGGGGCAGGCTGTCCTGCTGCATCATCATGGTGGATGATGAGGTGTAGAGATTCCTCTGCAACTCCTGGAGGACTGCACGCCAGAGCAGGTGGAGGCACCTGAAGGAGGCTGTGACCCCATGGGAAGCCCACGCTGGAGCAAGCTCCTGGCAGGACCTGTGGCCCCATGGAGAGAGGAGCCCACGCCGGAGCAGGTTTGCTGGCAGGACTTGTGACCCCGTGGGGGACCCACGCTGGAGCAGTCTTTTCCTGAAGGTCTGTACCCCGTGGGAGGGACCCACGCTGGAGCAGTTGGTGAAGAACTGCAGCCCATGGGAAGGACTCCCGTTGGAGCAGGTGGTGGAGGACTGTCTCCCGTGGGAGGGCCCCCAGGCTGGAGCAGGGGCAGAGTGTGAGGAGTCCTCCCCCTGAGGAGGAAGGAGCGGCAGAGACACTGTGTGAGGAACTGACCACAACCCCCATTCCCCCATCCCCCTGTGCTGCTTTGGGGGGAGGAGGGAGAGAAATGGGGAGTGAAGTTGGGCCTGGGAAGCAGGGAGGGGTGGGGGGAGGTGTTTTAAGATTTGGTTTTATTTCTTATTCCTCTACTCTGTTTTGCTTGGTAATAAATTAGATGAATTCCCTCTCTCAGTTCAGTCTGTTTTGCCCGTGATGGTAATTGGTGAGTGATCTCTCCCTGTCCTTATCTCGACCCAGGAACCTTTCGTTATATTTTCTCTGCCCTGTCTAGTTAAGGAGGTTAGTGATAGAGCGGCTTTGGGGGAAACCTGGCCTCCAGACAGGGTCAACCCACCATAATACCTTCCCATCGTGCTGAAGCATTTCACAATCATATATATCTTTAATCACACAATATATAAATTAAGAGCAAGAGAATTTGACAAATATAACAGATGCTGAACTGAGACTCAGAGAGAAACTAAGTCTACAATCCACTATAAATCTGTGACAAAATTGGTGCCTTTGGATCTGAAATTATTTCCACACACATCTACAAATGCTTTCAAGAGCTCCCTAAATTCTAGACTGATTGTGCTTCTCTGTAGCCATTAACATTTAGAAGCCTTAAAATCAGCCTCTTAAACCCAAGTACACAAAATAGTCAAGATAATTTGCTCTAGGAAGCAATACTGCTACACCTACTGGGAACTTTTCACAAGAACTGTTTTGTCTCCTTATCACATTAGGTCTTTTTTGCCAAGACTTCATATCAGTTCTGTTAAACTCAGTACAAAAGGATTTTCTGGCTGGTAAGGAGACTAGAAGAGCCTGCATTCTAGTGACTGAGACACTAAAAATTCAAATCCAGGCCACTGCAGTAATGACAAACCTATCAACTGGGGCAGATCACTCTTTTCTCTCTTATTTTTCCATTAGAAATTAAAAACATACCTTGGTCTTGTTCTCTTGTGCCACAAAAAAACCCAAACAACAACAACAAAAAAACCCCCAAAAACCAAACAGAATATTGAGTTCTCAAAAACCTCAAAATGAAGTATTATAAAACATCCATATCTCCAGTTTCTCCTGTTATTAAGAAGATAAGTCAATAAGGTTAACCGAAAGACTTACTAAAGAGTAAGTTCATGAAAACAGATTTTATGCGTATTGATTTCATGCATTATTTTTTGACATCATATTAAGAATAGAAGAAATTGTTATCTTGGCCCAGGAGCCTTTTGTTATATTTTTCTCTCCCCTGTCCAGCTGAGGAGGGCAGTGACAGAGCAGCTTTGGGGGGCACCTGGGGGGCACAAGCTCATGAAAACAGATTTTATGCATATTGATTTCATGCATTATCCTTTGAGATAGTATTAAAAATGGAAGAAACTGTTTTAGCTGTTAGTCTACCTGTCAGGAGGCATTCAGACACCAAATGTGAGGTTGTCTTCAAGCATGTCTGCCACAACATGATTAAAGATGAGCATAGGTAAATCAGTTTTTTATATAATCTGATTAGAAGACAGAAAACCAAAATCATGAATCAATTATATCTTATGCAAACATTGCAAAAATACACACCAAAAAAAAATCTGTGAAAAGACTTTTGGTCACACTCAATAACTAGCATTGTTTAGCAATAGCACCATGTGTTTGCAATTCACGTAAAAACAAAGTTTGATTTATAGGGAAATACATTTGCTGTGTAATAAGGCATTGGAGGAATAGGACCCAAAGCTTGAAACCAACAGTATACTCTCTAAAGCTATTGACTACATCTGAAAATTGAATTGACTTCATATAGAAATCTTGATTGACGAAAACCTTGAACACCAGGATGTCAGCACTGGAAAATCTTACACAGCAAATTTTAGAGGAAAATTGCCAAAGCACATCAGTCAAAGCCTGCCAGGGCTTCTCCTCCATCGTTAATGCCTAGTGTGAGGGCAGTGGACCACACAAACAACTGCATTTTGAGCTGTATGATTGTCCTTGTTTCAGCAGGGAAAGAGTTAATTTTCTTTCTGACAGCTAAATCCAAAACACAGCACTACACCCGCTGTCAGAAAGAAAATTAACTCTACCCCTGCCAAAACCAGGACCATCATATACGTCTTTATGTGAAAATGATAACTTTATTCTTTTACCAAACAATTTTTCACTGAAAAAAGTGGAAAACAGACGAACTCTCAAACCTCATAATAAAATATATGGTTTTGCACAGAAAGAAACAATTATGATATTAGTAGGCACAGTGCGGTAGAGAGAAATTAGAACACAAAAGCTGTTACATGTCTGTTTAAAAAAATATAGCATTACGTTCCTGTGAAAGGTGAAGTCAAATGACATTCTGTCTGACCTTTCGAAAGAGAAGATGTACAATAGATTTCTCTTTGCTTGCCAGAAAAATGCTTCTAAATATACAGACAAGGTGCTCGGGAACATTCTGCAATGACTATGGCATAGACTGAGATCTATCATTATAACCTCTTCCATAATATTTCACACCTCTGAGCACAGATTTACTGCAGTGATAAATTCACACAGGTGGAAAGTTAACTTATAGTAAAACACTTTCTGGGAAACCAAACCAAACCAAAACACTTTCTTTTTTTTTTGCAAAAATTTGTGAACACATTTGCATAGAAAGAATAACATGCACTAGAGATCATGGACAGGTTTGTATCACTAATTAGCTTATTACAGGAACTAAGAATAATAATACAAACATGTCAGTCTATGAAGGTGAAGAGAACATTGAGAGAAGATTAATATAGTGAGCAAAAGTATCACAAGCATGTTTTTTAAAAAATGTGAACACAGACATAAGCATAAATAAGCAAAATTTCAAACCACAAATGCTTCAATGTGACAGTTAATTCCCCTCAGAATTTAAAAAAAAAAAAAACCAACCCAGGATCATTAATCATGTCAACAAGCTTTATAAGTGTTTAGGAAAAAACTTCTTAATTATTTCTTTCACGACAATAGCATTGTGAAACATACCGCAGTCTTTAAGGGTTGGGTTTCTTTTTGGGTGGATTACTCCCAGCCGGAGAAGGAGAATGGGAAATGTATTAAAACATAAATACAAAAAATATGAAGTATTTATTCTGCGTGCAAAAGTCAAGGTACATTTCAACTGAATTGCTCCCATCAACCCCAGGACTTCTGTACATACATATATAGCAATTCAGTTTATTAACCTTTGCTCTACATGTGCATTTTGTTGTGTCCATTTATGTTCAATATTTTTTAAATGTAGACTTCAGTTTTCAGCATTTCTCATTTGATAACAGCAGTGGAGAACCATCAGCTACATGATATTCAGCAGCTGAAATCCCATGATTTTCTTTAAACACACCTGTTTTGAAGAAATGAGAGAGAGATCAAAAAAAAGGACCAATCTTGATCTCTTGTCTAGAAATAAATACATTTTATGTTATAACCTCACATACAGATACTTGTCAAACTGACTTGTCTGGTTTTGCAGACTACCAATTTCTCTGCATTTCACTAACATTAGTTTACTTAATGTATGAATATGGTGCAAGAATGAGAAAGAAAATATAGTAATATATAGACAGAAATGGATAGATATAGATATAGATGCTATGGATATATATACATGAGTATATAGATGTGAGAAAGATATGCTATAGTTAGAAGTATACATGCATATGCACATGAGATAGAGGTTGAGATTATGTAGATGAGATATATAGTTAGGTATAGATTAGATATAGGTATAGATAGATATAAATAGAGATAAGTTTAGTTGAGGGGAGAGAGACAGGGATATAGATGCAGATACAGGTACAGATGCAGATACAGAAATTCCATGCCTTCATTAGGATAAAGATAACCTAAATATTCCATGAAAACCATATAGGGAATGATGAAGTTGCGGGAGGTCGGTAAGGACACTGTGAGGAAGCTGCAATGATCACAGCCTGTGATTTTTCATCATGTAGTGCAGCAGTGGAGGTGTCAACTGCTGATACTTTTCTGTGATGGATTTACTTGAGGCCAAGTCCCTTGAGGTAAAATGTCTGGAAAAAAAAAAAAAAAACCCAAACCAAAAAAAAACCCAAAAAAACCCAAAGCCAAAAAACCCAAACAGACATGAAAGGAGCATATTATGAGTTTTCACAATTCTAAGAGAATATTGGGTGTATTTTATGTATTGCATCCCTGCCCGTAGCAGGGGGGTTGGAACTAGATGATCTTTAAGGTCCCTTCCAACCCAAACCATTCTATGATTCTATGATTCTATGATTCTCATGATTCTCATTCCTCTATACTGGGTGAGAAAATACACTGATCATATCATTTCTCTGGTTTAGGGACACCGCAGCTGATTTTAAAAGTGCATTCTTCATTTGAATCTAATGCTTTCCCAGTTTGCTTCACCTCAGGTTGCAATGATATTTTGCCCTGAGAAAGCATATTTCTTCTCCAGCTAAGTGTTTGTCTTCCTGCTCCACCAGCAAAAAAGTAATGTACATGCAGTGTAAAGAAACAAAGCAGTACGTTTAAAGCCACACAATTGCAAAGGAACTATCTTCCTTCAGGCAAGACATCTAGGGATGTCGTAATGCATACTTGTCTTGTGAGCCAAAAGACGAGAATAAACATTTCATCACATATTATCTTCTTCATTTAATCCACAGTGGCTTTAATAGATAATATTCTGAACACAGTGTGCTTGAACGAGCATGGCATTTATTGTCCTAGAGCACTTACTTGGACAGGCTGGAAGCTATATGAAGGCAATTAACATTTATCATAAATCAAACAAGGCTTTCATGGCAACCAGAAAGGCACTGCTGGAAATGCCACTTTTCAGACCACTACAAGGAAAAGAAGAAATGGAAAGAGCTCTGAATTTTTTATTTTATTTTTTTTTTTTAGCAAACTTTTCAGCCAGATCACTGAAAATCAATTGATTATTTCCAAAATCTTTGACAATTTAAAGTGACACAACATCACACACATGCAGAATAATAACCACCATGAAAATATAACTAATACAAAAATTGTTTGATTCTATTCAGAATACTGCAGGGAAGGTGCTCCCTATTTGCTTCTTAGTAAGTGTTCTTTAAGGCACATGCTATACACAGTCGCTTGTGCAACTTGTAGCACACAGCGCAACCTGATGAGATCACAGATTTGAAGTATTTGACATGTGTGTTGTCATTTTGGGCAGTAACCAGCTTGAGAAAATGGAGGATAAATGTGGCTCAGCACTGCGGAACAGAGGGACATTGAGTCTGGGATTCAAAACTAATCTGAGAAATTCCAGCAACAAAATCTTGTTATGATTCAGGAGGGTTCAGAAATTCACATTGTCCAGCTAGACTGAACATCTCAGACCAAACAACCTGTCATACAGCAATGTTTTGACACAAGTAGTAATCAAATTGAAAACTATTTTCCTGAAATTTATTCCAGCATCTTAAGCACGAAGTTTTTGACCTAGGCCTTTCACAATACAAGTGTATTACATAGATAGTACATGTGTATACACACTCGCACACATCATCTATAATTTATCACACGTCTAGCAGGCACCACTTGGAACCCAAATTTACTGCAGAAAAAAAGCAAAGTAGAAATGAGACTCAAGTTAATTTGACACAAAATTAGGCATGGAGGTGGATACTGTCATGATGTGGAAAAAAATATGGGTCTGTATTGCCAATTACAAGCATCTGCATTAGGACATATTCTGGTTTATACCATGGGTAAAATTGGGCCAGCACTAGATGCTTCTTCTCTGTAACAGGTACACGATAAAATCAGATATGCTACCTGACAAACCACCATAACTTACACAACTGGAGGAAGAGTCTGGGTGCACAGAAATTTGGAAAATCAGGTGGATGTCAAAAATTCACAGTCAAGCACCTAAGCATTTAACTCTGGGGCCTCATTTGCTTTCTTGTCACAGCACTGACAATTTCTTCTCTATTTCTTGACCCTTCGTCATGTGAAGCTCTGCTATCATAATATCTGGTCCTTACTAAACCTTTAGGAAAGTGATTTTTTTCTCCAGTGTATAATTTTCTCTTGAATAGTTTCTTTCTCTACTCAGCTAGCATTGTCAACCTAATGACTAACATGCAGCATAAGTTATTTCTCTTTCAGAATATGTCTTTCAGGTGCCTTTTGTACTCCCTGTAGCTATAGTGAACAGAGCAACCTTATCTCAATGTCAGTGTATTTAGGGATGGAAAATGTACTTGCTTCAAATGTAACTGTGATATATATCTGTATTAAAATTATACTGAACTGTAGAAAAGATATTAATTATTTCCAGAAAAACCCCACCAAAAGCTACTGTTAAACTCAGCAAGTCTGATTTTGAAATTAGAAAGGAAAAGGTAAAGGAATCTGAAGAAAACAACCCACCTAGTTAATAAATATTAATTAATATGCAATAGGTAACTTAAAACACTTCAAATACATCTAAGACTAAAAGCTAACTAACCTGTTGTATTTCAATAGAGGGAAAAAAAAGATACTTTTAGCTTTATTCTTTAATAATTTAAGTAATTGCTGTCATGGATCTGTAAAGTAAAAGCCTGCTGACAAGATAACTAGCACGCAAATGAATCAGAGAAGGCTCTATGGAGAATCAATAGTGTCGCAACATATATCCTATGAGTTTTGTTGATTACATTGCCTACCAATGTAATTTACTAATTACATATTCATTTGAAATTATGTGGTATTTGTACATTATTACAACAATGTAAGTTTCAAGTTTATGTCAAGTATTTTTAAGCATCATTTCCCAAACAGATATTTCTATTTTTATTTCTAAACTTTTTTGACATTTGATCAGCAAATGAAAGGGATCACCCTGAAAGTAGGTCATCCTATTAACATGTCATAGTTTCACACTTTACTTTGGCAGAATATCAGCTGTACTCTGTATCGCATTAACTACTATCAGGTTTATTATAATAGTTCTTTTGTTTCCTTACCTGTAGGCTTTCTTAATATTATTTATGCAGAGATAGACAGCTAATATCCACTCTTCTCAACCAGACAGGTATGCATGAATGTTTCTCTTTTTTGGTGTAATAGCATTCAGGGAAAGATTATCAGTGCTGACACTTTAGCACTAGAAAAGCAAGATGCTTTTGGTGAAGTGGACGAAATAAGAATTTGCCAAAGGTTATAATAGGGTATCTGGTATTTCTCATAGTAAAGCTTTCAGGTTTTAAAATTCTTACAGGTTTACAGTTGCAGATAGCTGTGTAGAACATGACAATAGCTTTATTTGCATTTTTCCTACAAGACTCTATGCCTTTTCAGATTAAGACCTTACTGTATTTACTAATGTCTTTTTCCACTTCAAGATTAAGCAGTTCCAGTGCATTCTTATGGACCTGCACAAGGGACCTGTTACAAGGGATTTATGTTTCTTTCTCAATGAATTCTATATAGCGTATCTCTATATAAATCAAATCCAGAAAGTTACCAAACAAATGGTGGAAGACAGGAAAGTTAAAAGTAGCTGAAATCAAGCTTATTCAGGGAATTCAACAATTAACGGTACTCCCTTAAATCCCATCTTAAAAATCCTATATTGAGTATTGGCTGCAAAAAAGGATTCATTAAAAAAAACAACAACAACCAACCAACCAACCAAACAAACAAACCCACCCCCAAAACTTGATTATTGGCAAATAAGAAATAGGTCTACAAGGCTGACATTAATTTTCTAATAGAGTTACAAGATTTCAGTCTCAGAAGTCCTTTTCTGCTAAGAATATGTTAAAATATAGTATAACTATCAGGAGGGTCAGAAAATCTTTCCTTAATGGCTTAATAAAAGCAGTACATCAGCTGCTCCCTGCTGACAATGAATTCCTAACCTGTGATGATCTAAATATCTGCTGAATTCAGATGAGTAAACTTACTGGTTTTTTCTAAGTAGCTAGAATACCAACAGATTATGGGCATTGGCAGAATTGCCAGCAATGAAAAAAGCATATTTTATTCAGCAGGTAGCAGCTACTCCCTCTCCCAGAAAACGGTCCTGCTAATCAGTGTAGTAGTTCCCCTGGAAACACATAACATTGGTCAAAAACACTGAAGAACTTCACTTGCACATCATCATCAGGTTATTGTTGGCACCAGGTGTCCCCTTGCAATGCTCATATTCCACTCAGACCACAATTACGGAATTGCCTTAATCTTTGTGCTCTTAAAAGTTTTTCACTCCTTCAACATGCAGACCATTTTTGATTCAGAACACAGTATTTGGAGAACAAATGGAAAGGTCATAAAAGCCAGCATTATCAGTTCAGGTATGGGGAAGCATTATTGTGCACTAGTCTTGTTCAAAAAAACATTATAACCTAAATGTTCCAACTATTCCAATAGTCCTCACCACCAGAGTATCTGGATTTCTCAACATTCTTAATATTCCTGTCACAGAATTTCAGCACATTATGAAATTTCAGGGTGTATAAAGAATCAATTTGACATAACCCATTGCATGTTTCCATTGTCTTAGGGTGTATTTACCCACAGTGATTAACATGAGAAGTAGGTATTATACTTAACATCGTGGAAGGTCTCATTGCTTCAAACAATGGGTCATTTTGAATACTACTTTGCACCATTTTGATTGCACTTTTTAGACTTCTAAGCCAGAAATTACTGTGGTCCTAAGCTTTACCCATCCCTATTTTCCATACTTTAAATTTGTCCAGTACAAATTTCAAGAGAAATAAAGTATACAGAACACTTTGATCCTGACTAAAACAAAAAGCAAGATCATTACATTCACACATCTTGTATGTTTGTCACACATATATGACACCCCCAACAACACACACCAAAGCATTACCTTAGATCAACAGACTTCACATTTGAAGAAGCTGTTACATTTCAAACATTGAAATCTTAAACTCTAAGAAAACCTAATACTCACACAGATTTTTGCAGTCTATGGAAGAACAGAGCAGGACCTTGAGGAATATCTCAGGATTGGAGGCCAATTTCCTAGGCTAACAGTTTTCATCACTGCTAACTGACAGCATTACCATGTAAGATCACTAATTATTGCTCTCAGGAAATTTCTCAAGTTCTTTGCTACAGTCATGAGGGAAATGTTTCATAAACACCTGATGACTGAGGGGAGTACTGCGAACTTGCAGATGGGAAGACCAATGTGGGTCTCAAGAACAAAGCACAGTACAAGCCATACAAAGCTTGTGGATCCAGCTGGCACACCCTTTCACTGTGCTAGCAAAGACATCTTTGCACTGTTCACAGTAAAGTGCCCTTATGCAACCTTCTGATTGACCCCTCTTCCATGAATGCAACCAGGAAATACACCATAGAGAGCCAAGGGTCTGGCCTGAGTCTCAAGGCACTGAATGTCAGAGGGGGAATCTTTAAATTTGAGCTGAATGTGATTACACCATTGAGCTTATGGTCTTATTTTGACACTGACAGATACAGTTGACTGAATCTAATCAAAAGGCCCTTAAGCAGAATCAAAACTGTCATTTTTCCTTCACATGACTTCTTTGAAAATGAATAATATTTCATTTTTCTTTTGCTACGCCATCCATCCAAAAGAGAAGGAAACCCTCTGTCTTTGCTATCGTAAGTTGTACTGGGTTTGTGTGGCAAGGTTTGGTAGCGGGGCGACTACAGGGGTGGCTTCTGTGACAAGCTGCTAGAAGCTTCCCCCATGTCTGAGAGAGCCAATGCCAGCCAGCTACAAGACAGACGGGCCACTGGCCAAGGCTGAGCCCATCAGTTGTGGTGGTAGTGCCTCTGTGATAAAATAGTTAAGAAGGAAAAAAAAAACTAGGGGCACTTTTTACAGCCACAGAGAGGAGTGAGAAGATGTGAGAAACAACTCTGCAGACACCAAGGTCAGTGCAGAAGGAGGGGCAGGAGGTGCTCCAGGCTCCAGAGTAGAGATTCCCCTGCAGCCCCTGGAGAAGACCACAGTGAGGCAGGCTGTCCCCCTGCAGCCCATGGAGGTCCATGGTGGAGCAGAGATTCCACCTGCAGCCTGTGGAGGACCGCACACCAGAGCAGGTGGAGACACCTGAAGGAGGCTGTGACCCCATGGGAAGCCCATGCTGGAGCAAGATCCTGGCAGGACCTGTGGATCCATGGAGAGAGGAGCCCACACCGGAGCAGGTTTGCTGGCAGGACTTGTGACCCCGTGGGGGACCCACGCTGGAGCAGTTTGCTCCTGAAGGTCTGCACCCCGTGGGAGGGACCCACGCTGGAGCAGTTGGTGAAGAACTGCAGCCCGTGGGAAGGACTCCCGTTGGAGCAGTTGGTGGAGGACTGTCTCCCGTGGGAGGGCCCCCAGGCTGGAGCAGGGGCCGAGTGTGAGGAGTCCTCCCCCTGAGGAGGAAGGAGCGGCAGAGACAGCGTGTGAGGAACTGACCACAACTCCCATTCCCTGTCCCCCTGTGCTGCTTTGGGGGGAGGAGGGAGAGAAATGGGGAGTGAAGTTGGGCCTGGGAAGCAGGTGGGGTGGGGGGAGGTATTTTAAGGTTTGGCTTAATTTCTCATTGGTCTACTCCAACTCGCTTGGTAATAAATTAAATTAATTTCCCTGAGTCAAATCTGTTTTTCCCGTGACAGTAACTGACGAGTGATCTCTCCCTGTCCTTATCTCGACGCAGGAGCCTTTCGTTATATTTTCTCTGCCCTGCCTAGTTAAGGAGGACAGTGATAGAGCGGCTTTGGGGGGCACCTCGCCTCCAGCCAAGGTCAACCCACCACACAACTTCATATTCTTGGAACTGAGCCTCTCTTTACAGAATTTCCCCTTTAGAGAATGATCAAAAGGGACATTGATATTGAACAGCTTTTAGAAAAGTGGTGTAGGACTAAGTTTGGGGTTTTTTTAATTTTTCTATGCTTCATCCTACTCCTGCAAATATGATTATTTCTGCCAGCATCCCTGTTTCAAGATTCAGACTTATCCTATGGTAACATTGAGGTCAACTGTTGTGTGATGGGGTAATGAGTTGGTCACAGATTGATGGGGTCATTGGTTACACCTTTTCTGTACAGCAAAATCCCCAAAGATTAACAATATCCCCCCTCACACACACGCAAAATAAACTTTATTTAATTTGAAATGAAATTAATCAACTTTTTAATTATATTAAATTACAAGCTTCATACTTTCCCTTCCCCTTCACCCCTGGCACCCCTGCCTTGAGACCTGGATTTAGTCATCTCAGTTATCCTCTTTGTTGAATCAAGTAGACACAGCACATGCCTCCCTAGTGCATCTTTTTACTATCACCTTTCACATCACACTGCAATGAAAGATTGGGAGGTATGTAAGAACAGGGCAAGAACTTCCACAAAGATGGTACAGGCTAAAGTTGCACAATATTGACAATGGAATTTTTTAGGCTTTCTTAATTTTCCTCTTACTTACATTTTTCTCAAGAAATATTAATATTTCTAAGACAGATCAGCACAGTATCAGAAGGAGAGAACAGCAAATGTGTTGTAAAGCACATACCTACAATATGCAAAGAGTGAAAATGACAGAATAAATGTGAAAGTGTAAATATTCAAATGTGTATAAAATGTTCATGTAGCATATGAATTTGGGGAAAATTATAAAGGGAGTTTCTGGAGTAAAATAATTCTGCTTATTATAGATACTTGTCTTCAAGAATAGGGAACTGATTTTAGAGAGATGTTTATAGAAATACAACTTCCATAGCAGAGGCAGTTTTAGAATTTTATGTTTAATAAGAGCTAGATTATCAGTCTTAATCACACAGATTCAGTGCAAATCTATACTATACTAATGAACATTTCCTCCCAAACAAGCTTTCCTGAGTTTATTTGAAGTGCTGTGCAAAACAACATAACGAACGCCTGTATCATCACCTCTTATGCTGTAACTGGTAAAGATAGAATTTCATTTCACAGAACTGTCAGTCTGTCTGCAATCACATTAAAGAGAGATTTCTACTTCTAGTCATCCAAGAATTCAACTTTTGGCATTGGTATTTTAGATATACTTTTTTATTTTTGTGTGTGTGTTCATCAGGTAAATGTTCATACGTCTTCTTGAGCCAAGTGGGCAGATGACAGTGAACTATTTGAAATTTGAAATCATGGAACAGCATGGTCACCACAGCCCTCAGTTCTGGATGCTGATCTTGTTTTAAATGGGAGTTTTTTCTTACCTTCAAGATAGTAGAGACAGGCTATATTGATTTAGAGACTTTAAACCCTGCCAACTGAATATTTTATGGACTAGTGGTAGCTGCACATATTTACTTATTCTGAAAGACATTTGCCAGGAGGCAGGACACAGGAAATAGTGTAAGTCTTGTCATTTTCTGGTGTGTCACCTCCTTCCTTTCATGGTCCATTACTCCCCTCAGCTCCACGGAGCCAGAGGCAAAGGAAGGCTAAAACTGGTCAAATGTGTAGCCTGATCTCTCTTGTATTAGAAGAAAACTACACACACTTTTGGTGTTATACACTAATTGTACTGAAAATGAAATTGACTCTCTGTATGAGACAATTACTGGTCCACTAGACCTAGGTTCAGCCTCAAAATTACAAGAAATCTTTTAGAAAATGATGTGAGTAAAAACAGCAAATGGAGGAACTATGGTCTAACAGGGTTCTTTCTCGAGATGGAAGACACTGTCTTTTTAAAGGTAAAATATTTATTTTAGTGAATCCCTTCAAAAGAAAAGTTAGTAATTATTTATCTGCTCTTCGCGCTAGGCCACTTAAAATCTGAAATTACTGCTTCACACCAAACAGTGGTCTGATGTTTCCAGCCACTGAAGAGTGGACCCCAGTCTAAGGTAGACTGATTCACAGTCACTCTGTGTGGTTCTATGATTAATTTGGTGCTCCAGGCTCTCATTCAAAGAATACTGAAGTCAATACCATTGCTATATTAACTTTGGTAGAGTCTGGAGCAAGCATTAATGAGCATTGATTTATTTCTGCAACAAAACAAAGCAGCAAATGGATACATCCCAGAGTATCCTGACTCCAGACATCCCTGAATACTTGCTGCCTTCCAATTAAGTGGTCAATCCAATACCCATGGTAGTGGGAAACTTTCCATCTATTTCCTGAAGTGCTAGGCCACATCCTCAAACAATACTGTGGGTCAAAATTTAAAAAAAAAATACAGTGATGCAAGATACTTTGTTTTTTCAGGATATGAAATTAACAGCTGGGTCCTGCTTTTGTAAATTATTTCCTATCACTCTTCCATTCAGATTTAAGGTTGTCAATGACAAGCAGAAAATGGACATTTTCAGTATACGCAACAAAACAGAGAACATCATAAATTTTGCCATACAATTTTGAATTTAGCCAGGTCAATAGGCAAAACAAATTTACAACATAAATAATCTAGATCCACTTTTATAGACACAAACTGATGGAATCTGTCATACTTGCTGATAATACAGACTGGCAAGACAGTAGAATAGGTAAAAAGCTATTTACTACACTGCTCTGTCACAGAACCTTTTGAAATATATTGCCATATAATCTAGTTTCAACATGTTAGAAATCTAGGAAATTTGAGCCCTAGTTCCACAAAGTGATTTGAAATATTTGCATCAGAAATGAGGACATAGTTATACAAGCTCCCTCCTATAAACTCGCTCCTCTTTTATTCTTAATGTGAACAAATAGGCAGCTTGTTCAATGAAACAATAGTGCAATAGAAATGGAATTTAAAAAATGTTTCTAAAACATAATCAGTATTGTCAGCACATAAAAATTTTGAATTAAATGACCTAGTACCATATATCTAGATTTAAATTTATCAGTATATTAAAGTATGTTATCTAGCATAATAAAGTATATTATCTAGTTTTAAATTTATCAGTATATTAAAGATCCATGTTGTTTTTTCTGTCTTTCAAAATTACCTTCCCACTGGAACCTCCCAGTTCATGTTTTTCAGTATTTTCTTTCATTATTAACAACCTATGAGGACTAGGGTTTTTTGTTTTTTGGTTTTTGGTTTTTTTCAAAATATATAACCTGAAGTAATTTCTTCATGTAATTTTAGATCTGGCTTTCTGCAAAAAATGAGAAATGAGACATGAAATAAAGCTCCAGGTGGTAGCATTACTGATCACCATAACAATGACAGAAATGCATTTGCAAATTCATAGTTTAAATGAAAAGCATCGCTGATGCTCTCAAATTTTTCTCCATAATATGTGTGAGAACAACACTCTCATGTACAATATGTAATTTAATTTCAGAGACAACAAGCTCTAAAAGATTTTAAGCTGAACTCTATGTTCTTCTCAACTGACAAGGTCATATTGCTTTGTTCGGAAAGAAGTGCTTCAGCAGGAAATGAATAATGGCAAATCAGTCTTAATCCAGTAAACGCTTGAGAGAAAAATAATTTTACATCTACATTTTAGAATATAAACACTTGTACACCCTTAGTACAAAATAACACCACACTGAAAAATTCTATCACTTTATTCTTGCAAAGTAATTCAATCATAATAAGACCCTGTGAAATGTATGGTAATTAAAGAGATTTGCATTTCTATCCAAATATATTAATGCTGCATTCCTTATAACATACAAAGGACTTAAGTGCATTAGACAATGTAGTCTGTGTTAAATTATATACATAACTTCCATAAAGTGCATGTCAATATAAAGCTCATATTCAAAGTACCTTTGTTAGAACTTTTAAAGGCTAACCTTATAAATTAATGCATTACAACTGGCTTAGCAAACTGCAGTGTCTGCTGGAGAACACTTTGTGTGGTGTCTGTTGATTGCACTGGACATTCTGATCTCTTGATAAAATAGATTTCAGTAAGAAAGAATCTTAAAGACGGTCCACTGCTGCAAAAAGTTTCTCCTAGTATTCTTCTTTAGCTTTGTTACAAGTTGATGAAGGATAGATAACCGGACACAGAGGTGGCTTGGAAACTGGGTGAACCGTTGGGCTCAAAGCGTAGTGATCAATGGTATGAAGTCCAACTGGAGGCTGGTCATTAGTAGTGAATCCCAGGGGAGAATACTGGGGTCAATACTTCCTAACCTCTTCATGAATCATGTGGAACATGGGTCAGAGTGTACCCTCAGCAGGTGCACTGACGATACAAATTGGCAGGAGTGGTTGATAGATCAGATGGGTATGCTGTCATTCAGAGGGACCTCAACAGGCTGGAGAAATAGGCTGGCAGGAACCTCTTAAATTTCAACAAAGGGAAGTGCAAAATTCTGTACTTGGAGAAGAATTACTCCGGGGGGGGGGGGGGGGGCAGAGCAGCTGGATGTCATCAGTAGTTACAAATATCTAAAGGGTGGATATCAAGAGGTTGGCCAGATTCTTTTCAATGGTGCCTAGTGACAAGAAAAGGGGCAATGGGCACAAATTGGAACACAAGAAGTTCCATCTGAACATGAGGAAAAACTTCTTCACTTTAAGGGTGACTGAGCACTGGAACAGGCTGCCCAGAAAGGTTGTGGACTCTCCTTCTCTGGAGATATTCAAAATCCACCTGGATGTGATCCTGTGCAACCTGCTCTAGGTGATCCTGCTTTAGCAGGGGAGTTGGCCTAGATGATCTCCAGAGATCCCTGCAACCATCTGTTATTCTGTGCAATTCTGTGATTCCATGATTCTGTGAAAGCAGGTCTGCAGAAAAGGACTGGGGGTTCTTGCAGACAGCAAGTTGAACATGACACAGCAACATGTCTTTGCAGCTAAGAAGGCTAACGGTATCTTGGGCTGCATTACAAGGGTGTTGCCGGCAGGTTGAGGAAGGTGACCCTTCCGTTTATGTCAGCATATGGCTATGAGGATGATGATGGGACTGGAGTATCTCTCATATGAGAAAAGGCTGAGAGATTTGGGACTGTTCAGCCTGCAGAGGAGAATCCTTGAGTGGGATCTTATCTGTATATACACATATCTCATGAATGGGAGTAAAGAAGACAGAGCCATTGTCTGTTCCACTGGTGTCCATCAACAGAGCAATAGGCAATGGGCACAAAAACCAGGAAGGTTCCCTCTGAAACTCAGGAAGCATTATTTCACTGTGACAGTGACTGAACACTGGCACAGGTTGCCCAGAGACATTGTGGAGTTTCCATTCTTGGAGATATTCAAAAGCTGTCTGGAGATAACCCTGGACAACCTGATTACAGTGACCCTGCTTCAACAGGGGATTGGGCTAGACAATGTCCAGACTTGTCTGCAACCTCAGCCATTCTGTGAAGATGTGATTCTCTTTTAATGCTCTGAGTATTAAATTAAAAAGACAGAATTTGCATTTCAGGTTCTTATATTGTATTTGGTGAAGGTCAAACACAGATTACTATCATCTAGGCATGTTTTTATTAATTCAAATAATGTGGTCACATAAAGTTTTATGAAGGATGCTGGGTTTTAGTCTTCCTATGTTCTACGTTGCAAAGGCACACCTCAGTGTGTAAGTAAATTCCACAAAGGTTTACTTGTATAGGCATCGTTTGTGACAAAAGTAGGTCTATGGGTGGGGAGAACTCACACAGGGACTATGGCTAGAAGAGGACCATCCTAACTCAGCAACCACCTTTAAACAGCAGAGGTTTTCTGAGGTAGATAGAATTTTGCATCACATTCCTACTTTTCTTATTCTTCTGTAGGACACTGCCTATGTGCATGGCAGCAATACATAAATTTGTGTCCCTCTGCAAGTCGGACAGGACAAGAGCATGCTGAACTTCTGCATGGAGCATATTAAGGTCTTGCCTGCTTAAGAAATCATGGTAGGATAATTGATAATGGGAAAATATTTACAGCTCCTTAAAAACAAAAAAGTAATGCAGATATTTATATATTAAGCATGAATCTTGGGTAAAAGGGCACAATTTCAATGCTTCTTTGGAGTTCAGCATTTTTATGTCAAACTAGGATTTGACTTTGCCTGAATTTTGTGTTACCTGCAGGTGTTTTAATTTCACTTCATTGTTAGCAGCAGCATTTTTTAGAAACATACAGCAAAAATATTTTTAAAACTCAGCAAGAATTAAATAGGTATTTGCTCTTGGGACTTATGGGAAGTTTTCTAGCCTTCACTAGCAGAATGAGTTCTCCAAGGCAGATCTTCAACTAAAATAAACCTTCCATTTCTACAATTCCTGTCAGTGAGTTAAACTCACAATATTTTATGCTAAGAGCTATTCCTACCTCTGTTCATGAATTTAACAGCTTTGCTAATATTTCTACTTTGACATCTAGCATTTTCATATATTCCTTTGGAGCCTAATTAATGCTGCTTTAGTAGAAGCTGGTACAGGATTCCATTATGTGGTGAAAGGGAAAATGAAGAACCTTTTGAAAATGAAGATGTTGTCCATTTTTCAGAGATATACTTAGTTCTTCCAATTTGAGAACATCCTCTCTGCCTCCCAAAACACCCACAAAACTAGTCAACAGAGTGGCCAATCTGTTGTTCTTTTTCTTTTCTTTTCTTTTTTATTATTAGCCTTTATTTTTATTAAAGTGAGCTTTAGAGCTTTGTAAGATGGGCCTATACAGTTTCAAAGCTTTGCTTGGCAGTGAGCAAGTAAAAGAGGTAGCAATTCTTAAGTCAGGATCTCATAGCTCCAGGAAAAAGAAGAAAACCAAAAGATTTGGTGATAAATCTCTATTGTGCTTTAGCCTATTGAGTCACAAATATGTGGGAAGGGAAGTCAGTACCACAGTCTGCTAAATAAGCAACTGTAGATGATAAAAAAACCTATGAAGACTGTAGCAAATCAGCAATATAAGTAAACATGCTACATGCATTATACTAGACTAATTTATCCTAATTTGCAGGATGTAAAGTTCAGCAAGCAGTGAAAACAAGCAGGAGAGAAAGAGTTACAATTCAGAAGAATTCGGGAAGAAAAAAAAAAACAAACCCAAACCAACAACCACAAACAAGCAAACAAACAAACTGCTCAGGTTTATGGCTTTAAAATTAGTTTCTTTCAGAAGGAAATCTGTATCTATGTCCAGGTAGCATTCCCCATGTGGGAGGAATTTATCTTCAACAAGTGATGTTTGTTATACAGTTCATAACTGAACATGACAAATATATCAGAAACAATGGATCTTAAAGATATGAGTGTGAAATAGGAGCTGAAAAGTATATAGGAGAGACAAGCAAGGCCTGTTTTTCACATTGGAGTAATTTTCCATATCAAGGGAATTTCCATGAAGGAAAATATTTTGGCTGCTGGAAGTTAAGCAGATGTTCACAATGTACTGTTTCTATCATTTGAAGACTAAAAATCTGGTTCTGGGCTTCCAGACCAAAATCATGTGCTCTCCAAAGACAGCAGTTCAGACACTGTTCAGTTTGAACTGAATAAAGTAAATGTTTTGCTTGTTTTTTCCATCTTTTTATGTCTGTTTGAAACCCTGTTCCATGAGAAGTTAGTGGTCAAAACATAGGGTGCTGATTTAGTGCTGTAACACAGTAAGACAGAAAGAGTGCTCAAGTCCAGTATCTCCACCAATGGAAGCAAATGAAACTGAGATGATCTGATCTCATCAACTATCAGGACCAGGCTGATGTACAATTGCTACAATTTTGCAGCTGAGCAATAGATACCTGACAAGACAGCAAGAGACAGCAAAATACCTTTCCATTAGTCTGCTTTACAAGTTGTCTTGTAAGCTGTAACAATTTTCTATGTTAGTAAAAGTGATTTGCAAAGCTTTAAGTTATGATATACCAGATCTAGAAGAAAGCAATGTATTAAAAGATTGAAACGCTTTTCAAATGAAAAGCAGAAACAGAAGTACAGGTCTGAGGTGGCAGGAGAGAACTAAGAACTTTGAAATGGAAGGACCACTTGATTTGGGACAAGAACTTGCTGTCCCAAATAAAGCAGCAAATCCTTCTCAGAAATATTCCCAGAACTACACTGAATTTGGGTGCAGGACATACAGACAGTAAATGAAAACAGCTTAGAAATTATTGGTGTCCCAGTCAGGGAAGAAACATAAAGTACAGGAACAAAAACTGCCATGGCATCTTTCCAATTTCCGTGAAGGAATCAATAAAACAACAGAACAAATCCATGTCTCTCAGCAGTACTAAGGGACACAACTGGACAGTAAAAAGAAAAGCCAAAAGCATGCAGGGGCTTGGCATTCACAGGCTGTGTGGTAGCTGTGTTATTCCAAAGGCTCTCTGTGGCTGCTCTATTTCCATGGTTTCTTATGCTCTGTACCAGAGAAGTGAAACATTGTCATCCTAATGAGCACTGCAAATCAAAGGCTTAAAATGACTGGGACGATAGATAATGTTGGTTTTCTCTTGGTTATCAGTTTTGCAGAAGTGGTGGGAGGTTATATAGCCAACACCTATGTGCCCTGTATCCCTTTCTCAGGTATATTCTGCTTAATAGACAAGGTGGATGAAAGTTGGATGATCTGTCCCCTGTCCATTCTCTATGTATGGCGTAGGAGGTATTTAAGAACAGATACTGATAAAATATATTCATGGGAACAGAGACTATTTGTGCCATGGCTATATTCAAGAAAATATATGTGAAAGAAATTGCATAAAAGTGCCTACCAGAGAGCATAAAATCTATAGAGACAAAAGAATAGGAGATAGGAATTACTGCCTCCGGCTGTCAAAGAAGGAACAATAGTACAAAGGGATTATCAAAATAGTATAGGCAAAAATCCACTGGTCTATTCTTCTTTTGTTTACTAAGTTTCCAGAGTCCTATATGAATGCCCAAAACCAAACTCATGTCAACTCATGATTTTTCATGAGCCAAAATTTTAATAATTTCAGGCACACATTTTAAGGCTGTCAGCATTTAATGCACAATGAAGAAGTAAAACAAAACAGTCACCATATACACATAAATAGGCCCAAAGGAGATCATCTCTCATGTTGGTAATCATCACTGGTACCACTGTAGAGCTCAAATACCCCAGTAGCACACTGCCATAACAGTTAATCCTGTAACCTTTGGAAACCTGCAAATACTCTAAACTGGCTTGTTTTTGTAATATTCTTTCATGTGACACTTCTTGGCTATATCAATTATCCATCTGGTTTTAGTCATTAATATAAGACTTCTAAAACCAATTTCTTTCCACTTCCAGAATAAGACTTTTTTTTAACACAAAAGTTAAAATTTCTGTTGTTTTCATGTTTTACTTTCTCTCAACATTTGTTTAACATAACCTTTAGTCATGCATACTCCAGTTTGCAGACAAAGCCTTTGGTTGTCACAAGTATGCAATATTAATAGGTTTGTAGGTTCAAAACAATGCATGTGCACGAGTAAGCGGGTAACAGAAAACTACTGCATTGCAATTAGAAGGACAGCAACTACAGCTGTGGTCGAATAGAGAGAATGAGGAAGATGGAGGAGATAAATAGATGTCCCAAGGACCAAGTAGTCATTTACTAAAAATTGGTTATTGTATGTGTTCCCTTTCTGTTCAATGTGCTTAAATGCTAAGGCAAGATAAATGCTGTAACTACTGGGTTTTGTTGAATAATAACACATTCTGACTGTGTCCTAGACAGAAAGTAACATGTTATCAAATCCAGTCCAGTATTTTGCAGCAATTTTTTTTCATCACATTCTCTGATAAAATATTTGAAGACCAAATCTTCAACTTTTGTCCTTTTCTTTACATTCAAACATGGATCCTTTTTCTCAGTCACAATGCTTCACCTTTGTTTTCTCCACTGGTAACAATTATTCGTCAGTAAGATTATCTGGGACACAGTTCTGAGGGTACATAACACAGATTTCTGTTTCAAAGTAAAGTGCTCTTTGAGGTTTAAGCAATGTAAATGAATCAGAAAAAAACATCTCTGCCATTTACTCCAAGTTCTAAGACAGCAATACCATGTTTTGGTAGGTAGAAGGTACACAGCTCTGAATACTTGAATTGTTACCTTGTCAGAAGGTGAACTCTGAATACATGCCAGGAGATCAAGCAGTGGAGAACGTGAAAAACCACTTAACATTATCTACAAAATTTGAAGTGAACAAATTCATCCACTATGCCCTTTTCTTCACTTATAAGGCTGGGTAACACATGCAACATCCTGAATGCACAGCTTTCATAATTAAACCTAAGAAAAGACAAAACTGTGATTGTTTTAATGCAAATTATTAATCTAGCAGCAATAATAAAGGAAGATGAATGGGTAGAATTTGGTTTTGTTGTGTTTTGGGTTTTTTTTTTTAAAAAAAACTTTTAAAAAACATATTTGTTTGGATCATCCTGGCTTTGAAGGGAAATATTCTGGAATTGTGATGAATTATGTGTTCTGTTTCTCTTTAGTCTGATTGTCACCAAATGGATTCAGGCACAAAAGTGCTTTGAGAGGCCACCAGTAAAAACTATTTCTTCAAAACAGTAAAGCAGAATATAACACACAGGCAAGGAAGAGAAAGATAATAACAGCAGACTTAGAGCCCCCACCTAATTAAAGTGCCTGAATCTAGAATTTGAACTGCAGAAGTAATATTCAGTTGAAATTAGAATTGTGCTCAGGTTTGCAGGACTAATACTCAAAAAGATAACAAGAAACAAAACCAACCAAAAAATCAGGAAAGTTCTCTTGTATATACAGGGCCAAGAAACGGTGCAGCAAGAACGAACTAAGCCTCAAAACCCAAAGTTAGGCCACAGCCTATGAGAATATGGGGTAGAAAATATAACAAAAACTTTCTGAGAGGAAAAGAAAATAATGATGCAGGAAAGTACTGGCAAATTCAGTTGTGAAAAGTGCTTTACATGTCTAGCTTTGTACTTGGTCACAGAACAAATCCCATTTCTGGTGAGTCGCTGAAGCTTACACTGCTTTTGTGTCTTTTTCTTCCTGGAAGAAATTCCTTATTCCAGGTGACAAAAGGGCAGGAAAGTCCTGAAAAGGCAACATGGGAGCCACTGGAAAATTATATTGATATCCCTGGCCATTTCTGTGTTTCTTCAGATCCTTGAGGGACTTCAGAGTCTTTCATTCCTACATCTCCATTTACTTTTTCAGTCAACATGCTGTCTTAGTCAAGAAGGATTTGGAACAGCTGCTCTTCAACACTCTTGAATCTCCAGCCCAAGTGTTTGTCTCCCAGTCTGAGCAAAAAGTAGGCATCTGTGACCTGAACAGATCTGTATATATTGGCTTGTAAAATCCACTTAACATTTGTAGGCTGTGTCTATAAACATTTACTCAAGCATCTGTGCCTACTCTGAGCCTGGAAATCAGCTTTATCAGCCCAAGCTGTGGTGCTTCTGATGTTCAGCTGAACTTCACACTCCCACAAGTTTTTCTTACTATCCACATTGTCAGCAATAACTTTATTAAAGATTGAACCAAATGAGTTTTCCTAAAAATATTAACCCAAACCCCACAGTTTTCCGAAAAACATTACCTATTTGTTATTCTGTCCACTAATTCTACATTTCCTGCTAGTCACCTGTTCTCTTGTAAATCTGAGGGTACTTCAATTTTTTCCATGGATTTCTAGTATGTACAGCAATAATGATGATGGTAGAGGAAGAAAGAAAGATGAGTGACATAGAGGAGTATTCTAGAAAAACAACATGATAGTGGGCACCAACTCTACATTTGTGGAATATTCCAAGACATTTATGAATCTAGAATTCTCAAACTGAAAGAAAAAAGGGATAAAAAATGATGTCAACTTTACAGAGATGCAACTTCAGGGCCAGTTTTTGGAAGGAGATGTGAATACTCATTAATCATCCTTTCTACACTGGGGAACAGCCAAAGTATTTCCTCTGGGCTGTTTGTTTCTTTATCTATTTTGAATTGCTTCTTACCTTCCTGTAAATATATTTTTCTATATAGTTATAAAAATGGGTCAATTAGTCCTGTCTGTGTGACTCTAATCAGCTGTAGAATTAAGGAAATTATTCACTTTTTCATTTTGGGGGTTGGTTTTTTTTGTTGTTTGGGGCTTTGTTTGTTTGTTTGTTTGTTTCAAAACAGTATGTGAACACCCAGTTTTCATAAATTTCAGGTTTTTGTTTAAGTCAAAGCTCTCCCATATAGCATCTAGGTTTTTAAGAATCACTGTTTGTTGTTGGTAAACCACAGTGGGCCACTAAACATCACACAGCTGCTCGCTCATGTCTCCCTCCATTCCCAGTGGGACAGGGAAGAGGAAAGGAAGAATAAAAGCAAGTTAAGATAAATATATATATATATATACAAAACATACAAAAAATATTGTTTAACAAGTGAAGAATAAGTGGAAGAAGACAGGCAAGGTGAGAAAGGAGAAGAGAAGGGAAGGGAAGGGAAGGGAAGGGAAGGGAAGGGAAGGGAAGGGAAGGGAAGGGAAGGGAAGGGAAGGGAAGGGAAGGGAAGGGAAGGGAAGGGAAGGGAAGGGAAGGGAAGGGAAGAGAAGAGAAGAGAAGAGAAGAGAAGAGAAGAGAAGAGAAGAGAAGAGAAGAGAAGAGAAGAGAAGAGAAGAGAAGAGAAGAGAAGAGAAGAGAAGAGAAGAGAAGAGAAGAGAAGAGAAGAGAAGAGAAGAGAAGAGAAGAGAAGAGAAGAGAAGAGAAGAGAAGAGAAGAGAAGAGAAGAGAAGAGAAGAGAAGAGAAGAAGAGAGGAGAGGAGAAGAGAGGAGAGGAGAAGAGAGGAGAAGAGAGGAGAGGAGAGGAGAGGAGAGGAGAGGAGAGGAGAGGAGAGGAGAGGAGAGGAGAGGAGAGGAGAGGAGAGGAGAGGAGAGGAGAGGAGAGGAGAGGAGAGGAGAAGAGAGGAGAAGAGAAGAGAAGAGAAGAGAAGAGAAGAGAAGAGAAGAGAAGAGAAGAGAAGAGAAGAGAAGAGAAGAGAAGAGAAGAGAAGAGAAGAGAAGAGAAGAGAAGAGAAGAGAAGAGAAGAGAAGAGAAGAGAAGAGAAGAGAAAACAAGTGGTGCGAAAGCAATCACTCACCACCTCCCATGGGTAGACTGATGCTAAGCAAATGCCTAAGCAAAAGATGGATAATCGACCTAAATCCGCCTCTTTTTCTTTTTATTGCTGAGCATGACATTATGTTATGGAATATCTCTTTGGGTCATCTGCCCAGTTGTGTCCCCTCCTGGTCTATTGCACATCCCTCCAGACTCTTCACTGGTAGGGCAGAGTGAGAAATAGAGAGGGCCTTGATGTAAACACTTTCAGCAAAAGGTAGAACATTAGTGTGTTATCAGCATGAGCTGATATGAAGAAAATTAGTTATATTCTAGCCAGGCCCAGAACATTGTTATAACTGAACATAAAGATATTCATTCATCTATCTAGTCTTAGATGTTGGAGAAAAGATTATTTGATTTTATTTTTTTTTGGTAGAAGAACAAGTGCTAACACTGTATGAAACTTTACAGACTTAAACAAAACAAAACAGACTCAACAAAAAATGATATATTGTACCAAAGAAATCTCCTTAATAAAATGTACATTCTTTCTTACTGATTAGCTTAACATACATTTCATGACATCATATGTTATGGAGTATCCCTTAGGTCAGCTGTGGTCAGCTGTCCCAGCATTGTCCCCTCCCAACCTCTTGTCTCTCCCCAGCCTAATTGCTGTGGGTGCAGAGTGGAAAAAAAGAAAATCTCAACATTGTGCATGCATTGTTCAGCAATAATCAAAACTGCAGTGTGTTATCAAAGTTTCAGTACAAATGCAAAACACAGCATCATACAGGCTGCTATGAAGAAAATTATCCCAGCCAGACCCAGTACAGTGCTGAAGGAAAAATAAAATGCTTAGAATGAAAACACCACATGATTTTATGATACGGTAATGTACTTGAGACCCCACAACCACGTCAGAATGCCCTTGACATTTAAAGACATTCCTCTGAAATAGGAATTAATTTTGCTAGTTCTGCTATAAACATTACTGCAATGAGTTGCTCCTAGCAACCATATGTCTTGTAGGTCTTCATCTCAACAGTGCAGTACAAAGAAAGAAAAATCAGTACCACAAAGCCATGGCTGCGTGAAGAGGGAAGACAGTCACTGAACTGAAGTTATGCCTTTGCAATGACTTTCCTTCTATAATACTGTTTCTGTGCTGCCATTGCTTTCAACATTACAACAAATACAAAAAATGGCACTAAAAAAACTTCAGTCCTAAATTTTTTTCATTAAAAATGGGGAAAAGCATATTAATTGAAAATTTATAATGTATTTCACATCGTTTCATCTCCTTCTTTCATCCCCAGCTAGAATACTTCTTGTATTATGCAAATTTCTCTATTCCTGGTGAGAAACAACATCATCAGTCCTTTCTGTAGGTACTATTCCAATGAGGATAAGTGTTTTATGGCATCAGGTCTAAGACAGAATTAAAAAATATCAGGTGCTGTGATAATAAGTCTTTTTTTAACCCTGGTTAATAAAAAGGCCACTATCACAAAGACCTTCAGTACCTTTGCAAAGCTAATCTTCTAGCAAGTTGTTCTTGGTAGAACTAACCAGAAAAAGTCTCTGTAGAAGAAAAAAAAAAAAAAAAAAAAAAAAAAGGTGTTGAACGTAGTTCTATTTCCAGGTACTCTAGTTTTAGCTGGCACTTATATTGTCAGCCTTACAGGGTTTGTTGTGGCAAATGCTTGATGCTGGGTGAACATAACAGATTGCTTCAATGATTTCATCGATAATGGTGAAGACAGAGGTACATGATTATACTCACACAGAGAAGTAATTGCAGGGTGAAAAGTCCATTCAGAAACTAACCCTGGGCACGCACAAACATGTACTCTCAGTATTCATTTAAAATTATTGCATAATTGTATACAACAGAGAAATGGTAGAATATTAAGTAGTATTTAATAAAATTTCAGATCAGAGGGGTCACAATCTTGATCCAAGTAAATCCAGGGGTGCTTTCATGGGTAAGAAGCTATAATTTGCATAACTTTAAAACCAGCATCTCAACCCTGAACAGAGCTATGTGAAGGAGCTCACATATGAAAATGTTGTTTTGAGCAGTGTAGCACCTTTGCAAGTCTGCATAGTCTTAAAATCAAAAGTATTTTTAGTACTTTAGATTCATAGTATGATTAAATTATACCCAGACCTGAGTATTAATCATACATGAGAAATCTTAGGGCTGTATACGTTTTTCTGCTTTGACGTATGTTCATATGTGCTGTCTCTACAGTACCTACGAAATACTTAAGTTGCCCAGTGGCTAACATATTCTTTTACTTTTGACATCTGAAAACGAGACATTTCAGATGTTGGATTTTGCGGTTTTATCTTTTCCTCTTTCTATTGGCATTTGTGCTCGTGGAAGGTAACTATGTCATCTACTGTTTGCAAATACAAGTAAAGTCCAATGGCAGCTAGCAGCTGCAACTCTCCAAAAAGTTCTGTTTATTGATGTAAACTATTAATAAAATTCAGAATATGGTGCAAGCGGGTCTCTAGCCACAAGTCAGAAACAATGTTTCAGTTACAAATCCCACTCAACAACCAAAAAAAAAAATTAAAAAGTCAATTTGAATGCAGGAAACTAATGGAACAAATCCCATAACAAATCCCAAAACAAATCCCAAAACAAATCCCATAACAAATCCCAAAACAAATCCAATTTGTTTTGGGAACAAATCCCAAAAACGCATAAACTTTAAATATGACATCAGCACACAAGTCATTATAATAATCCAAACACAGAATAATCCTCATTGTTGTATGATCAATGTCAACAAAACAAAGATACATTGGATAACTTTAATTTGATGGATTTTTTTCTATTAACAACTGCAGAGGTGAAATACTTAGACCTCTTATCATTAACCAGATCTTGGAGTGAGACACTTGTGCTGTAGTAACACCATTATGTGACCATTCATTATAACAGTACAGCATCTTTGATCACTTTTAACTCTGCCTCTGAGTGGATTCTTTATTTATGAAATGTGGGTTGCTCACATAGAAAAGAAATAGCTCAAAAGTATATCTTGTGATAAAAAAATCCCACAACTTAGCAAAACTGTCATACCAGTTCCTGTTTTGATTCCTAGTACAATCCCATTATTTTTGTAGATTTTTCCTAACCATTTTGAGTTATTTTCTTCCAAGGGAATATCAGTGCTTTTAAAGTATACCTTGTTTGTTCAGGACATTAGTCTAAAAAAAATCAGAAACAAATTCTAAAAAGCCAAAATTTTTTGGCTACCAGTAAAGAAGAGAGAGCTTTTGTCAAACATGTCTCCATTAAGGAATCTGAAATTTCTTTTGCGCATGGATCTATGTATTACCTAACTCCCAATAAAACTGTACTTTGTCAGTAAGCATATTATCCCCATCTGCCTCCAAATGTATATCACATTGAAAAAAAATTATTCCAAATGCTAGTTTTCAGATATGTTCTGTTTTTTCACTACAGCTGAAGTGTCAGTGTCCTGGTTTCAGCTGAGATGGAGTTAATTTTTCTTTCTAGGAGCCAGTACAGTGCTGCGTTTTGGATTTAGTATGGGAACAATGTTGATAACGCAGGGATGTTTTTAGTTGTTGCTGGGTAGTTGTAGTGTCTACACTAAGTCCAGGACTTTTCAGCTTCTCACGCCCTGCCAGGTGCACAAGAAGCTGGGAGAACACAGCCAGGGCAGCTGACCCAGGCTGGCCAAGGGTCCTACCGTGTAATGTCATCCCCTGGACAGAACTGGGAAGTGAGCTGGGAGGTGGGGTCGCTGCTCAGAAACAGACTGGTCGTCAGATTGTTGTTTTTTTTCCCTTTTGCATGCAGTGAGCAATTGCATTTGTCCATCACTTTTATTGTTGTTATTACTATTCTCTTCCTTTTTTATCCTATTAAACCATCTTTATCTCAACCCACAAGATTTTTTTTAATTTTTTTTTCAATTCTCCTCTCCATCCCCTTGTGGGGGGAGGAGTGAGTGAGGACCTGAGTGGCGCTCAGTTACTGGCTGGGGTTACACCACAACAGTCAGTAATGCAAGATAGACAACTAATTTTGTAAGGATGGATGCTATGGTGATCAGTTGCTGGAGAAGAAATGATCATTCTACAGAAAAATGCAAAAAGCAAACAGATGAGCAAAGGAAACAAAATCCCTAACAATCCAAAAACTTCCTGCTGACTATGGTCATGCCTTTGAGCATACAGACAAATACAATGCACAAGCACCCAGACAAGTACAGTCACCCAGTCAGACAAGTTCAGAGTCCCAACAATGCTTTTATCTCTCATCTAATACAGTTACTCTGACTTCAATGATATGTTTCTACCATAGAAGATTTATATGCTTAAAAGCATGTATGTTTAGTGTCTTTTACACATGTATACTTATATATTTAATCATATCTAATGCGATTTTTTTGCAGTCATAATGCATGAATTTTTAGTAAAATGACAATCCAAAATATTCATTAATCAAATCTAAAATAATCTTTCATGTTTTAGCCAAAAATTGAAAGGAAATTTTGAAGTTATCTAATGCAGATTCTGTAGTGAGTGACTTTACTGAAATAGGAAGTGACCTACAGCCTAAAGACTCAGCTTTTTCCCAAAGTAAAAACAAATTTAAAAAACATGTTAATTTCTGCCAGATTTTTTTTTTCATTACTTTTCAGATACCAGTTTGAGTCATAATTTAAGAAATACTATTTTTAAGTAAAAATAGAGTTGCATCACTATAAAGAAGAAAATTAATTTTGGAAGTTTGGAGAGGGGCCATTGAGTAGTTCGAAGCAAACATTGACACTTTGGTGGGGAAAAAAAAAGGATTTTAGGACATTAACAATATTTTTTTTTTAATTCTCTTTCTCCACTCTCTCTCCCTCTCTTTTGATTATTTGCCCTGTACTACTCCTGTACCAACAGAGTATCACTCACAGTTTTCTATTTGCATTTCTAAATACTTAAATACTTTCTGGTTGCAGGTTTTTTATATCATAAAAAAGCAGGGACCTGCAGGTGTTGATGATAATACATAACTTTAGTGTAATGCATGTTTTACTGCTCTGTAGAGGTTAGAGAACAGATGTTGAGAGTTGTTATGTCAGTCTAGATACATTATTAATTATTGTGCTTAATAGAAAAGAGGAACTATACTAAAATAATCTCCTGTTTCTTTAGGGAATACTCCTCTCTTAGTGCACTGGTATAGAGAGATGCACATATGCTTAGTGAAGTCATGCAACTCTATTTACCTTCAGTAAGCAGCAGGATGTGTTTTACAGGTGTCCCAGTTTCGGCAGGGATAGAGTTAATTTTCTTTCTGGCAGCTGGTGCAGCGCTGTGTTTTGGATTTAGGATGAGAATAATGTTGATAACACATGGATGTTTTTAGTTGTTGCCAAGCAGTCAAGGACTTTTCAGCTTCTCACACTGCCCTGCCAACGAGAAGGTGGGGGGCACCCAAGAAGCTGGGAGGGGACACAGACAGGGCAGCTGACCCAAACTGGCCAAAGAGGTATTCCATACCACACGACGTCATGTCCTGGTTATAACTGGGGGGTGGGCTGAGAGGCGTAGCAGCTGGAGGCCTGGCACGGAAACTGGGGGCCTGGCGCGGTAGCTGGGGTTCTTGCACAGCAGTGTTCAGAGTGATGGCGTTTGTCTTCCCAAGTCACCGTTACGTGTGCTGGAGCCCTGCTTTCCTGGAGATGGCTGAACACCTGCCTGCCCATGGGATGTGGTGAATGAATTCCTTGTCTTGTTTTCTTGCGCGTGTGGGCTGCGAGGCTGGGCAGCTGGGGGTCTTGTGTAGTATTGACTTCTGGTGATAGGAAATTGTGCTGTTCATCACTTCTTTTGTTTATTATTATTATTATTATTATCATTACTATTTTCCTTTTCGTGTTTGTCCTATTAAACTGTTTTTATCTCAACCTACAAGTTTTCTCACTTTCACGCTTCTGATTCTCTCCCCCACCCCATCGGGGAGGAGGGCAGTGAGCGAGCGGCTGTGTGGCGCTCAGCTGCCAGCCGGGGCTAAACCACGACGGTCCTTTTTGGTGCCCAACATGAGGCTTGAAGTGTTGAGATAATGACAGATCTGACAAGAGTATATTAAATTAGTTGCTAGTGTACATTATATCAGTTTAATAGTTCCTGGACACAATGTTGTATTATTTGTTCACATGGTTCTGTTTTGTGAGTTCTTGCTGATATTATGTATTTGCTATGGTGCTGTTAATCTTTTCTGGGAGCTGGATGAGGATGTTCCTTTTGCTGCACGGTGTACTACTCGCCTATGATAAGATAGCGTTATTGGCCATGAGAATATTTTGGCTTGTGTATTCAGCATTGCTGTCGCTTCTGTACCTTGGGTGCTATCTCCTGGGAAGTATTGGGAATTACTTTCTCTACTTTTTTTTCTGCGGAGAAGCAATCTATGGGCAACACAGAGGGGAACACCTTCACCTTCACCTTCCCTTTCTCCTTCGGGCTAGTTACAACAGTTCTTGAGAATTTTGAATATCCTTGGGACATTCTGACCAGTGAGTTTGTATTTCTAGGTCTCCTCAGTGTGGTTCAGGTCTTGTTTAAGGTTAAACAACTACTTAAGAATACCATCTGGAGATCAACTTGTGCAACAGGCACGGTGGCCGCTCAAACCCCTGCAACAAGCACCACAGCTACGTCAAGTTCCACAACAGGTACTGCAGCTACTTTAACTTCTGCGATAGGCATGACAGCCGCTCCAGCCCCTGTGACAGGTACTGCAGCCACTCCAACCCCAGCAGCAAGCACGGCAGCTACTCCAACCACAGGGGCAGGCACTGCAGCCACTCCAACCCCCCCCAACAAGCACTGCAGCCACTCCAACCACCGTGGCAGGCACCACAGCTACTTCAACTTCCATGACAGGCACTGTGGCCATTCCAACCCCCATGACAGGCATTGTCACCACTCAAACTCCAGCAACAGTCACTGCAGTTACTCCAACCCGCACGATAGGCACTGTGGGTACTCCAACCCCAGCAACAAGCACTGTGGCTACCCAAACCCTGGTGACAGGCACTGTGACTACTAAAACCCTAGTGATAAGCATTGCAGCTGAATCAGAGAATCAATCCATACTGGTATCAATTGCCCCTATACGTAAAAAGAAATGGACACGAAGTCGACTTGTTTAGTAAAGGATGATGACAAACTTGGGTCATCACGAGAACAGTAGGAAGAAACAGAACCAGAGGTAATCACACAATCCCTGTCCCTGAGTTAGCTGCAAGATATGCAAAAGGACTTCAGCCATCATCCAGGCGAGCATGTTATCACCTGGCTGCTCTGATGATGGGATAACAGGGCCAGTAGCCTGTAACTGGAGGGCAGGGAGGCCAAGCAGCTGGGATCCTTGTCTAGGAAAGGCCAGGTCTCTCGGAGGGCCCTTCTGTTGTGGGGGTGCTCAGGGTTGAAGAGCAACAGGTGCCAATCACTACCACAACGGTGCACCGGCGGCAACATCGCACCAACGGAGACTCCCTGGTTCCCATCCGTAAGCTGATTCGTCAACTGGAGAGCCAGCGAGTGATCAGTAGAGCTCAGTCCCCTATAAGCTGAGCATGTTGTCTTATGGCATGAAATATGACAACATGCTCAGCTTAAGGGGAGTGAGTTCTAATCCACAAAAATCCACCACAAAAACTGATGACTACTAGCACTTCAATTCTGTTATTGCATGACTTAATGGGATGCTGTTCATTTCCTCCTGCTAAAGTATTTCTGTCTCATGTTACCATTGACCGAATACCTATAATCTTGTTGCTGTAACAATGTGGACACATGCTGAGTATTTAGCAATCTCAAAAGATGTATCTTATGTGAGCATAATGCTCTAGAAAACGATTCCAAAATATCAGATGATTTGTGTTCCTACTGCCTGAAGCCATCAAGCGTTTTTGATTTTTGATTTTGTTATACAATTCAAAAGGAGGAAGCGGACAGTTCTACAGAAAGGTGCAAGAGAAGCCGGCACCAGAGTCAGGATCAAAGCTTAGCAACATCTGAAATTTGTGACCACTGATGAAGGGTGACTCATATTAAGTTACTTTTCTTCACTCATTTCTCAGAGACTAGGAAAGGGACTATGTGACAGGCAATGGGGTTTAAATACAGTAGATGTTCCCATGCTGTCAGGGACTCGTGGTTTCAATTAGCATAGTGTGAGACAGTACCTTGGGAAGTCATGCACATCAGTGCTACAATGACCATAGATGGCCTGTGCTTTCCGTAAGTATAAAAACCTTCACAAAGCATACAACAATAAAGACAACAAAGACTTGGGACCTGCTTGATCAGAAATCCCAAGCTGTCTAAAATATCAGTCCTCAAAAGACCATGATCCTCTCCTCATGGCACAAAGAGAAATATTGGAATGTTTGGGGGGGTTTACTCACCTTTTTTTTTTTTTTTTTTTAATTTACTATTAAGCTCATCAAATGGCAAACGTTGTACATAAAACACAGCTTACCTTAAAGTGCTAGACAACAATTGAAATGCATCCTAAAGGCACCAGAAGAACTTGATTTGGTTTCTAAGACTAATTTAGATAAGAGTTTTCTATCTAGTTCCCATAAACTTGAGAAATTATTTCTTCAATAAATAACAAAGTTCATTAATATTTGATAGAGCATCTATCTCTGGAATATAAATTGTTTTTAACGGATTTTTCAGTGAAACCCCAAGCTGTTTTCATTCCTGGGGACTGATGACCCATATGTACTTCATATCCGACTCCCCCTTCCCCAAATACCCATGAAAAGGAACAAATGTGAGAATTGTTTTTTACCAGGATTGAAGTACACCATCATTCATTGCAGTCGTTAACTGACATAGTGATTACATTGCTTAGCATTATAAGTGTTGCTTAAAAAGTAAAGGTCTCTTAGGTGTAATGGTTAATGTAAAGATGCCTTCTCTTTCTATATCATGTATTTTACATGTAGCCCTTTCCTGTTGCATTCCTTTTAATACTGAACTCCCTCCCTACACACACATACACATACGTATCAACACACCACACAGCACATGTTCTCCCTTGCATTCTGAAGTACAATCAGAATAGAAATATTAGCATGAAATTTTGCTGAATACAGCAACCAAGCAAAAGATGTTTAGTCTCAAGTTTGGCTACAAAACATTGCATAATTCTGTGACTGAGAGGATGACTTCTTTTTTTCTTTTAGTGTTGCACAGAATATAAATTCTTCAATCAGAGACAGAAGAGAAACAAGCTATCTGAATATCTTAAATTGTTACCAGGAGAGCAGCAGATGACTAAGAAAACTGACATGGGTCACCACTGCACAAAAGTCAAGGTGAGTGAAAGTCATTACTAACTGGGCTTGTCTACACAGCCCTCCAGGAAGGAGCAACCTGGTAGCAGATGCAAGTGTGATTAGCATGAGTGTCTGTGTCTACAGTGATGAGGAGGGATGGCCGTGTGGACTCAAGCCTGCACCTCTGTAAAGAGGGCAGAAGGGCACAATTAATGGGCTGATGCTAGCTAAGTTATGCACAACTTGCCATGCGTAGGTCCTGGGCAGACTTGTCCCTGACTAGCAGTAAAGCAAGGGCTTAATCTGAAGGACTGTCTGTCTGCAAAACCATGAACCAGACAAATATGTATCTAATCATCATTACTTACCTTCAATATTAAAAATATTGCTTACCAGGTCTTCAGAAAAAAATCATTTTGTACCAGCTGGGCTGTTTTGTTTATTTTGATTTTGCTTTTTTAATAGTTGGGTATTTTTATGCCAGGTTTTTTCTTTCTACCATGTATTTTGGTCATGCAATTGGGCTCAGTAAAATTCTTGAAAGCACCAAAGCAAGTCTAGAAGGTGGAATTGGAAGCCTAAAACCCATAGAAAAAATTATTCTTGTCAAGAGTGGAAAAAACTATCCTTCCCTTATGACAAAAATGTGAATTATGCTTTGCCCTCTAGCTTCGGACTTAAATCTGTATTTCTTTCCTTTAGTGCCTAGAGATCATTTCAGGTTCCCATCTGCACCTAAAATACCTTTGCATATGGTAACTTGTAGGAGCTTAAATGCTGTGAGATGTATGGTAAGTGCTTTTGACTCAAATCTGACAAATCAATAAGAAGCTGAGAGAATTTATTTTTTTAAATTTTCCAATATTAATTTTGAAATTAACTGGAGGGTCCTGAGCCACATCAATGCCTTTGAAAAAGCTTGGCTTTATCTTTAGCTTTGACTATAGGGAATGCATCATCAAGCCTTTGTCCTTTACACTTTCTGTATCTTACAGGAAAGAAGATTGGTAATTGCCACATAGAAAATAGATTGGTTTAAGTAAGAAAAAGGTTGTTTAAATTAAGGGATGGGGTTTTTTCTTTTTTTTCCTTTTTTTTCTTTTTTCCTTTTTTTTTTTTTTTTCCCCTGAAGAATGATTAAAGTAGCACCCACTGTTGTTACCCTAGCAGAACAGAAATGAGTTGATGGAAGCATCCCAGTCGCATATTTACAAATGAAAGGAAAAGACAAATCGCCTCTTTCTGAGATTTGCACATTTTGTTGAGAGAGAAGACACATTCTCTGTTTTATTGATCTTCTTTGTCCACCTTCCACAGTCTTTTCTTGACTGTCAGATAATATTCCCTCTTCATCCCTGACAAGAAGTGATTTACTGCTCTGCTTAGTCACAAAAAGAAAGAAAGAAAAAAATCCTTCATATTGAAGCAGTTTCACTGGTTCAGCAAAGAATATTAGTTTCTCCAAGGGATAAAATGCCAGCATGAGTATGACTCAGTGATTTGGAAAGGACGAGTACTATGTTCGTGTCCCCACTGACTCAGCTGCTCATATTTCTTTCATTAAACAATCATCACATGAAACAAAAGAACTGGAAAAAAAAATTTGCTGCCTGAGTCTAGCAGCTCAAGTAAAGAGGATGTTAAGTACAGTATGGCCTTTAAAAGTTGATTATCAAGAAGTACACCATTTCCTATTGTTAATGGACCCTACTATGCTCATGTTGACACTGCAACAGTCTTTTTATTCAGCAATACTATGATTATTTTCATGACAGTTGGCATGTACCTCAAAAAAACTAATGCCAGTTGATTCTTAAAATATACCTTCTGTCAAATTAAAAAGGAAAAAAACCAACCAAACAAAACAAAAAGCAAAACAAAAACAAACAAAAGACCCCCAACCACCAACCTGAAACTAGGGGAAGAGGTAGGATAAAATAAAGGACCAAGACAAATGGATTTCTTTTTTAACTAGTTAACAAAATCTAAATAGTCCCAGAACAAATTATTTTAAAATCTTTTTACTTTTTAACAGTTGGGCTAGGAGTGTTCAGCTATTGATATAAACTGCACATTTTTAGGAGCTGAAGTTATGTGTTGACTCAGCCAGGGTCAACCCACCACAAGTTAATTTTTAATTTCTTTAATACAACATTAAAACAGAGACCTTCACAAAAGCCTTAATTAAAGATAATTAGTGGGTGCCTTTCTAGTGTAGTAAACAGCTGTAATATCTTTCAAAGATCTGTGCTATATAAGGAAAGAAATTTGATGTGTAATAAACAGAGGGTTTGAATGTATCATTTATGAAAAGAACATTCCTAAACAAACATCTCAATTGTCTGTTTCATGGAGAACATTTCACTGCTTAAGATGTGTTCATTACAGTACAAATCACCTCCCCCACATTTACTGGCTTCCAATTTTGAAGGAGGACATTTCAAACAACTATATGTTTCACAGAAAATAAGTGGAAAAAAATACCCATGTATACAAAAAACACGAGACTCACTATCAACAGGTCCATCTATCAATATGGAGATTGATCTCAAACTCAGTCACTCATGTGGACAGCCTATTGGAGGGTAGGTGATTTTTGGAAATGTTTCTATGTAGTCTGATATGGGCACAGGTTCCTGAACAGGAATTATCGATGTGATGTTCTTCATCAAGCTTACATCCTGCTCAGAGCTCTCAGTCCCAGCTGAGTATTAGGACTACACAAAGGGAGTGCTAGGACACTGACAGAGCTCATAATCACAGTCTTATTTCCCTCAAAAGAAAGGCTGGTTTGCAGTTCCCAAAAGTAGTGGCAATACTGCTGGTTTCCAGAGGTACTGAATTATATTGAAACATTTAAATGATTACCTATGGATAAGCATTAAATAAGTGCTTTCCTTTAGCCTGATTCTTAAACTTTCACTTGGTTTTTTGAGAAACTTGGAGTCGTCTCAAGATGCATAAGCATATCTTTATTTCTATCAATTCCAGTCAGACAATGTGCAAGATTTAACCAATGCTGCATACTATACTGTTCCTCTGTAGCAGGAACCAGGTTTACCTAGAGGCAGTAACACCTCTACTAGACTCTAGTAACTACATTCAAGGCTTCCATCAGATAAAAGAGCAGAACTCCATTAACCACACTTCTTCCTTCTTTCCTGCAGAGACACGAGATGATAAATTAAGCTGCGTCTCTGATGTTAACATAATGCAATAACATCATGATTCCATCACAAATCTCAAGGACCTGATCTAATCCTAGTGGAAGTAGACTGTGGAACTCACACATATTATGAAAACCGATATATAAACCTACATCTGTACTGAGTTCTGAAAGCCAAAAGTCTTTTTCCTTTTAAAGCAACAAGATTTTTTTAGAAAAAACTCCTAACTCATTTGTATTTCTTTCATGCCACATATTAAGGTTATTGTGATTCATTTTAATGCATCATCCTGAGAGAATAAAATTTTCCTTTGCTATCCAGTCAAGTTTAAAGTAAGGCATTCCACAATAGATTATTTTGCCTTCTTGTAGCACCTGGTTATAAAATATATGGACATCAAGCAAAGTCTTTATTCTTTTTATGGAACTGAAGTCTGCCATGATCTATTAGTCATCTCTACTCTGAAGGAGGAAACCTGGACATCTGACTGATCTATGTTTACTACATATTTCTTAAGAAGATAAGCTATACTAGAGGTCTAAAATATATTTGGATTACAAAGAGTTACAAAGGAAGAGGTAATAGCTATTTCTAATTCAATTTTTTTATTTCACATAAGGAGAAGATGGCAGATTTCTGCCCCTACACTCAGAATAAGCTGACCACAGGAACAAATAAATAAATATAGATTCAGATGAGTTCTAGATCCACAAATTCTCCAAATAAAGATTTTATCTGTAAATTCAGATCCAAATCTGGAAATCTGGGTCTGGATTTTTCATGGAAATGAAGCCTGCTTACGAGCTAATTTCAGTTGTAATAACATTCATAAAGAATGTTTATTCTTTATGTTTATTCTTTATGTTTAAGAGAATCATATCAACAAGAAAAAAAAGCATGAGGGGAACTGGAAAAAAAAAACAACCACCATATTTTCTTGGAATTATTGATATAAAACAAATCTCTATAGAAAAACATTATGTAAGTTAGATATTACAAAAAGGGAGTATGCCTGTGACTATTCCTAAGAAAGCCTGGAATATAAGGTAAAGTAAAATAAAAGATTCACATCAATTGGAAGGGATCTCTGCAGTTCATCTAGTCCAAATCCCTGCTCCAGTCGGGGACATTTGACAGATTATTTATTGCTTTGTCCTGTCAAGTTTTGAGAGATAACACATGGGAAAATGCACACTTAAGAAAGGTGGTTAAAATTATTAGTTTGTTGGTTACTAGGGAGCCTAAGAATAAAAAAATATTGGAAAACAGGGTCTTGCTACAAATACTGTAATAAAATAAAATCACTTAAGTGGAATTATAATGTAGTTAGCCTGATTTTACAAAGTATTAGGACAACTTGCAACCATAGAGAAAGTCAAATGCTATTAATCCAGCTTCATTAAATTGATCCTAAAGTCCTCAGCACAGTTAGGTATTCTAAGAGGCTAAATTTAAATGCACGGCTTTGCTAATGGGTACTTTCAAAACACAGGGAGTAGAGGAAAGGAAAATTGTCACACATTTGTAAAAAATGGTATGTGGGATCTCTGATTCTAAAATATGCTTTAAGAACAAAATATCTTGATCTTCTATTTAAAGTATAGAGGTAAATATATATTGAAAAATTGCTTTGAAATCAGGACAAAGTTCAAGGAAAATGTGATATTTGAGACATAATACATATGCCCATAACATGTATATGTATATGCACAACCACATATATATAAGCATGCATTTATATAAAATCGTAATCAAGTAATTGTTTCTGATACAGTCATAGATTTTTTTTCCTGTTTTTCACATTTTCTTATTATTCATTCACCCACCACATTTTGTGTTCTCTGTAGGAATTCTGATCCTATAGGGAACAGAAACGCAGATCGTTTATAGATTCAATACAAACATTAAACATGAGGAGAATGCTCTTGGTCCTCTTTCCTGACTCTGTTCCCTGGAGCTGAGCGTGCTCTGCAAGTCCTCGTCTCACAGACCTGTGCTGCTGTCTACCTTGCCTGGTCTCTCAGAGGACCCTTCTGTTGTGGGGGTGCTCAGGGTTGAAGAGCAACAGGTGCCAATCACTACCACAACGGTGCACCGGCGGCAACATCGCACCAACGGAGACTCCCTGGTTCCCATCCGTAAGCTGATTCGTCAACTGGAGAGCCAGCGAGTGATCAGTAGAGCTCAGTCCCCTATAAGCTGAGCATGTTGTCTTATGGCATGAAATATGACAACATGCTCAGCTTAAGGGGAGTGAGTTCTAATCCACAAAAATCCACCACAAAAACTGATGACTACTAGCACTTCAATTCTGTTATTGCATGACTTAATGGGATGCTGTTCATTTCCTCCTGCTAAAGTATTTCTGTCTCATGTTACCATTGACCGAATACCTATAATCTTGTTGCTGTAACAATGTGGACACATGCTGAGTATTTAGCAATCTCAAAAGATGTATCTTATGTGAGCATAATGCTCTAGAAAACGATTCCAAAATATCAGATGATTTGTGTTCCTACTGCCTGAAGCCATCAAGCGTTTTTGATTTTTGATTTTGTTATACAATTCAAAAGGAGGAAGCGGACAGTTCTACAGAAAGGTGCAAGAGAAGCCGGCACCAGAGTCAGGATCAAAGCTTAGCAACATCTGAAATTTGTGACCACTGATGAAGGGTGACTCATATTAAGTTACTTTTCTTCTCTAGAGCAGCTGAGCAAGCCACAGAGGGCTGTATTGCTTTTCCTCCCCACATAACACTGATTGCACAGCACAGGTTTCCAAACAGCCACACATGCTAACCTGTGTAAATACACACAGTACATCTCACAGAGCTCTGCTGCTGGCTTCCCCGCTACAAGAAGTTCTGCTGTGGCATGTCACACAGCTTTCAGATACCTCTGTCTAGTGGTTCTTAACCGTAGGCAGTCCTATAGTGTACTGACAACACCTGGTAATGATCTGGCAGGGATATTTGAGAAGAGAAGATGTTTTGATTCTTTAAAGAGCTCCATAACTTTGCAATTGCTTAGCTCAGCTTAAGTTATCAGCTAATCTGGAAGCCAGACGATTGTTTTATTAAAGTATAGAGGTGAGACATCCTATTATCTATTTCATTGTCAGGCATGAGTTAAACAAGAGAAGTACAAATCTTGTGTTCTGTTTGTTCCTCTCTCTATATTAAGATCACTTGATGAGGCATCCACTCACTTTTCAGGGGACACAAACATGCTCTCCAGTCTGTGAGTACCTGAAACATAGTATGGGTTAAATAATTCAAATTTCATGTCAGAGATGACATTTCAAAAATCATTAATTTAGTGATCAAGGCTCCAGTTTTTGCATACACACTGCAGTACAGGTTTGGTGTGCCCTAGATATCTACTTCCAAAAGAGATACCATGGCCACATGTTCGTTGCACAGCAGGATGAGACTCTTGTGCATGTATCCTCCTTTCCTTGGACAGAAACTTAAATGCACAAGCACAGAGTCAGCCAAATGTTCACTGTTTTGGATAGTGCAAAGGCCAGGACTGAAGGATACAAATTAGAACATGCATTACACATAAAATAGGCACAGTTCCCAGCTTTCAACAGACGATATTATCTGATGGACTAGATCTACCTCATAAATACCATGGAAACAATAGTATTTAGTCACTTTTATTGACTAAAGAACTGGACCTAAATATCTAGGCTGGTTTTGAATGCAGGACCAACACACATTAGCACACCTTCTTTCCAGTGGACTATTACATCAATAATCCACCCAAATTCAATATTTAGATTCATACCCACATACAAATTTAATGACTAGAGATCGACTCTCTAAAACAGCACTGCTCACTCTTTTGGTGATCACCCAAAGAGCCTCATGAGTCAAATAATTCCATTCCCAAAAAAACTCATGAATCAACTGGGAAGAAAAGTAAAAAGAAAAAATACATACCTATGGAAAGTTGACAAAATATAAGTTTCTGAAGGAGGGTGTATGGTCACTTTATTTATTTTTTTAAATCATCAGGAGGCTTAACTGCATCGTTCTTAATCATAACAGCACATTACATTTTTGTATATGTCCTGGTTTCAGCTGAGAGGATTGATTTTTCTTCATAGTAGCTAGTGTGGGGATACATTTTGGATTTGTGCTGGAGACAGCATTGATACTATAGAGATGTTTTTGTTCTATGGACTTATTGTTGAGCAGTGTTTACACGAGGCCAAGGCCTTTTCTGCTTCTTGCACTGCCCTGCCAGCGGGATGGCTGGGGGTGGACAAGAAGTTGGGAGGAGACACAGACAGGACAGGTGACCCAAACTGACCAAAGGGGTATTCCATGCTATATGACGTCATGCTCAGTTTATAAGGAGCTTGGAGGAAGAGGAGGGGGGGGGCGGCGGCGTTCGGAGCAATGGCGTTTGTCTTCCCAAGTAACCGTTACGCGTGACAGAGCCCTGCTTTCCTGGAAATGGCTGAACACCTGCCTGCCCATGGGAAGTGGTGAATGAATTCCTTGCTTTGCTTTGCTTGTGCACGCGGCTTTTGCTTTACCTATTAAACTGTCTTTATCTCAACCCACGAGTTTTCTCACTTTAACTCTTCTGATTCTCTTTCCCATCCCGATGGGGGGGAGTGAACGAGCGGCTGCGTGGTACTCAGCTGCCGGCTGGGGTAAAACCACGACAGTCTTTTTGGCGCCCAACGTGGGGCTCGAAGGGTTCAAGATAATGACAGATTTGATCGGAATGTGCTAGATGATTGAATTTATAGCTGCTATTAGCTATTTAGTATTAGCTGTTTAGCTATTAATTGGCAGGCTCCTGTGCTTGCCATGGGGCTTGCTAGCTTGCCTTACTATCTATTAGAGTCTAGTGCTCGTTAGTGGCTGCTTTGTGCTTTCGCTGCTCGCTGTACTGCTGTACTTCTTATCATTTTACTGTGCTGTGCCTGGGAACATTTTGATAACAGCAATGGCGATGCGCCTGGGCTGGCAGGTGGCCAGGGCATCGCTGCTGTTTTTGTGCTGCTGTACTGGACAGGCTGGAACTCCTGTGTGCACTCGAGTCGAAGGGACTGTGACCTGTGGATGATTCCACGTCGGAGCAGGACACCCCAAAGCGTCTGTGGCTGTGGTTGCATCTGTGCCACAGCAGGTATATCTCAAAGGGTCTGGGGCCGTGGTTGCGTCTGTGCCGCAGCAGGTATATCTCGAAGCATCTGGGGCCGTGGTTGCATCTGTGCTGCAGCAGGTATATCTCGAAGTGTCTGGGGCCGTGGTTGCATCTGTACCACAGCAGGTATATCTTGAAGTGTCTGGGGCCGTGGTTGCGTCTGTGCCGCAGCAGGTATATCTCGAAGCGTCTGGGGCCGTGGTTGCGTCTGTGCCGCAGCAGGTATATCTCGAAGCGTCTGGGGCCGTGGTTGCATTTGTGCCGCAGCAGGTATACCTCTGGAAGGACTGTGAGCCAAGGATGAGTCCATGCTGGAGAGGGTACACCTCGGAGCATCTGTGGCAAGGATAAGTCCATGCTACAGCAGGTACACCTGGGAGCATCAGTGGCTGTGCATGGGTCATGCTGGAACATTTCAAAGTGTGTGGCCATGGACGAGCCCATGATAGGGCAGGTTTATTTCTGAGAGGACTGAAGCGACTGTGACTGTGGGCAAGGCCACACTGGAGCAAGTGTATCTATGAAGGCATTGTGGCTCATGGAGAAGGCCACGTTGGAACAGGTGCACCTCGAAGCGACTGTGGCTGTGGATAAGTCTATGCCACAGCAGGTGTACCCCTGGAGAAGCTGTGGCTCATGGATAAGGCTCCGCTTGGAGCAGGTAGACCCCTAAGGGACTGCAGTCTGAGGATAAGTTCAAGCTGGAGCAGGGGCAAGGGGAGGTGTTCATTGCAATGGTAAACTTGATGGTCTGACTCGAAGGGATTAGGGGTGGAGATTGTAATGGAAATACCTTTAAATTGTTGTAACCCATGATTGAGTTGCATGTTACAGGAATTATTGTAGCAGAAATCACCTGAACCAATGGAGAACAAGCCTTACAGGGGGCAGCGCAAGTGCAGCAGTGGACCTGACCTGAGCTGGTTTTGGTGCCCAGTAACTCCACGTCAACCACCTCTCCTGTCCTGAGTGACCACCATGGTGGATGGAGCCCAAGGTTGTGGACCAAGTGAACCCAATGGACATTTTGTGGACATTTATGGACATTTTAAAAGGGTGGTCCACAGACTAAGGGAATGATATCAGCATATTATATCAAGGGATGAAAAGGGTGGTGGTGCTTAATGAGGATGTATTGAATTGTGTGGGACCTGGGCATGACGTAAATAGTATGGAATAAGGGGTGGATAATGTCCTGGTTTCAGCTGAGAGGATTGATTTTTCTTCATAGTAGCTAGTGTGGGGATACATTTTGGATTTGTGCTGGAGACAGCATTGATAATATAGAGATGTTTTTGTTCTATGGACTTATTGTTGAGCAGTGTTTACACGAGGCCAAGGCCTTTTCTGCTTCTTGCACTGCCCTGCCAGCGGGATGGCTGGGGGTGGACAAGAAGTTGGGAGGAGACACAGACAGGACAGGTGACCCAAACTGACCAAAGGGGTATTCCATACTATATGACGTCATGCTCAGTTTATAAGGAGCTTGGAGGAAGAGGAGGGGGGGGGCGGCGGCGTTCGGAGCAATGGCGTTTGTCTTCCCAAGTAACCGTTACGCGTGACAGAGCCCTGCTTTCCTGGAAATGGCTGAACACCTGCCTGCCCATGGGAAGTGGTGAATGAATTCCTTGCTTTGCTTTGCTTGTGCACGCGGCTTTTGCTTTACCTATTAAACTGTCTTTATCTCAACCCACGAGTTTTCTCACTTTAACTCTTCTGATTCTCTTTCCCATCCCGATGGGGGGGAGTGAACGAGCGGCTGCGTGGTACTCAGCTGCCGGCTGGGGTAAAACCACGACAGTATAAAACAGAATAAAAAACAAATACTAAATAATCTATTAATTATCTTCCTTTCCAGCTACCAAACAATATGGGGGAGAAGATCTATGGATTGTTTTTTAAAGGTGAAGTGGTCCTTCAGTAATAACAGGTTGAGTAACACTGCTCTAAAAAAGAAATTATTAACCATGATAACTTTTGAGAGGACAGAAATGTTGACAAACGTCGTATTTTTCCCTAGTCTCCTCTATCCTAGGTATATAATTTGGTAAAAGATTTAATACTTTTCTTGAAACTGAAGGGCATACTGAATTACCTATTCCTTTCCATTTAACCATCATGATTAACATATTTATTAAATTAGTCTGAATTTTAAATACTGCAGTGCAAGAGTATATTAATTAAATTTAATTAGAGTAATCTTATTTGCTACAATAATTCTCACTCCTTCTCCCTTTATGTTTGCTTGTTGAAAAAATGCCATTGTAAGACAATAAGGAGTTCAAAAATGCTAGGCTACATATATTTTTTCCCCCCTTTTCTTGATGCAGCCCTGTTGATTTAACTGCCACAGACATGTCTGTCTATGCCTGGAAGAATGTGATCCAACAGCAGTGGGACCTCTCAGTCAAATGTTAAAAGCAGCTTTCAGAAAGAAAGTCCTGCCTGACCTTGATCCCAGAACCTGGCCAACTTATGGACCAGTGCTAGTTTAGTCACATCCCTCGGTAAACATCTGCCGTGACAGCCTCCATGCGCATATGCAAAGAGGGAATCTGACACTGCTTTCTGGGGTCCCAGCAGTGTGATGGACACCATGTCCTTGGCCAACCCATCCCACATGCTGTTTCAAAAGGAAACCAATACAGCTGCTTGTCATAACAAGAAAGGTAGCTGAAACCAAAACCAGGGCATGAATAAATGCCGGGGTTTGTCTGATTCCCATTTTAAATGCTTCCTGTAACTGTCAGTGGCACCCCCAGCAGGCATTTGATTTCTCTTGTATAAAATATTAACCTCTTATCTGGATACAGTTAAACTTTTACAGAATATTTTTTCTTTTGTAAGGCAGCACCACAGTTACCAGCCAGTGAAGGGGGGCACAGTTTCTTTCACTGTGAAGACAGCTGGATGCTGCTGCAGCGCACTGGCTTTGCCTCTCCCTCCTCTCCAGATTTCTTTGGCGACACTGACCAAGTTATTTCAACCAATGGTTCACAGCAACCACTGTGTCTGCCCTCCCAGTTTTCTAATGCACAGTAGGAATTAGCAGGGTCCCATTTTGAGGTTGAGCCAATCACTCACCTTTGAACTGAAGTTAAAGACACTAAACAATGTGAAAGTGCTGTCAAAAGAGGAAAAAAAAAAAAGGTCTATGCTCTCAGACGTAGATGCTGAAATGGCTGTAACACCATCTCATCTCCCAAGGGCACTGTGAAGATAAATGGACTGCTCATCACTGAAGCACTCGGGTTCAAGGGGATGAATAAATCTGTTGTCTGGGGAGCATCTGAACAACGTATGGAAAACAAGACTTGGACCACACACTGACTGATGAGGAAAAGAGCAAAATGCAGCATAGCAACCCAGGAGTTTTTACTACCATTTGTTTTGAAGCAGTGTGCAAGTGGATAGGAATAACACAGCACTTCATTTTGCATCAGATGCATATGCTAAGGAAGCCACAATAAAGTTCTTCAGGCAGACTCTTCAGAATTTTCATAGTTTTTGAAGATTTGATTTTGCTTCCAGATTTCCATTTTAATATGTGTACATGCTGAGGTTCTCCTTGCTTTCTTAAGTGTATTACATATTAAAGGCTACTTTCTGCCAGTTTTCAGGCTCTGAAATATAGTTTACTTTCATGACAACCTTGGTCGTCCCAGATCCTAAGGCAATACAGAATCATCTTAGCCCTATCAGTGTCATTGGAGCTACACCAGTTTACATCTGTGAAGGATGTTACCCTAAAAACTAAGAGCTGATTGGATTTTGACGACAATACATCAATTTGAAGGAGAAAAGAATCAGTCAGGTTTCAATAGAATTATCCCACCTCACTCTTGAGTTCTCAGATAGCTCACCTGCTCCTTTAATTCAGTCACTTTGAATAAATCAAACCCATTGGCATGTGAATGGTTTATTTTTCAGATCAACAATTTTCAAGGGGGAGGGCTTGAAGTAGTAATGAATTTTAAGTAAAAAATAACTTGAAATATGAAGTCTTAACAAAAGAAAGGAAGCAGATTTAAAACAATATGTAGACAAAAGCAGCTTTATTGTTCTATATTATTAATGTACTTTATCTGACTAATTGTCAGGATCTTAATTATGTAATATGAGTGTCATGGTCTAGCCCCAGACAGCAGCTGAGCACCACACGGCTGCTCACTGACCCCTCTCCCCACCTTCTCCTCACGTGGGATGGGGAGGAGAATCGGAAGAAAAAAAGGTAAAACGTGGGTTGGGATAAGGACAGTTTACTGGGACAGCAAAGGAAGAGGAAAATAACAACAGTACTTATTACAGAATATACAAAAGAGGTGAAACACAATGCAGTTTGCTCACTTGACAACTCAATGACTGGATACCCAGCCTGTCCCCAAGCCACTGCTCCTCCCTGGTCATCCTTCTTTATATGCTGAGCATGACATCATATGGTATGGAATGCCCCTTTGGCTAGTTTGGGTCATCTCTCCTGGCTGTGTCCCCTCCCAGCTTCTGAAAATTGATTCTATCCTAGCCGAAAACCAGAACAATGACACTCATCTCTTCTGTTTGGAGATAAAACAGGTTACAAATACTGGTGGGAAATACATGAATTAGGTGCTCATGCTGACCTTGAATAAGCCACTGTCCAAGTACTTTACTTTTTCCATCTGTTCAATACGTTCAACAATGTTTTACTGATTTTTAATAACATCTGAGATCCACAGCTAAAATATTATTGTATAAGACCAAAGTTGTACTACTGTTGACAAGCTTGATTGTGTAAGTGGGAGCTTGTGTGCATGCCAAATCCTATCAATGCTTTTCTCTTGTTCAGTCAGAGGCAGAGATTTAAAACACCCTTATTGCATTATCTGTGTCTGCCCAGGAACTTTTGACACAAGGCTCCTCAGCAAGTAGCATAAAACTGTTCTGCACTATCTAGTGCAGAGCTCTTGACAGTCATTATGATTCAAATATATATATATATATCACTTTTTCTGCCTTCTTCCTAATTTAAAAAAAAAAAAAGTGTTTTAACAAAAGTTATAATGCTTATATTAACAACACCAGGAGAAGAAATGTAAACAAAATTTCCCACAGAGCTGCATAATCACCTTCTAGAGTTACCACACTTTGTGTAGCAGTTTTATACAAGTTATTTCCTTTAAATACCTTTCTTTCAATACTTTTGCTTTATACATTTTAAGCAACTGGTGCTGACTCTCAGTAGTTTGTTTCAAATGCAAATAAGCATGTTGTAAGATGTTGTTTGTGCTGGTAAATCACAATTGTTGGTTTTCTAGAATTACACAAAATAAGATGTTGTAGACATACTTGTGATGGAAGACTTAACAGACTTGTGTGCCTGAAAGCTTGTTTATTTTCCAACTCTGTCAGATGGGCTAACAAAACTTACTACCTTCCCCTACAAACTATGACACACTGCAAAATGTCAGTTTCATGTTCAAGACACAATGACAAACTACACAATCTGAATATCAACTAGATTGAAGAACTACTTCTTATTTTGTTTTCTTTCTCAAAATTGTGGCAGTTAATTAAGTTTTCAGACAAACAACCAAAGCATTAGTGTCATCACAGACATGTTCACTACACACATGCGTGCTCGCCCCCTTCTAAATCCAGCTTACTTGCCATCCTGCTCGTTACTGTCCAGCCACAGCTTGCCTCTCATTCATCCTATTTTTTCTTCCTACTGTGTTCTTCTATAAGTATGCTAATATTCTTTCTTTTTGCTTTGCTCCATTTTCAAGTTTCGTTGCTTTCTACCTCTACACAAAGTGATATTTCCTTTAGAATCTGCAGCCTAAATGTCAGCAGCGGCAACTCTCTCCTGAGAATGGAGCAGGGTTAACATTTCTAAGCAATACATAGATGCCTGCTTCATTCTCTGCATTAAAGCTCTAACGAGCAGAAGTCCTATGATAATTCCACAATTTTTAAGTAACAGAAGTAACAAGGGAACAAACAAAACCATATTTTCTCAGGGTTCTAGGTTGCATGTAACAAAATGTGCTCTCTTACATCAACAAAGCAATAGTTCACTTTAAGCAGTTCCATTCATACCTAAAGGAGTTCTGTACAAAGATATGCCTCTCAGCAGAAGACCAAAATCTATTTCCTGATGCAAAATACTGTTATATAACTCCTGACATGATTCCTCACATATTCTCAAGTTTGTAAATCTGAGGCTACATCTTTCTTGCACCTAGAATCTGTCAGATCAGCTCTTCTGCCTTTCCTAGCTATGCCTTGGGGTGTTTGGCTGTGCTGTGGGGAAATCCTCATTGCCAGAAACAGAATTCCTTTCCTGCCTCTACACTTTCTGCTTTGTAAAAAAAAACCAAACCAAAACAAAAAACACACACACACACAAAAAAAAAAAGATGAAAAAGAAATTATGAGCAGACAATGTAAATAATAACTTGAAGCAGGTTCTGAACTAGTTCTACAGTTTTTCATTATTCAGTGCTAACCAGTAGGGGAAAAAAATAGCTCATAAGTTTTAATCTGCCATATCAGTCATATGATTGTCTTTTTGTACAAGAGTACTAATGAGATGCAGCAATTGAAAAAAAAAAAAAAAAAGAGAGAGAGAGAAAAAAAGGCTTTTCTTCTTATCTCTCACAGATCCTTGTGGGCTGCAGGAAAAATACAACATGGTATTCGTGAACTTGCTATTTCCTGTAACAAATAACAGTGCTTCTTCAAATATTCAGAGGCACAGAAAGCAAACCTGTAAACATTCTATCAAGCAGAGATGGCCAAATTCCCAAAGTGTTAAAGATACATAAAATTTATATAAAGTCACAAATATTAACTAAATATTAACTCACTTATGAAAAAAAAAATGTAGTCCCAAAATTCATGCCAAATACAAAAATTAAAAGTTTTGTTTATACTAAGATTTATAAACTACAAACAGGAAACCAACCAAGGTTAACATCAGCTCTTTTGTAGTATCCCAGAATGCATTTTTTATTGCTGCTGAGGGAAAGCACATAAATGTGTAAGTCAGAGGAGGATAGATGTGAATGCAAAAACAAGCTTGACTATCATTTACTTCCTCATCCCCACTCCTACTTCTCATTTCAGCAAGAGGCAAATTTGTCCAGCTTTTGTGCAATATTACAAGGTTTCCTCTACTTCAGGGGCTGAGAAAATATGCATGCCTAACTTCCAAGCCAACAGACCATGTCTAACATGTCAGCTTCAGAAACTGGAGAGAAGCCACAGCACCCCAATGGGAAAGTATTGCTCATCTATACCACAACAGAGAGACAGAAGGTAACAACTGCTGGTTGGCAGCAGGGCAAGAACTTTAGGGGATAAACTCCTTGAAAGTCTACATTTCACTAAATCATCTATCAAAACCCTTTTTCTGAATTTGAGTTATGTTTCCATTGTTGCAGTTATTATTTCACTAGCATCTATGGTTTGATATGCAAAATTTGATATGTAAAATTTCCTATTTTCTGCACATAGGCACTGGTGTATTACTTTTTGCTTTGTTTCAATTGTCTTGCATCTCAGTGAGTCTGGGATTTCAGCATCTTTTGCATTTCATAGCAAGTAACAGCTGAAACTGTCATATGTTTACTTGTAGAAGTTTAAAAGTAGTTAATTCTGCATAAGATTCTACCAGTAAAAACCAAATTATTTTCTGCATTTCATTCAAAAACTGTTGGAGCCCCCAGATCCCCAATAATTATTGAAGAGTTAAGTTCACTTGGATCTTCAAGTATATTTCTTATAAACTGCTCCAAGTCCTTGAAATCTCCATGCATAATTTTAGCAAATGTGGGGACAGGACAGCACCATGGCTCAAGTTATGGGACATGCAGTTACTTGAGAATTCCATGCATAAATTGGAACCAGCTTTATTTTCACTCTTCACATCATCAAGTCCTGTGGGCAGGGATCTGCAGACACATCTACCTACCGAAACAGATCTCCACATGTGGGTGGTAGGTGTTATTATCTTATACATGATATGCTGTATCCACCTCTTTCTCTATCAGAAAGGTCTAAGGAGCTATCTTTCTCCCACAGGAATGGAGAGCATATATTTAGCTTTATACAGTAATGCACAAGCTTCTGTTACCTAAGGACCTGAATGATGATGATTTTTTTTTTCCTGTGCATGCCATGTCTGACAATAAACAGATCCTGCTGACTAACTTCCATAAGGATTATAGGAAGTCTTGAAAACCAATCCAAAAAATGGGAAAAGATGGTGCAAATCTGAAAAGCTACAGCCATCTGCTGTGAAATATAGCCCCAAGAATGCTTGGAAATGTTACAGTCACTTTCCTTCCACTCCTCTTTACAAATACTACTTATTTTAAAGGGCAACCTGCATCGCTTGTTAAGTGCTATGTTCAAAAATCCCACACCCTTGATTGCAGCTGGCTGCTGTGAGAGTCATGTAATATGAGCAGACCAGGAAATCATAACACTTCAGTTGTATTATCCCATGAAATGGATGATGGAGGTGTAGATTGTGAGGAGCTGTTTTTTTCAAAACAGGATATATAGCCATTAAGGTCAGATGGAGAGTGCTTCTCTTACCCAAGATGCAATATGATCCTGCGCCATCATGTTTTGTGAGCAAACATACAACATCCAGGGATAGAGATTAATTTAAATTGCTGTGATTTCTGTCAGTAATTTTCAATTTTATTCTGATATGAATCTTTTGAAGAGTCCCTCACTGCAACTCAGCAGGCATGCTTCCAAATGCCTCTCAAATCAGTGTATTTGAATCACTAGTCTGTAACAGTGACCCTGGGGCAAGACATAATAAGTTGGCCTGTTGCTTTCATTTTATGTCACATTAACACTCAAGCATTGAAAGTCTCTTGCTGGTGACGGTGAACTTTATTCTCCTCCCTCTCCCTCTCCCCCAATCTATTAGCGTAGGGAAATATTGAGGTGCTGACACCCCACTATTAAAAAAGCAGAATGATGGTGTCAGAATGATTTATTTCTAATGGGTTTTTGACAGCTTCCTCTATGTTAAGACAGCTCTCACACAAGAGAACATGACAGTCACTTTGGCATATCCCTTATAATATGTGTTATTAATAGAGTTTCAGTTTATTGATTTCCCAGATAGATAATCATTCCTGAGTGGCTGTATAATGCTGTCTGAGATGAATAGTAGATGGCACTAAGAATTACTGGGCAAGCTACAGCAAGCCAAAGGATGTGGCGTAAAGAAACTCTGGCTGATGATATAAATGTATTCAAGAGGCTAAAGTTGTCAAACCCAAAATATCATATGATTAATTACTCTATTATATTTGTATGCAGAGAGAAAATAGAAAAGAAAACTTGGGGAGGAAAGGTGAGAAAAAGCAACATAGTGCAAAGCCATTTACATATATCATCTTCCATCTTTGCATGGTTTACACTGGGTTAAAAAAATATTAAAAAATATTTCATTAAAGCTGGATGCAAAGACAATATCTAAACTCTTAAACACACTGTTCCGAGTATCCATCTATTGGAAATATGCATCAACACACAGAAACATATGATCTGACTTCTTGTTACCTGCCTTTGTTCTTTTTCCAGAGATGCCTTTACTCCCAGCTGATTCCTGAAGGACAGCCTTTCAAGGAATTGCACTGTATGCGTACGCTATTGTCATCACAGAAGTTCACTGTTGTCTTTGAACAGTGTGTGAAATGTGAGGTTCACTTTATTTGACAGGTGACAGCAGAAGCAAGACTGGTATGTGCAAGTAGTCCTTGAAAGCAAAGTTATTGTTATTGCTGATTTATATTGCTACCAATTATATGGGTAAAAACATCTAAATCCTTAAATAATCTTCTGGATTTCTAAAGAAGCAAGCTGGCATTCCAGAAAGAGTAAAACTATCCAAATTAACACAGGAGAGTGATGTGCAAACCCCATTCTTTGGACATTAAGACTAGATGCAATACATGTTGACTAGATGTAATACATGTTTTGGTAGTACAGACACAGAGACAACGCATGCAAGGCACTGTAGAGGCTAGCTAGATAGTGAGCCTAGCTTTTTTTCCTAGGGTGTGTCATATTGTGGGATTTTTTAAAAGCTAGAACTCTATGAAATATTATTAATTTTGATTTGTTTAAAAAGACTTTTGATCAAGAAAAAGCATACTAAAACTCAGGAAACATAGCAAGGGAACCTGTTTTGTTATTTACATTTTTAACCACCAAACTTCAGTTGAAGGCCAAGTCATTAAAAGTTGTTATCATCTGAGAGTAAAAACTGAACTGCTGATGCCAAGCCAGCTCCTACACAAATATCTGATGCACAAAAAGAAATATCAGGAGGTCTTTCTCTTTAGCTGGCATAAATCTGCTTAACTTTATTTTTAAGTCAGTGCAGCTATGCTGATTAACACCAGCTGTAGATCTGGCAGTGGCACTCCAAAGATGGATGAGAAATGAACTAAACTCCTACTCCAAAGACAGTATTTGCACTGATGAAGTTAGTGTTACTGCTGTTTACTAGAAAATCTTTGGATAAAGTCACCACATCTCTGATTCAGTTTGACTGGGGCTGTGCGGCACAGAAGATAGCTATGGGAAAGCTGCCCACCACACACCAACCAACCCTGTTGCACTGCCTCTGACAGCACTGCTCCTACTTCTGCCAGTAAAGGATGTAGCCCATTTCTATTACAATTAAAGTTAGTTTAAAAAATTTTTTTGCTACATCAGGTAGAATGTTTACTAGATGAAGCATTAGACTGCAAGAAGGCCAACATGTAAGATTCAGGTTTTCATAACAGATGAAAACTAATAATGGTTAAAAATAGCTGATTGGTTTCCAACTTTTCCAAGCAGCTTCAAGATTTTTTTGCACTTAGGCAAATGTGGGTACCTGTTTTCCAGAGGATAAAAAAATGTGTGTTCATGTATGCTATAGTACAACAGTACAACATCCAAGGACTGTAACATGCTATTCAGCTATTCAGAAAATAAGCAGTCTTGTGCTAAAAAATCAAAGCCACTTGTTCATTCATTCCTTTGGAGTCTTTAGGATGCAAACATCCCACTGCATGGTAAATTTAAATGTCGAAACTGATTTCATGCCATTTGCAGAGTCTTGTGTCAATGTCATGTAGCCTCTATAGGATAGGACTCACAGGTAGAGTTAACGTTAAGCTACAACACCTTTTCACAATTAGCTGAAGCTTTAGAGTGGGTCCAAACCTTCCCTTGTGATTCTGTTTTCTATTTTTCCCAAGTGTACATATATTTCTGTAATACATAGCTTTTCACTCTACTGAGTTCTTTATAAATTTTGATCTGTACCTGTGAGAGAAATGAGTCTACCAGAAATCTGAAGGGCCCTGAGATACATTTCACTGTATAATCAGAAAGAATATGATAGAAAAATATAATCTAATCTCTCCTTAAGAGAAATACACTAATCATACCCTGTAGAAATACCACTAGACCCTAATCAATCTGTGTAGATGCAGGTATTTTTTTGAGACTGAATCTGCTAGATGTGTTAATCTTTTTAGCTTCAGTGAATCTACCTAGGTAAATTACCTGATATCCTCCCAACTGTATGTGCAAGGGACACAGCACTGGGCCTTCACAAAATGTGATATTCTAGTTCCCTGCTTTAGATTATTTTATACTCACATTCAAAAGAGGTAATGACTTCAGTGTTGAATAATAACCTATGACTTAGAGACTGCACACATTAGCAGGTATTCACCGAGTGTATCTACAGTCTCACTCTCCTAACGATATTTAAAAAGATGCTAAACTTAGCACTGTAATCACAGTAATTTAAGGTAGACTATGTATTCTAGTTACATTAATGAAACATAAGTGAAAATCAGTTCCTGTATTTTCACCATAAACTACTGAAAGCCCTGGAGCAAAACCAAAAAATGCAAGAAATGTGGGGAGTTCTGTAAAATGCTATTGCTTCTACATTTTCCTCAGTAACTTTCACCTTCCTGGAAAGTACTGGGGTACGGTGGTGTAGCAATATGTTTGTAAAAATGCAAACTAGTTCAGCAGTTTTGAGGGAACAATTGCCACATCAAATGAAATGCAAAAGACTCTTTCTGTCATTTCATTAGTCCTTCTGCCCTTGCGGTTGCTAACATTAGGTACCTCTTCAGACAACTCTTGTTAACTCCTGCTTAAAAGCACACACTGCTGGCATATGGAGATGCATTACAAGACTGCAGCTGCCTGCAGTAGCTGGGAATAACTTCATATTGTGACTCAACAATAGTTAGGTTATCCTGGTTATTCATGATAACCTTGGGATCAGGAAACTCTGTCCATTTAAGAAGAAAAGATTATTTTCCACTCCTATTTCCTACCCCACTGTAGCATCAACTCTTTTTTCTACTTTCTGCAGCTAAGACCCACCAAATCACCCATGATGTATGTCTCCTGGAGGAGGCCTGAAATCAACAGGCTCAGAAGGGTCACCAAAATCTCTACCTAAAAAGTGTGAAACCACACAACGCAAATGCAAGCAAATATATTTAGTTTGTTGATATTTCCCGCTCACAAAAAATGTATTGGAATAGATTCAGCACTTTATCACAGCCTTGGGGCAACGAGTGCTTTTTAGCTCTGACCAAGCAATACTCCCCTTTTTACAGACTACAAAGACAGGAGTTTCTCAGATTGATAGTCTTTTGTGGGTATTTACTGATCTTAATAACTTATACATTTAACACAGTAATTAGTTCCTACTTCCCATTGCCACTTGTCAAAATGAGGTCTGAGTAGCAGTCCAAATTTAAAATAAATTTAGTTCTCATAACAAATGATGGAAAAGCATAATTTAGGCAGCTAGAAATTCCTTCAGTCTGCTGAATACCTTAAAAAATTTTCACCAAGGCCACCATATGCTTTTGACCTTTTGATCTGATTTTACCACTGTGCAACTATGAGAAAAATAGGTGTTCAAATCAAATTTCAAACAGTACGTAACAAGCATCCTGTGTGTCAATTTTTAATGTGCATCAGAGGCATATTTTATGAACTATTCCAAACCACATGAAGAAGTAGCCCTGCCCATTAGGGTGTGTAATTTAAAAAAAAACATAGAAGTGTTGAGAAAACTGAGAATCATTTTCACTTCACATGGGAAAAGCTATGCACAGACTGAATAACAAATTTTGGCCTAGGTCTCTCACCTCTCTCCATTCTACTGACTTGATTGGTGCACCGCTGCAATGCTGCCAGCTGTACTGAGCCAGTGCAAGGAAAGAATTTGAGCCAAAATCTGCAAGCAAGAAAGCACGTATTTTAGGAACTGAGTACATTCTTCAAAGAGAGAGCAAACCAAAGAACACACACCCAGGAGTTTTTCTAGCTAACTTAGGACCCCATTAAGGTTACTCAGGCTAAATGTGAAATAAATAGTTTTGTAAAGTTAATAATTAATTGCATAATTACTTAAATATGTGCAATATTTCCCTCCCCCAAAACATTAAAAAAAAAATCCTTGTGACATGGGTCTTCCTTTCTCCAAAGGAATTCACAAAAATCAAGATGTTGAATGATTTATAAAGATCTGATTTCATTGTAGTTTTCAGGAACAGTTCAATTCCATTCATTCAGACACTTACAAAGACATTCTTAAAATTATACAGCGCATTATAAACCTAGTTACTTTTACAGTAGGTGTGTATTTCACCTGAGTCTCACTGATGTTGCTATGAAAATATCAGATCTAAAATAAAACTAATCTATTTGCAGCACTGCCCTGGAGTACTTGAAATGTGTTATTTAAATGTTTAACTATCACAGACCATACTCAGGAAAAAAAATAAGTTATTTCATAATGGCTATCCTTCCTGGTGTTTTGTATTCTTTTCTTTTTTAAATGTTCCTCATTCCCTTATCAAAATTCAATCTTGTAAATAAATAAATAAAAGACTAAACAAAAACTGCAGAGGTGCATGCAGAGATTTTAACAGAGGCTACTCTACTCCAGGAAGTTATCTGAGTTTTTAGTTCTTCTTTATACTGTTTTTTATTCTACTTCCTATATGGTAAACTTCAGCATACCTCTGAGACTTTCTGTACCAGAAAGCAGTCTGACTACACTCCACACTCAGATAATGTACTGCAAAATCTGTGCTCTCCCTTCTCGCTGTTATATTTGGTTGATGCCAGCTGACCTTCATATTCACAGGATCACAGAATGGCTCCTCTGAATATCATGTAGTTCAAACTCCTACTCAGTCATAAGCAGGTTGACCAGGACTGTGTCCAGTTGGGCTTTTAATTTTGCCAAGGATGGAGACTCCACAATCTCTCTGGGTAATCTGTCCCACTGTCTGACCACTCTCACAGTAAAAATGTTTTTTTCTTGTATTCAGAGGGAATTTAGTGTCTTTTATTTTGTGCCTTTAGTCACTGAGTGCCACTGGAAAAGAGCCTGGTTCCATCTTCTTTGCAGTCTCCCTTCAGTTATTTACACACATTGATAATATCCTTCCTGAGCCTTCTCTTCTCCAGGCTCAAAAGCCCCAGGTCACTCAGCTTCTCCTCATAGAAGAGATGCTCTAAGCCCTTCATTGTCTTCATGGGCCTTGCATGGACTCCTCTCCAGTAAATCTATGTTTGTACTGGTCACCCCAGAGCAGGACACAGCACCCCAGTTGTGTCTCATCAGTGCTGAACAGAAGGGAAGATCACCTCCCTTGACCTGCTGACAATGCTCCTACTAATGCAGGACAGGAGGATGTACTACCTGGTTTGTACTGAAATGTTGCACTTCACATCAGGTGCGAATCTCCAGGTGACAGTATACTTTCTTTCCTTAGCAGAGAGTGTTGCAAAAATAGTTGCATAAAAGGACTTTTGACTTGTCCAACATGAAACTAAAAAGGATACCTGTGGACTTGAAAATATTATCAATAAAAATCATCTATAAAGTACTGTTATTTGATGAATCTTTAACCCATTTGGATTTTAGCTTGCTCACATTTGTAAACCTAGTTAAATACTCTGGCCACTGGGACTCTGGAAATAGGGCAGGTAGAACTTCTTATTCTTTCCCCATTTATTCCCTTCTGTTACACGCAAAGGAATACATTAAGAGGGCAACTTGCTTCTTTCTGTGGTATATGTGGTTGAAAAAGTAATACATTTACCATCTTACGTAGCTGAAGAAAAGCTATGAAAATCTAGCTCCAGATGAATAAATATAAAAGGAATAATGTATGCAGCAAAATTAACAACCTAATGCTGACCATATCTGCTGCAGACTCCTCCCGGGAACAACTGAGTTTGTTTGAACATGTACTACTCATTTATGTAGCAGCACCTATTCTTTTCTCCCTTTCAACTCATTTGAAAATCAAATTGAAACATGTCTATATTCATTATGAAAAATGTTGTCATTCCCTGTGAAAGTTATCCAAACTGATACTGTAAAATTAAATTAAAGCTTCATAAATAATTTGAAAAAAATATTTTTTCCTGTCATGGAAATCTACAGAATTAAATCTTAAAAGTAATCCTAATAGTTTTGTTTTGAAAATAACTTTCCTTTCACTCTACAGTCATTGTTTGGAACCAGCATACAGAGTCACAGTTTATTTTAGGAGTATTTGGAAACAAGCAACCAAATAAACTCCCTTAACCTCAGCTCCCTGAACCGAAAGTCTATTACACATCTTGTTTGGATGTAGCACAAAGAACCACCAATGCATCTTTGCTGCCAATACACCTTTTACCATCCAGTTTGAGGAATCAGAAAGTACCACAATGAAGAATCAGGATCATTCAACGACCAATGGACAAATTTTCCCATGTTTAGTTTTTTTAGCTCCTACATATTACATGGAAAAGTAAGAGCTATAGCAGTATTTTTACTACTGCTGCTGCTGGACTTTCCAAAAAAAATTTCAATTCAAATTTTAGTTTTCTTAAAAACTTCCCACAAAGAGGAGCCATCAGTTGTCTGAACGCTCATGACACATATCTGTGGAAGCAGACAAGGTTTTAAACAGAAAACAGTTGTAATTCTACAACAAAGACAGGGTAAAGGCAATAGTTCAGGAGTGACTCATGAGGTACTTCAACAGGTGGTCATTTTCAGTACTATCACAAGTTTACCTACAGGTAAAGACTTAAAAGATATATGAGATTTGAGATGGGTGAACACAGAATGTATAAAAAAATCTAGGCATGAGATCACTCCCCTCCACATCAACTGCAAAATACAGAAGCTAGAGATATGGTTGCAATCTCCAGGTTAGAAGTAAATAGAGAGTAGTATTCCTACTCACTGTAGAAATAAGTTCATATGCCTGCTTCAAACAACCACTGAAATGTGTTTCCGGTCAACAAGGGACATTCTTCATTATTTATGCCACCGGATTTTTCAAAGACACTTTCTAACCACTCACTCTATACAAGACTGAATTTATCAAGCCAGCTCTCATGCATGACTCAAACATGCGCAGACAACGTGTACGCCAATTCGCATTAGCAATGCAGTTAACACCAGCTGGGAATTTAGTAAGAATTTAGATTTATAAGCCCCATGGCTGATCCTTTAAAGAACAGGGAAATTAAACACATTCTTTATTCCGTAGTTTCTAAGCTTCTACAGAATAGTACTTTAATAAAATGCTTTAACTATTTCTCTAACTTGCCTTATGCTGCAAAATATTGTGATTGTCACACAAACACCAGAAATTCTGGCTATAGGGGCCAATTCACAACCTGTAGGTATCAATAGGGACTTCTTAAATTTCAACATCTGGATTCAAAATTAGCTGTAAATACCCCTGACCTGCAACAAATTTTGTTTCTTAGTCCTCTGCTATAATAGAAATAATTACTGTCATTTACTCTCACAATTAGCGAAGGGAGTAATTCAATTGTCCTGTAGGTTGTATAGTCTATGGAGCAAGGATCATGCACCTTTACAGAACCTTAATTCAGAGGAACTGCCTTGGGTGTTACATTTAACTGCTACTTAAATAGAAACCTTGCAGTCATCCTTATTACTGCAAAAAATGATGTATTTAATTTCTTTTTGCAATTCACACTGTAAGTTCTCTGCCAGATGTCTAACTGGTCAGTTCCCAGAGTTATGATGCCATTGGTATTAGCGAGACTTGGTGGAATGAGTCCCATGACTGGAGGGCTGGGATGGAGGCCTACAGGCTCTTCAGGAGAGATGTGCAGGGCACATGAGGTGGAGGAGTTGCACTGTATGTGAGGGATAGGTTTGACTGTACAGCCCTTGCAGTTAGTGATGCTGTGGTTGAAAGCCTCTGGGTGAGGATTAGGGGGATGGAAAACAAAGGAGATAGAGTAGTGGATGTCTACGACCGATCGCCCAACCAGGATGATGGCACTGATGAGTTATTTTATAGGCAATCAGGAGAAATCTCTGGATCAGTAGCTCTTGTCTTTATGGGAGATTTCAGCTACACTGACATCGGTTGGGAATACCATATTGCTGTGTGTGAGGCTCTGATAACAAGTGAATGTCGCAAACACCCGTCTTGACATGGGCAGGGACGGGCTGATGATGACCAGGGAGTGTTGAACAAGAACAGATCCTGCGGAGGCAGGATAACGTCTGGTGAGACCACTCCTCTATTCCTGAAACACGTAAACAATGACCATCTGTGCCCTGTGCACCATGTGCCTGTGACAGATCACCACTCGCTTGGTCAGCCCTGAAGGGGAGGGGGGCAGTGAGTCCCCCGGACCCCCACAACACACCGACTCATTTCTAGAACATTTCTGACCATTCCTGAGCACGTACTGCACCTGCTCAGTGATGACAGACCCCCGCCTATGGGGCAGGCACATCGGGTTATAAAAAGTGGAAACAAGTTTTCGGCGCACGCCCACCACCTGAAGACTGCAACTACGAGCAGAGAACATTGCTGGATCCAAGGGTGGTGATATCTTTTCTCTCTCTCTCTCTCTTTTCTTTCTCTCTTTTCCTCTCTATCACTCTCTTTGTAACCTAATTTTCGGCACATTAGGGTAATATTGTCACACATTTTGCTAAACGCTTACCTTTCATAGTTCTGCTAAATTTTGAGCATTGTTACGACCTTTGCCAAACCTCTATCTTTTGTAGTTCCACTGAATTTTAAGTAAATTTATAGTAGGTTTGAACCTGTGAAGTAATTGTTACTTCTCATTACCGCGCAGAGAATTAAAATGTTAACCTCACCCTCACCCCCTGAGTGGGACGGGACACTGTGACAAGTGTGTCTGGAAAATTCTTGAAGTTTGTGGAAGGTAATTTCTTGTCACAAGTACTCAGTGAGCTACCTAAGAAAGATGCCCTCCTAGACTTGTTGTTTGTGAATAGAGAAGGACTCGTGGGGCATGTGATGGTAGGTGGTTGTCTTGGCCACAGTGATCATGAAATGGTTGAGTTTAAAAGTTTTTGTGTAGTGAGAAAAAATGTCAGCACAGTTGCTACCTTGGATTTCAAGAGAGCAAACTTTAAGCTGCTCCGGGAGCTACTTAGCAGTGTCCTCTGGGAATCTGGCTTTGAGGCCCTAGGAGTCCATGAGCGCTGGTCAGTTTTTAAGAATCACTTTTTAAAAGCACAGGAGCAGGCAATCCCAATGCGTCATAAATCAGGCGAGTGGGGTAGAAGACCAACTTGGCTGAAGAGGGAACTGAACTTGAGCTCCTTGTGGAGCTCAAGAGGAAAAAGAAATTGGACAATCTCTGGAAGCAAGGTGCAGGAAGATTACATGGTTCGCATATTCAGGAAGAAGACACAGAAGGCCCAGGCTCAGCTAGAGTTGAAACTGGCCAGTGTTGTGTCAGACAACAAGAAATGTTTTTTTAAATAGATTAATCTCAGATAGAGGTTTAAAGAAAACATTGGATTGACACTTGTTGAAGATGGTCACCTGACAAAGAGGGATGAAGACAAAATTGAGACATTCAATGTTGGTTTTATTTGCCTCAATGTTTAATAACACTGATAGATCTTGGACTGTCCAGTCCTCTGGATCAGAAGACCATAATGGTGGAAACAATCACTTTTCTTTAGTGGAGACTGAAATTGTAAGGGATGAGTTGTAACAGCTGAATGTTCATAAGTGCGTGGAGTCTCATGGGATTCATCCCAGAGTACTGAAGGAACTAATGGATGATATGACAGGACCCCTCTCAACCATCTACCAAAGGTCCTGAGAGTCTGAGGAGGTGCTTGCCAACTGGAAGCTAGCCAACATTATTCCAATTTATAAGAAGGGCATGAGGGAAGACCCAGGAAACTACAGACCTGTTAGTCTCATCTCAGTTTCTGGAAAAATTGTGGACTATTGAGTACTATTAAAAAGCATTTAAAGAACAATGCAATCAACAGGAACAGTCAACACAGGTTCACAAAGGTAAAGTCCTTCCTAACTAATTTGTTATCCTTCAACGATAAGGTCAACTGCCTCATGGATGAAGGGAAGGCGGTGGATGTAGTTTTTCTGAATTTTAGTAAAGCTTTTGATGGTGTCTCTCAGAGCATCCTTCTGGATCACTTGTCCAGCTGTGGGAGGAGCAAGTTCATGGTGGGCTGGGTGAAAAACTGGCTGAAGAGCAGAGCTCAAAGCATTGTAGTGAACAGAGCTACATCTTGCTGGCAACCGGTCACCAGTGGTGTTCCTCAGGGCTAAATTCTATGGTCAGTTCTGCTCAATGTATTTATCAATGATCTGGATGCAGGAGTTGAATCATAGAATCATAGAATGGTTAGGGTTGGAAGGGACCTTAAAGATCATCTAGTTCCAACCCCCCCTGCTGTAGGCAGGGACACCCTCCATGAGACCACGTTGCCCAAAGCCCCATCCAACCTGGTCTTAAACACTTCCAGGGATGGGGCATCCACAGCCTCTCTGGGCAACCTGTGTCAGTACCTCACCACCCTCACAGTAAAGAATTTCTTCCTAACAGCTAGTCTAAATCGACCCTCCTTCAGCTTAAACCCATTACCCCTTGTCCTGTCACTACACTCCCTGATAAACAGTCCCTCACCATCTTTCCTGTAGGTCCCCTTCAGAAACTGGTAAGCCGCAATTAGATGTCCCTGGAGCCGCTTTTTCTCCAGGCTGAACAATCTCAACTCTCTCAGCCTGTCCTCACAGGAGAGGTGCTCCAGCCCTCTGATCCCTTGATTCGTGGCCCTCCTCTGGACTTGCTCCAACAGGTCCATGTCTCTCCTGTACTGGGGGCCCCAGAGCTGGATGCAGTACTCCAGGTGGGGTCTCACAAGAGCGGAGTAGAGGGGCAGAATCACCTCCCTTGACCTGCTGGTCACACCTCTTTTGATGCAGCCCAGGACACGGTTGGCTTTCTGGGCTGCAAGCGCACACTGCCGGCTCATGTTGAGCTTCTCATCAATCAACACCCCCATGTCCTTCTCCTCAGGGCTGCTCTGAATCCATTCCTCGCCCAGCCTATAGTCGTGCTTGGGATTGTGCAGGACCTTGCACTTGAACTTCATGTGGTTTGCATGGGCCCACCTCTCCAGCCTGTCAAGGTCCCTCTGGATGGCATCCCTTCCCTCCAGCGTGTCGACCGCACCACACAGCTTGGTGTCATTGGCAAACTTGCTGAGGGTGCACTCGATCCCACTGTCCATGTCGCCGACAAAGATGTTGAACAGTGCCGGTCCCAGTACCGACCCCCGAGGAACACCCCTCGTCACTGTTCTCCACTTGGACATTGAGCCGTTGACCACAACTCTTTGAGTGTGACCATCCAGCCAATTCCTTATCCACTGACTGGTCCATCCATCGAATCCATGTCTCTCCAATTTAGAGACAAGGATGTTGTGTGGGACAGTGTCAAATGCCTTGCACAAGTCCAGGTAGATGACATCTGTTGCCCTTCCCTTATCTACCGACACTGTAACCCCATCATAGAAGGCCATCAAGTTTGTCAGGCACGATTTGCCCTTAGTGAAGCTATGTTGGCTGTCACCAATCACCTCCTTATTTTCCATGTGCCTGAGCACAGTTTCCAGGAGGATCTGCTCCATGATCTTGCCAGTCACAGAGGTGAGACTGACCAGCCTGTAGTTCCCTGGGTCTTCCTTTTTTCCCTTCTTAAACATGGGGGTTATCTTCCCCCTTTTCCAGTCGGTGGGAACTTCACTGGACTGCCAGGACTTCTCAAATATGATGGCGAGTGGCCTGGCCACTTCATCCGCTAGTTCCCTCAGGACCCACAGATATATCTCATCAGGTCCCATGGACTTGTGCACCTTCAGGTTCCTTAGATATTCTCGAACCTGATCTTCTCCTACAGTGGGCAGTTCTGCATTCTCCCAGTCCCTGCCTTCTGTGACCTGGGCAGTGTGGCTCAAGCATTTGCCAGTGAAGACTGAGGCAAAGAAGTGGTTGAGTACCTCAGCATTCTCCATATCCTGGGTAACCAGGTCACCCATTTCATTCTGGAGGGAACCCACATTTTCCCTCATCCTCCTCTTATCACTGACATACCTATAGAAGCTTTTCTTGCTGTCCTTGACATCCCTGGCCAGACTAATTTCTGTCAGGGCTTTGGCTTTCCTAACCTGCTCGGACAGTTTCTCTGTATTCCTCCCAGGCTACCTGCTCTTGCTCCCACCCTCTGTAGGCTTCCTTTTTTTTGTTTGACTTTGTCCAGGAGCTCCTTGTTCATCCATGGGGCCTCCATGCACCATTAGCAAGTTTGCTGATGATTCCAAACTGAGACATGTTGTTGACTCTCTCTTGATGAACAAGAAGCCTTGCAGAGGGATCTAGATAGATTGGAGCATTGGACAATCATCAATGGCATGAAATTTAGCAAGTCCAAGTGCTGGATTCTGCACCTGGGATGGAGTAACTCTGGACACAAGTATAAACAGGAGAGGAGAGTGGCTGGAGATCAGCCCTGCAGAAAGGGATCTGGGGGTGCTGGTTGGCAGCAGGCTCAGTAGGAGTCAGCAGTGTGCGCTGGCAGCCAAGAGGCCAAACTGCATCCTGGGTTGCATCAAACACAGCATCACTAGCTGGTCAAAAGAGGTAATTATCCTGCTGTATTTAGCAATGATGCGGCCTCACCTTGAGTGCTGTGTGAAGTTCTGGGCCCCACAATTTAAGAAGGACATGAATGTCCTTGAATGTGCCCAGAGGAGGGCAACAAAACTGGTGAAAGGGCTGGAAGGCATGTCCTGTGAGGAGCAGCTGAGGACTCTGCATTTGTCTAGTTCGTAGAAAAAGAGGCTGAAGGGTGATCTCATTGTTCTCTAGGAGGCAGTTGCTGAGGTCTTCTCGCTGGGATCCAGGGACAGGATGTGTGGGAATAGTTCAAAGGTGCACCAAGGGAGGTTCAGACTTGACATTAGGAAGCATTTCTTTACCAAGAGAGTGGTCAAACACTGGAACAGTATTCCTAGAGAGGTGATTGATGCATCAAGCCTGTCAGTGTTTAAGAGGCATTTGGACAGTGCCTTAACAACATGCTTTGACTTTTAGTCAGCCCTGACAATGTCAGGCAGTTGGACTAGGTGAGCGGTATAGGTCCCATCCAGCTGAACTATTGAACTATTCTATTCTATTCTATTCTATTCTATTCTATTCTATTCTACTCTACTCTATTCTATTCTATTCTAATATGATACCACTTTTCTATGTTTTAAGAGGTTGTCATGAATTTCTGCAGTACTGAGCGAGCCATAGAAATATAATAATTATCCCATTGTCACTCATACCAAATTAAAGTGTTTCTTACTAGGAATATTGATGTTGCAGTCAGTTCAAGATAAATGGCTAATATTATACTTAGTAGCTCTACAGCCCAATGTGACAACTCCAAATGTTTTCTGAAGAGTAAAATTTAGTTACTTTATTATAACATATTGAAGCATTTCATGAAATTAGCCAGTACACAGTATCCAAGTGAATGACTATAGATAAGGGTAAAGAAGGGAAAATAAAAGGTGATTAATGTTTTTATTGTTTCAGTGTAAGGTAAAATATCAAATTTTATAGAAATTTAAAAAGTTTAATCTATAAGAAGCAATTATGTTAGAGATATTGAAAAATTTACCTGACAAGTGAGGAGAAATGTAATGGATTTTTTGGAAACTGGATTAAAAAACTCAAACACCTCTAGCAAGAAGTTGGGTTGCACTCATTGCAAACATTTTCCTCTGATGTTTTCAAGGTTTTTAATCTGAATTGTGGAAAGAAAAATTAAGAGTATCTGCTGCCTGAGATGTAAATGATATTTTTGTTTTATTATTAACAAAATTAATTGTGTTGTTTTTTCTCACTGAATAGACTGGTTTGTGTTGTTTTATCACGTATTTTTGAATCCTACACTGAACTGTAAATAAATGGATACCAGTGAGCCCTGCCTTCTCACCTCCACTATCATTGCAGAAAGATACCCATACTCTGAACACATGGTAGAATTGGAACCTAAATAATTTTTTTAGCACTTTTTATGATTCCCCAGATTCACTCTTAGCACAGAGTTGAACTACATAACCTTTCAAGGCCACTTGTAGAAACAGTCTTGAATACAACTCAACCAGGCTTCTTACTAGCTTGGCACAGAATTCACCCAGAATGAAGAATTTAATTAAAAGCCACTGGATTCATCACCAACCTGTACACTGAGACGTTAGTAATATGTTGTCTTTTTCTTAAGTAACATATATAACAGTAAGTATAAAACGTCACCTTCATCATCTTTCTGGACTTATGAGGAATTGCTCATTAATTGAATTTCAAAATTCACTGAGTATGTATTTTTATGTTCATTGATCTATATAACATCACCATTGAGAAACACAATAAAATTTATCATTATACCTTGTTATATTTCTGGGCATACAGTCACCTGAGAGGAAATACTAAAGAAGCTTGCATGACTCTCATTCAGTAAATTACTTGGTGGACAAGCAAGCTGTAGCTCCCAGAGGGAACATTGAACTGGCAGCAGAACCAATACTTTCAGCAAATATAACTGATTTCTCCCAGTAATATTGAAACCACAGGTGGGATTCATTTCTGCTTCCAGCAACAACTCTATTTTGAAAGAGAATTCCTTCCTTTTGTCTTTCCCTCATGCTCCAATTTCTTCTGCTCTTGTGCATCCTATGTTTAGGCTGTACCTCACGAGGACACCACACTAAATATACTGGCCCAGAATTCAGAAGATTCATGTTTCTACTTCTGTCAAACTCTGTATGTTCTTGAGGAAGGAGGGATGGAAGAGATAAGTACTCCCCTCACCAATTGTTCTGGTTTGACCCCAGCCAGCAGCTCAGCACCACACAGCCGCTCACTCACTCCCCCAAGGCAGGATGGGGGAGAGAATGGGAAGAGTAAAATTAAAAAAACTCATGGGTTGAGATAAAGACAGTTTAACAGGTAAAGCAAAAGCAGCACACAAACAAAGCAAAACAAGGAATTCATTCACTACATCCCATGGGCAGGCAGGTGTTCAGCCATCTCCAGGAAAGCAGGGCTCCATCACATGTAACGGTGACTTGGGAAGACAAACATCATCACACCAAATGTTCCCCCTTCCTTCTTCTTCCCCCAGCCCCTTATATGCTGAGCATGACATCATATGGTACAGGATATCCCTGTGGTCAGTTGGGGTCAGCTGTCCTGGCTGTGTCCCCTCCCAACTCCTTGTGCACCCCCAGCCCACTCGCTGGTGGGGTGGTGTGAGAAGCAGAAAAGGCCTTGGCTCTGTGTGAGCACTGCTCAGCAGGAGCGAAAATGTCCCTGTGTCATCAACACTGTTTTCAGCACAAATCCAAAACATAGCCCCATACCAGCTACTATAAAGAAATTAACTCTATCCCAGTCAAAACCAGCTCACCACTAAAGGAAGAGTCCACAGTGACACTTAAAACCCATATCTAAAACTGAGTCTGTGTCAGCTTTGCTAAATTAAGCCTTACTCCCCATCTGCTTTCAACACTATAGCCACATTCCTCTGAAATAATCACTGCTGCTATACATCTGCAATTCAGCATTTAGATTTTACATAGATTCAGTATCTTCCACCATGCATGTGTAAACCTTTTAGCAAAATGAAGTGCTGATACTTATTGTTTTTCTGTGATCTTCTATAGCAGCAATAAATTGTAACAACACACACTGGCATATAGAACCTTATAACACATATATGCGAGGAAGGTAGAACACAAACTGCAGAACACAGCTTGGCAAAAGGAGGAAAAAATATTTCCAAATTTTCTAAGTCTGATATAGTTTTTACATGAAAAATACACTAAATGCATATTGCAAAGGATTTTTTTTTATTTTTTTAATGAAATACATTTAGATAATTTTACAGCTGATTAGATCAGAAATTAATTTAATTTTAAAGCTAAATATTATCTGTGAATAACTCCTATCACATGGCTAGTGAGGAAAATCATCAGGATTTCTTAGGCAAGATTTATCTGTCTTATAATTCAACTAATATTTGTCAAGTAAAAGCAGAAATAAATTTGATCCTCTGCTTACCAGTAGATGAATATCCTTTCCCATATAAATGAGAGACTAAGGTCTATAAAAGCATGACACAGGTCACAGGAAAGTGATAGATGTCCCTGTAAGAAGAGTTTGGATGGCACTGGCAGGGCCAGATACAAAAGTCCAGGCTCTGTGGGTGCAGTGACCCATCTTACCAGAGCACTGTGAAGCTCCTTTTATAATATACCACATGGATGTATCTACATCATATATGCATATATGGGTGGGGTTTTTTTTCTTTTCCCCCCCCCCCCTCTCAACACAAACTTCCTCAGAATTAAAACTTAGTAACAGAGTCACTTCTTCCCCTTTATAGGCTATCACCTATGCTTGGCTTTTATTTCCTGTTTCAACTTATTTATTAAGCCTATTAGGTGTGCATGGTTCCTCTGGCAAGCAGACGGTCCTAACCCTTTTTTGTTTGATGTGGTCAAAGAGTATATACTACCAAAACTAAACAATTACATTTATATATGTATGTGTTTCTAAGTAGTATATAGCATCTATAAAGCAAATTTAATGTGTATATACATATATATTTATTTATATCTTTATGCATTTGTATTTAAATTTATATTTTTATATGCAGGTTGCATCCATGTGTGTGATTCAGATAAAGAGAGAAACTATTTGTAACACAGCTCTTACAATAGGTCAAGAAGCAGGTATCCAGCAGTGTTATTCAGAACCTTAAATGCACACACAATATAGAGACTTTTTACTGTTAAGTTTCACTGCTTTTCATAGAATCATAGACTCATAGAATGGTTTAGGTTGGAAGGGACCTCAAAGATCATCTAGTTCCAACCCGCCTGCCACGGGCAGGGACACCCTCCACCAGACCACGCTGCCCAAAGCCCCATCCAACCTGGCCTTGAACACTTCCAGGGATGGGGCATCCACAACCTCTCTGGGCAACCTGTGCCAGTGCCTCACCACCCTCACAGTAAAGAATTTTTCCCTAACAGTAAAGAATTTCTTCCTAGAAGAAATTAAGTACGTGCACACATACACTTCAAGTGTTTTTTAACTATACAGCACTAGGACAATACCTGCAGGATCCCCACTCTACCTTCTCCCACACCCCTGTTTAGGCTGTTTCTGTCACCATGAAATATGTTTTTCCAGTTCAAATAAAAGTAAAAAAAAATCCTAATAGAGGAATATGAAATGCAGTTTACATCTTCATGAATAAAAAAATATGAATGGGAGAGAAAGGGCCTTAGCTCCTCAAATGCCTCTAAAACTCAGTCTGTTTTGGTATGTTGCCTTGGCTTTCACCAAGTACTTCAAGTGTACATGGAGTTCTATTCAGCTTTCAACATTTCAGCATTAACTCTGCTCCCAAGAATCTACAATTTATTTGTAATGTAAAGTGCAAGAAATGCAGTAATATTATTAAATATTTTTAGATTTTTTTAAAGATTTTTTAAGTCTAGTTTTCAAAATAACAATAATGACTAAAAAAAAAAAAAAACCAAAGAAAACCAAAAACAAACCACAACCAAAAAAAAACCCAGGGAGAAGACATATAGCTCCCAAATCTTATGCCAGTTGTATAATGGCTTTGCACAGCACAGTGTTTTATGTTTAGGTAATTGTCATATTTGTTTACACATTTTTTGCCAATTTTATTACTCAAACCTAGAAAAAAATGCAAAAAGATTGACGACAGAGCCAGGCCATCAAACACAAAGTGAAGATTCTGTAGTTTCCCACAAAGGTCTCAAGTCATTCCCTCTTCCTGCACTGGCAAATCTAATATTTTTGGTTTAGCATGAGGGGTCTCCTCTCTCTGCTCATCTTGCAGGTAGCAGATACAGAATAAACAAAGACCATAACATACAAATGATACATTTTACCATGATAAGCTGTTTTGTTTATAGTCAGGATGCACACTGATACTCCAGTGAGGGGTTAGTTTTACAGTTTTGTTTGTGGACAGCTAGTTACTATTTGTCATTTTATCCCTTAGCTGTGATGGAGCATGGTTAACTCGGACCCGAATCATATTCTTTTCATTGTGTTTCATTATATTTTTACATGCATTTCCCAGACCAGTATCCATGCCTATTGATCAAAAAGCTGAAAAAAATTTGTCATGATTTAAACCCAAACAAAACTGTAGACCAGAAATATCAAATAAGCTTTCATATCCAGGTATTAATTTCATTCCAACATTTTTTTATGTTCCTCCTCACCAAAGTTAAATTCCTAATTAAATCACATTTCCAGGGCTTGGGCAGAACTGGTACATGCTGACCATTATAAAGTATGAGCTAATTTATGCGATGCAAAAGGAAACTGCTGCTAGAACTGAGATAGAAACAATCATTTCAGAAAAATTACTATGATGTGCTGCATACAATAATTTCAGTGGTATTGCATGCAGAAATTTAAAACCAAAGCTTCAATTTTATTTAAGTTCCTCTATGACTTCTATTCCGACACTGAGATTAAAAATCTGTTTTCTTTCCTTGTGTTGGTGGAAAGTAAATTTAAAAAAAATACAGCAAAGACACCCTGCATGACAGCTGGAGTGAAAGCAATAGCACATATCCATGGGAACCTTTGGGAAGTTCCTTGCAGGAAAAGATGATAAAATCTCTGCGCTATGGGATGGAGCTAGGAAAAAAAACTATTACAGCATGCCCATTTCTCTTCCTATAGATAATGTTTGTCTTTTTGTCCATTTTTTTGCTAGTTCTTCTCTTCCCTGCTAGGAAGAAGCAGAAGGACCAAAACAGTAAGATCTGGAAAACAAATGCCTCACAAAAAAAAAAAAAAAAAAAAAAAAAAAAAAAAAAAAAAAAAAAATTCAGGATGTTGTCTCAAATTTAAATTCTTCCCTGATGAGATTGTCATATGCTGTTAATAAGTTCAATATGCAACGCCAACAGTATTTGATAGGCATTTAATATTAGCTGTTGACTTTTTCTGTGTGCACAAACCTAAGAATAATAAAAAGCTGCTTCTGTAAATTAAATCTTTAAAGCCTTTACCTTGTCAGAGAATTGCATCCTATCTATCACAGATTTGTCATGGCAAATGACTTATTATCTAGGCAAACAGTGCCTTTGAGCAGAGCATAACATCAAGAGCTTTGGTGTCACTGAACATAAATAATATTTTAATGGAGGCACTTAAGAGAGCTAAATGTATACCAACTGCTAAAAAATAAAAGACATCTAGGTGATGGTGTGAATTTAAAGGTTATATGACAATTGTTTGTGAAAGGATACCATTAGTGAGGAAACTTCTCCAGTTTGAAAGCAATTTGATGGATATTTTTAAATCCTGTAGAGAAAATGAAATGCTTACTCTGGTATAGAAGAGAGAGTACAGCCAGCATTTTGTTTTGTGCCTCAGGGGACTGAGTTACATGAGTCTCTGGAGACAGTAGTCTCCAGAAGGAGCAGCATGTTACAGATGACGAGCAGCTTAGCCGTTAGGGAGAACAGGATTGCTGTCATATTGCTAATGCACTTTTCTTTTTTGGAAACCCCAAAGATAGTGGGAGATGACAGCTGCTTAACTGGCCTCAAATTAAAAACAATAGATACCAAAGTGACAGGAATATGCATCTGATGAACAAACCCATGACAAATATAGGCAGACATTACAGATACTTGCACTGTGACAGACACCAAAAAATCTCCTGGAGACCTAGCTGGGTTTGCAGTTATGAACTCTGTCCTGTAACTCCTACTGCTGCAGGTAATGTCATTGTACCACTCTTCCTCCCACCCTTTCTCTCTTGCAAAAAAGGTGTCTTTTCGTTCTTTGGAAGGATGTCCTGGTTGCAGCCAAGCACAGCCGGGCAGCCACGAGAGCACAGCCCTCTCTGTGGGTGGAAAGCTCCTGCTGCATCTTCATGGGCAGAAAGCAGTATTTTGAGAGCTAACGCTCCACTGTGGCAGCATAGGCAATGGGAACAGGCCTGACAGAAAATGTGTTTGAACTTCCCCTTCATGTCAGTAAAACTTAGGCACATCTGTAAAGACTGCTTAGTTTATATCAGCTGCCTGACCTCTCCAAGGGCTGCTGCAACCTGATCCCTGGGGCATGAAATAACTGCTGCAGTGCTGTACTCATTACCACATGGGAGACAACATTTAATTTTCTGTAAATTCAGCTGTTAGTCAAATTGGAAAAGCTTCATCTCCAAGTGATATTGTCTGACCAAATACTTTCCATGTCTTCCTTGCAGCCACATGAGAAGTGCCATCCTCACGGATCGTGCCTGCTTCAGTTCAGCCTAACAATTTATTGTGAAACACTTTACAAGAAACATTTGAACAGCTCCTTTCTTAGCATTTTAATCAAATTAAAATAGATGGCATTGCATTACCTTAGAGCATAAGGAATGTAGAAAAAAAATCCAATGCACACACATCTTGCCAGCTTTCCACTTCTCAAGCATACTATCACTTACTTTTGGTTTACAGCAATTTCACTGTCTGCCTCCCAAGTCTGCTTCTTTATGCTTGCTAGTTCTCATGAACATGCTCGCAATCCTCTATTGCTTCCTTTAATGGTCTCCTCTCTGATCATCTTTTTTTACTAGCAGTAAGAAATGCAAAGATGATCTGCTTTAGGAACATTATGTTACTAATGTTAAGAAATTAGTTTCGAACAACAGCAGCAGATGAACGAACGCTTGTTTTAATATCTATGTTTTAAAATGAAAATCTAAAGAGTAAAATAACAAATTGTGGTGGGTTGACCCTGGCTGGGGGCCAGAGCCACTCTGTCGCTGCCCTCCTTAACTAGACAGGGGAGGAAAAAGTGCAACGAAAAGCTTGTGGGTCGAGATAAGGACAGGGAGAGATCACTCACTAAGTATCGTCACGGGCAAAACAGACTGAACTGAGAGAGGGAATTCATCTAATTTATTACCAAGCAAAACAGAGTAGAGCAATGAGAAAATCAAATCTTAAAACACCTCCCCCCACCCCTCCCTGCTTCCCAGGCCCAACTTCACTCCCCATTTCTCTCCCTCCTCCCCCTCAGCGGTACAGGGGGACGGGGAATGAGGGTTGTGGTCAGTTCCTCACACACTGTCTCTGCCGCTCCTTCCTCCTCAGGGGGAGGACTCCTCACACTCGGCCCCTGCTCCAGCCTGGGGGCCCTCCCACGGGAGACAGTCCTCCACCAACTGCTCCAACGGGAGTCCTTCCCACAGGCTACAGTCCTTCACGAACTGCTCCAGCGTGGGTCCCTCCCACGGGGTGCAGACCTTCAGGAACAGACTGCTCCAGCGTGGGTCCCCCACAGGGTCACAAGTCCTGCCAGGAGCTTGCTCCAGCCTGGGTTTCTCACGGGCCACAGCCTCCTTCAGGTGCCTCCACCTGCTCCAGCATGGGGTCCTCCATGGGCTGCAGGTGGAATCTCTACACCCCCTCATCCTTCCTCCATGGGCTGCAGGGGGACAGCCTGCCTCACCATGGTCTTCTCCAGAGGCTGCAGGGGAATCTCTGCTCCAGTGCCTGGAGCACCTCCTGCCCCTCCTTCTGCACTGACCTTGGTGTCTGCAGATGTTCTTACATCTTCTCACTCCTCTCTCCGGCTGCAAAAGCTCTAACTGTTTTTTTTCCTTCTTAAATATGTTATCACAGAGGCGCTGATTGGCTTGGCCTTGGCCAGCGGTGGGTCCATCTTGTAGCCAGCTGGCATTGGCTCTGTCAGACACAGGGGAAGCTTCTAAAAGCTTCTCACAGAAGCCACCCCTGTAGCCCCCTCTGCTACCAAAACCTTGCCACGCAAACCCAACACACAAATTCAAAACTCATTACACTGGACAGGCAAAGCAGACACTAAGCTACTGCTACAGCACCTGGGCAATGACAACATAGGAAAACACAGAGCTCTCCGTAAGTGCTTTTCATCACTTCATCATCACAATGAAAATGTTAAGTAAATAGAGCTGAACTACAAATCTAAACATGTCTTAGAAAATACATAGACATTTACATATACTGCTGGTAGGAGGGATTTTTTTTTTAACTTCTCACATCTTTTCTATCCTATACCATTGATAGATGAGCAGATTAAAATAACTAAACTATGTTTTTGAATAAATAACGAAATCAGGAAGAGCAGCAGTATCAACAACAGTTGCTTTACGTGATGGTAGCACAAAACTTTGTGCTCAGGTTTGCTTATTGGCTTTTATATTAAAGTACACAGAGAAATGACTGATGCAGCAGACAGAACTTAAAGCATTAAAAACCTATGTTTCCCCACAGTCCCTCAGTAAAGAGATCAAGGAGTTACTGTAAACTGTCTCAGATCTAGTTTGTGCATGTCAGAATCTGTAGTATTTTCAGGCAAGGCTTACATTTGTTTATTTGTTATGGTGGGGCAGAGGAGTCTTTTCAAAGCTGTCTATGTGATAAGTTTTAACCTTAAATTTACAGGTAAGGATTGCCTTTGCTTTGCACACATGTAAGAGTTCTGAACACAATCTTATTAATAACTGTAGGCAGATTTATTTTCTGAGACAGAGGGAAAGATGTACACTCTAAATGTTATGGTCTTTCCCTGCCCTACTTCTACTGTATTCCTCCCCTAACTTGAACAAAAAAACTTCTTATGAGTACTGTTTAATCCAGTTTTGTATGTGTATGTGCATGCCTTTTTAACTTGAGCAATATGCATGCTTTTTGCAACCAGTGGCAGTGAAGAATTTTGAAAAAATTCAGAAGTTTGGAACTCCAAGATAACTTATCCTAGAATGTGCAGTCCACATTTCCAGAATATTCTTCCCCAAATACTTCCAATTAAAATAAACATTAATTTGAAGATTCAGAACATTCTTCAAAATATATACATATATTTAATATGTAGGGGGGTTTACTGATATATGCTTGGCCGGCCTGCAAAAACTTATTTTTCATTAAGTCCAAGGATTTTCATTTTCTTTATAATCAGTATAATAGTCTTTCAAACAGTGAAAATTTCAGAGCATTTTGCAGCAAAGGTTAGAAACTTTTTTTTTTAATAACACTTAGCATAGACTTGGCTTTCAGTGTTCAACATTTCTAAGAAAGGAGGAAAGAATGTGAATATTTATTACAGTATTTATATAGCAGTTGAGCTCTGAAAGCCTTAAACCAGTTCCATTTACTGTGTTTTGAAAAAGGTAAATACAAAGAAAAGAAACTTTCACACACTTTTTTTTAATGTAATCTTAGCTCTGGGTACATTGCTCAAATGATAACATACAATGATACAGCAAAGAAGCTATTTAGGAAGATTTAAGTGAAAAGGTCCTTTTGCACATTCCTGTGGTAAACAGTACTCACGATTTCTGTCATTTCACAATGTTTCAAAAAATCTGTTGTGCCAAAGTCTTAGCTCACCACCATTCTTTGAGAACTCAGTCTCTCCATCCTCTTCACTACCATTTACAGAGTTCTGTGTTACAGACTTCCTGACAAGATATTTTTGGTAATCAGTCACCTTATCTCTTTTTACTCTTCCTCCATATTTCAAATTAAATCACACCTCTACTCAGATTCATCAGTTTTCTGTGCTGCCAGTGTCCCACTCAGCTTGAAGTAAAAGTCATACGTGCTTTTCCTCCTCTAAGAAATTCCTTCTTGGTCAGTAAATCTACCTGCTGCCCCCTTTCAAATTCTTAAGCTTCAAAATAAACAACCATATGGTTAGGGCAGCTGTGCTACCTTTATTAAAGAACACTACTAATAAAGCTCTGCATTTTACACTGGAAATGCTAATACTTTGAAGAGTATAATAGAGCAATATCAACAAAGAGAATATTTGGAGAACACCAGAAAGATAATGAAAGAATGACAGCTTCTATGTATAGGAATAGATTCCCTATTGCTGCAGATTTGGGAGTGTTATCCCAAAACACGAATACTAACTACATGTAAGCATTTACTAAATTTTTAGTAGTCATACAAAGGCGTCACACAAATTAGGTCTTGAAAGCAGAATGAAATGTGTAAATAGGTTGTGAGACAGAGAGAACAATGATTCCACTGTTTGCAGGCCATAGAGCATCCATCTCCAAAATATCTGATATTATCACAGAAATTGCAGGCAGAAATGTTCACCAGCAGGGCTATTTGGGTTTCATGAAACAGCAATGTGAACAGAATGCTGCTGACCTGCTGAGCTGCATGATGGTAATTTGGAGGGGAGAGAAGGGGAGGGAAAAAAAGGAAGGGAGAAGAAATGGGGGGGGGGAAGCAATAATGTCAGAGATCTTTCTTCATTTTGAAAATTGCAGAAATACTTTATTTTTTAACATAGTTGCTCCAAACTGTGATTGTAATATATCCTTGCATGACAAGCTTTTCTTTAAAAAGGTCAAGTGCCTCCACTCCAACAAAAATATTGTATGTTAAATGCTGAAAAGGGTTTTCCTGTTATGCCTCAAAATGATGTGCTACTAGTTGGAACTTCACAGGCTGGCAGAAATACATTCTTATGAAAGACATGTTGTTATCTGTATCAAACTCTTTTTGGAAATAGCTACAGGAGATGAGCTTAAAAAGATTTCATTGCCTCTACTTGAGAATGTTACAACAGTTGGAGAGATCAATGCAAATATCTATTTAATGCAGATATAATTCCTTGCATTTGAATTTTAGTCCTCAGCAATTACATTGCCATCAAGAGCACTAGAATGAACATAACAGGTTTTTTTCTCTGGGTAACCTTTCCTCCTGGTTTCACATTTTCATTTCAGGTCAGGGTTATTATTGCAGACATCATCCTCAGTGTCCATGTCAGAGATAAAGAATCAGTAGTATGGAGAGTATCTGCTCAGTGTCATGAGGGAAATCAATGAAAAGGAAAAACATTACATCTCTACAAACATAGATCTACCATCAACTCATCTAGCAACTAGATTTATGAAGATTTAATGTAGTCTTTTGAAAAATGCGCAGCACTTTTTTTGCTAATCCATGATACAGCTTGAGTGTGGTTTCATTATTGCTTTTTCCACCCCCAAGAGATTCTGTGCTGTGAAAAAAAATGGGAGAAAAAACTATTTAACTATTATATTTGTAGGCAAAATGACATCATGAGAGGGAAAGAAAATACCTAAGAATGAGTACATTAAAAATATTTTGTTCAAAAATTCATATTAAGTTTAGAACTGGACACATTCTTCATTATTTTTGACAAATGCAGACAGGGCAAAAACAATTATTACAGTTGAAAATGAGTTTTTAACTTTAAGTGAGCTCTGTTTCATAACAATAAAAAATACTGTTACAAAAATAACACGTTACCAAGATTTTGAACTTTAAATTGCTTTAATAAAATAAAGTAACAACTTGAAAGGAATAGAACTTTTTATAGGAAAAATACTTGTTTAGCTTCCTATATTTTACTGTTTTTCTCAAAAAAAAAAAAATCTAGAAGAAGAAAAGCTCATTCTATTTGCATGTTGAAAATATGTGGATTTTCCTGACTTTCTGTCGTTTTTTGTGAAAAAGGATTTTATAGGAGAAAAGAAATTGCCGTTTAATTTAACTTATGCAGCATCGATACATTGGATGTAATTGTATGCCCATTTCAGCTAAGGATCACTAACTAGGCTGAGCAAATGTAATGGTAAGTTATAGTCCTTATCATGATGGATGGAAATCCAAGAGTGAAGCCCCTAAAGTGCCTGGAGCAGATTCTCTCATGTGTAACAGCTGGCCATTTGTGGCTGTGCTTTCACTCTCATTTTACCGAGGTTTAAAACTACTCCTGAAGCTCTAAACTCTTAGGGTTTACAGTTCTTATTGGGTCCTGCACAGCAGAAAACTTCTGTAACAGTTGAAGGGTTTATCTCTTCTCTTTTTTCCCCAGCAACAGGCAGAGTAGGGCAGGCAGAGTCCAATTTCTTCCCTTTTCTATTATCTGTAAGCCAGCTGACTCTGCAAACTTATACCAGCAGTAATCCTGAAACAGAAAAGAATCATCCAGGCATGCTATTGCAAGACTGAAATCTGTACAAGTGTGTCTTTTCCTTCCTATACTTTTGTGTAATGATCTTGCATTCTTTCAGAAGAGCAGCCAAATTACAGTTTTCTACTGCTATAGCCACTGCTTAGGAGCAACACTATTACGTTCCAATCTATTCCTCCATGCTTGTGGTTGCACTGATAGACCAAAGAATGGCTACATTAGGAGCTCTTGTTATACTTTCAAAAATATTAATTCTTAACCTCATCGGTATTAGAAACAATGAAAGTAACAAAAAGTCATAATTGACAGTGGGATATGATACCTATTTATCTTAGATATGATGAAAATAATTGTAAAAGTTACCTTAAGAGAAAGTTTTGCTCTTAATAGACTCTCTGATTTAGTCCTTCCTTTTTCAGAAGTAGGTTTTCATCTAGCAGATTTCACTGATGTATAACACTGATTCCAGCCTAGCACCCTGCAAAATTCTGTAACTATCTTAGCAAGGAACGGTGAATTTTCAATATAGACAACACTATCAGAGGTCACTTATCTTCCTATAAATTCTAGTTACAATTTGCCATCTTGCTCTACTCTCATTTTGTTTTCCAGATATGAAGAATGTATCAAATTGGCAGATCATAATCAGCAGCTTCCACTTTTCTAAAGGGGCTAGTTTATTAACTCAAATGTCCTGTTCTCTTCTTTTAATGTCCTGTTTTCTAACCTTCTCTTCCCATCTTTCTTGGCTGATACACCAGAATCTTGTGTTGTTATTCAGCAAGATCTGGACAGGCTGGTGAGTTGGGCAGAGAGGAAACAAACGCAATTCAACAGGGGCAAGTGTAGGGTCCTTCACCTAGGGAAGAACAACCCCAGGCACCAGTACAGGTTAGGGGTTGACCTACTGGGAAGCAGCACTGTGGAGAAGGACCTGGGAGTCCTGGTGGACGACAATTTATCCATGAGCCAGCAATGTGCCCCCAAGGCCAAGAAGGCCAACAGTATCCTGGCATGCATTAAGAAGAGAGTGGCCAGCAGGTCGAGGGAGGTTATCCTCCCTCTCTACTCTGCCCTGGTGAGGCCACCTCTGGAATCTTGTGTCCAGTTCTAGACACCCCAGTTCAAGAAAGACCAGGAACTGCTGGAGAGAGTCCAGCGCAGGGCTACGAAGATGATGAGGGGATTGGACTATCTCTCGTATGAGGAAAGGCTGAGGGAGCTGGGTCTGTTTAGTCTGGAGAAGAGAAGATTGTGAGAGGATTTCATCAATGCTTATAAATATCTAAAGAGTGGATGTCAAGAGGATGGGTCTAGACTCTTTTCAGTGGTGCCCTGTGACAGGACAAGGGGCAATCGGCACAAACTGCAACACAGGAAGTTCCACTTCAATGTGAAGAAAAACTTTTTCACTTTGAGGGTGACTGAGCACTGGAACAGGCTGCCCAGAGAGGTTGTGGAGTCTTTTTCTCTGGAAATATTCAAAACGTCCCTGGCCATGATCCTGTGCAACCTGCTCTAGGTGATCCTACTTTAGCAGGGGAGTTGGACTAGATGATCTCCAGAGGTCCCTTCTAACCACTACCATTCTGTGATTCTGTGATTCTGTGATTGAGTGCATCTAGCTGCAACCTGAAGCCTAGGTTTGATCCAGTCCAGAGACATAAGCATAGCTCAGACTCCTGAGGAAATGCCTACATTGTGAGAAGGACCAGTGAGAATGTGCACAGAACAAACCCACACAAGAAAGAGAATGGAAAGACACAGAGATAAGATAGAAGCAAGAAGACTTAAGCAAAAGAATAACTTAAATAGCCAAACTTAAATAGCCAAAATTCTGATAGTAGGAAACAAGGACATTGATGTCAGCAACCACCAGGCCACAATCTCCATATAACTTTTGCACTGCTGCCCCAGTCTACACGTGGTTTTACCACTGTTGTCCACAGATGCCACCAACACCAGACAGTTCTGATGCTGTGTGAGAGCACAGCACATCCACATCATATATTCTTGGTCCTGTCTAGTGCAGAAGTCGAGCTTGCTTCAGTATCACTTCAGTGGTTCATGTCAGTGAGGAATTAGGATCACGTTTTCATAGTGCCTTACTCAGACACACATACAGTGAACATGCTCATAGGTACCCAGACCTATCTGCCTGCAAGTATATGAATCAAAACTCCTTATGGAAAAGTCTCTGAAACTGTGTGTGGTGGTTTTGCGTGGCAAGGTTTTGGTAGTGGGGGGGCTACAGGGGTGGCTTCTGTGAGAAGCTGCTAGAAGCTTCCCCTGTGTCTGACAGAGCCAATGCCAGCCGGCTACAAGACGGACCCGCCGCTGGCCAAGGCCAAGCCAATCAGCGCCTCTGTGATAACATATTTAAGAAAGAGAAAAAACCAGTTAGAGAGCGCTTTTGCAGCTGGAGAGAGGAGTGAGAAGATGTAAGAACATCTGCAGACACCAAGGTCAGTGCAGAAGGAGGGGCAGGAGGTGCTCCAGGCACCAGAGCAAGATTCCCCTGCAGCCCATGGTGAAGACCATGGTGAGGCAGGCTGTCCCCCTGCAGCCCATGGAGGGAGGATAACGGGGTGTAGAGATTCCACCTGCAGCCCGTGGAGAACCCCACGCCGGAGCAGGTGGAGACACCTGAAGGAGGCTGTGGCCCTGTGGGAAGCCCACGCTGGAGCAAGCTCCTGGCAGGCCCTGTGGCCCCGTGGAGAGAGGAGCCCACGCCAGAGCAGGTTTGCTGGCAGGACTTGTGACCCCGTGGGGGGACCCACGCTGGAGCAGTCTGTTCCTGAAGGTCTGCACCCCGTGGAGGAGACTCCCGTTGGAGCAGTTGGTGGAGGACTGTCTCCCGTGAGAGGGACCCCACGCTGGAGCAGGAGAACGATGAGAGAAGTCCTCCCCCTGAGGAGGAAGGAGCGGCAGAAACACCGTGTGATGAACTGACCGTAACCCCCATTCCCCGTCCCCCTGTGTCACTGGGGGGGGTGGAGGTTGAAGCCGGGAATGAAGTTGAGCCTGGGAAGATGGGAGGGGTGGGGGAGGTGTTTTAAGATTTGGTTTTATTTCTCATTGCTCTACTCTGTTTTGCTTAGTAATAAATAAGATGAATTCCCTAAGTTTGGTCTGTTTTGCTCGTGATGATAATTAGAAAATGACCTCTCCCTGTCCTTATCTCGACCCATAAGTTTTTTTTTCGTTGTACCTTTTCTCCCCTGTCTAGAGAAGGAGGGGAGTGATAGAGCGGCTCTGGTGGGCACCTGGCCCCCAGCCAGGGTCGACCCACCACACTGTGAAAGAGAAAGAAAAAGCTTCCACAGAACGTTAGACATCACTGTTCCACTAGTTTCATTTCAGGAAAGGTGTGCAAGTTTTGAACTTCCAATCCTGAACATGGAGCAGTCATAAAGCTTGTAATTAGAAATAAGAAAAATCACTGGCTTGTGGCTTTTGCATTGTTTTCAGAAGCAAGAATGCTGAGTTTCATTTTCATCCTTATGTCAGATCTTCTGCTGGTATTTGGGTAAAATTGTTCATTCCTACTGTAACATAAATTTGCCTAAATTTGAATATTTTTTTTTACAAGCAAGAGGCTGTCATGTGTGCAAAGTGAGGATCCAAGTTTTCTAGGCAATTCGATATTTTGATATTATAAAGGCTATTATAAAATGTGCGGGCAAATCAAGAAATGCCTATAACCCTAACTTTTGGAATAACTGCTACTAGTATGAGGCTCCCTGTATTTCTAGTATGGCATTTAATCATTCAATAGAAGTTAAAGAAAACCACTTTTATTCATCAAACTGGCAAGAATGAAATTACTGGTATATTCATCTAGACTATTGAAAAAGTAATCATCTCAGTGTTATGACAAACATGCATAGTTTCAGAGAATAGTTCAAGGGGGTGCCTGTACAAGAACCAGTAACCACACTGGTTAAAATGCCTTCTGTTTACAAGACATTTCACATAAAAAACAAGTGCCTGACTGTCATGGTTTAACCCCAGCTGGCAGCTAAGCCCCACGCAGCCACTTGCTCACTCCCCCACGGCAGGATGGGGGAGAGAATTGGAAAAGTTAAAGTGAGAAAACTCATGGGTTGAGACAAAAAAAGTTTAATAGGACAAACACAAAAATGATGATGATGATGATGATGATATATTCAAAACAAGTGATGAACAGCATAATTTATTACCACCCGAAGTCGATGCTGTGCAAGACCCTCAGCTGCCATGCAAGAGCCCCAGCTGCTGTGCCAGGCCCCCAGCTAACACGTCTCTCAGCCTGTCCCCCAGTTACAAATGGAATATGACATCATATGACATGAAATATCACTTTTGCCAGTTTGGTTCAGCTGTCCTGGCTGTGCCCCCTTCCAGCTTCTTGGGTGCCCCCCATCTTCTCGCCAGCAAGGCAATATGAGAAGCTGAAAAGTCCTCGACTGCTTGGCAACAACTAAAAACATCTATGTGTTATCAACATTATTCTCATCCTAAATCCAAAACACAGTACTACACCAGCTGTCAGAAAGAAAATTAACTATATGCCTGCCAAAATCAGGTCACTGACACATCTTAAGCATTGATGACAGTATAAAAAATTGAGTATTTGAACAAATATTGAACACATTTTGTCCTTTACAGCTGTTAACACTAACTCAGTAAACATGAAAAACTGCTTACCTGTAAGTCTAACTGATTTTCTATGGAAAATTAGGAAAGATTGTTCCTCTCAGCAAAGGCTATAGAGAAGAAAATAGAATTCTTGCAAAACAACAGAATTAAGCCGCTGTTGGGATTTTTGGGTAATTTTAGCCAGTCTGAGTCTGCAACACAATGCACATGAATTTGGGTGGTCTGAGGCATGTAGAATCTAAACTAGCTAAGTTCTAGCCTGGAAACCATATAGCTCTAAAAACCTAAAATGAGGAGAATTACTTTGTGTATAGTGGCTTGTCAGTTCAGGTGTACAGTTTTCTGACAAGTGTGACCAATGAGAACAAGAGGAATAACAACTGTACAGGCAAGTCCACACTGTACCTGAGTTTTTTGCAAAATTTCTCATTCCGAGGGGCAAAAGGGAGAGTGGTAAATTTTTCTGCTGACTGAAAAAAGTAGCCACACAGAAATACACCTACAGAAATATTTCAAGAGTTTTACATAAGTAAGAAAATATCACGACACAAATTTGCTTATTCAAATATCAAAAATCTCTCACCATCCATAATTTGTTTATGGATACAAAATCCTTTTACAAAGAGTGTAGTTAGCTGTAGTGCAAATTATGGTGAATAAATTATGGATCTTGAAGAAGTATGTAGTTTTCTGAATCCATGCAGAAAAACAGCATTGACATCAGGATCTTCCAAGACCTTGCCTAACTCATTATTCTTTAAACAACAGATTTGTTTATGAAGTTCCCACTCCTAGCTCCTTTTTCTTTCCACCCAGTTCTTGAAAACACACTTCAGCTGTCTAGGTAGCCATCATCAGCATCAGGCCTCTGATAGGACTATTTCTTTCTCCATTTAAGAAAGGTGCTTTCGAAAGGGAAAGGGAAAGGGAAAGGGAAAGGGAAAGGGAAAGGGAAAGGGAAAGGGAAAGGGAAAGGGAAAGGGAAAGGGAAAGGGAAAGGGAAAGGGAAAGGGAAAGGGAAAGGGAAAGGGAAGAAAACTGATGTGCACACCGTGATCCACTGGGTGGGCAGGAAATGGGGACAGCTGTATGCCCAAGTCCTTCTTCCCAAATCATGCTCTTGCCACTCCCGGAAGGTAGACCCTTGGTACTCATCCCCAGGTGCTGGCAGAGCCTGGTCCAGCCTGGCTTATGCCTGGACTCCTGCTGAATGTGTCTGCAACATCTGGAGGGTCGAGCAAGGTTCAGGCTGGTCCTGGGTTGAGTTTTGGGGGCTGTTGGCAGCAGTTCTCAGTGCCCATCCCCAAATCTTTGGCTGTGTTTCCCTGGCTGCCAAGGGGAAGCAGCTGCTGTCCTCAGCTCTCCCCAGCCTGCCACAGTGCACTGAGACCAGGGCTGCAGCATCAGACTGGACCTGTCCCATCTCCTGCAAAGCTCGATCTGACTTGGCCTATGTGATCCTGTGTCCACACCAGGTCTGCTTCAGCTGCATGACACGGTGAAACAGTAGAAAACCAGACTTGACCCTCTGTGAGGGCCGTGTCCAGTCCATCAAGTTCTCAGTGTGGGTGGAAGATGACTTTTAAAGTATATCAACATGCCTGCTACAGAGCCATCAGATGCCAGCAGCTAAGTAGGAAGAGCTTCCAGACACCTGGATTCCCACAGCCCTCATCACCCCACAGCATCCCCATCATCCTCTTCCCAAACAATGCTATTCCTGGATGAGCTGGGGACTGCGGGGACAGTGTCCAGGACTGCCATGGCTGGCCTCCCACCTGACATGGATAACCATTGTCCAAGGTGATCCCAAAACCCTTGAGCTTGTGATGACATTGTTGCAACAAGAATTGCAGGAGACCTATGGGGCCTGGTGGTGGCAAGTGGTTGCAGCGGAGGCCCTCATCATGACCAGTCTGTGCTTCTTGGGGCTGCAAGACCACACAGCAATCTTCCTGCACTAGCTCATCAATGTCATCATGCAAAGAGGCCCAGAGGACACCTGCACTGCCAGGGGGCAGGAGGGCAGCCCCATGGATGTCCCCAGACCCTCTGCCTCCTCAGAGGGGATTCCTGTCATCAGCATGGGCACCTCCAGTAGGAGATTAGGAAGTTTTCTTTCATTCACCCTAGAAATCTAGTTTGCTTGTGTCTTGCTTTCTTGTCCCTCCAGCAGACATCAAGGTAGTTAAAGTTCCCTGTGACTGTGAATGTGAAGCTTCTTCCAGTTGTCTGAAGAAGGCATCATCTGCTTTTCATTTGTGATGAGGCAGTCCTTTGCATACTCCCACTACAATGCCACCCATGTTTGTCTGCCTACTAATCCTGACCCGTAAGCTCTCAGTTGTCTCATTATCCAACGCTAGGCAGAGCTCCATACATACCTGCTGCGCTCACATCAATTGGAACTCCTCCTCCTCTTCCTTGCCTTCCTGTCCTGTCCTGTCCTTATTGAAGAGACTTTATCCACCTGCAGCAGCACTCCAGTTGCATGAGCTATCCATGTCCATGATGCCAATGAGCTTGTGGCTTTGAAGCCACATGTAGACCACTAATTTGTCCTATTTGATCCCTGTGCTGCATGTGTCAGAGTACAGATGTTTTCAGAGAGACATCCACTTGTGCTAATTTCCCAGAAAAGGTATGAAAGCTACCCTAATAACGCTATTCTGCAGGCAGTTCTCATTCATTTATGTGCATATGCTTAGGGTTGGCTCCCTTCAGTGCTCTTTTATTCTTTCCAAGTTCTCTTGTGTCCACCTCAGCACATATCCTTTGCTTGTCAACCTACACCACCACTTCTCCCTTCTGTCATCATTTCTAGTTTAAAGTTCTCCTCATCAAGTTGTCCAGCCCAGTGACAAAGATGCTTTTGCCCTACCTAGTCAGGTGGACCCAATCTCTTCCTGGCAATCCTTTGTTATCAAAAAAGATCCCATAGTCATACAAAACAAAACCCTGTTGTGAACCCCAGGTTTGCAACCCCTTGTTGACCTGCAGAACACATCTACTCCTCCTCAGGCACTTCCCTGTAAGAAGGGTGGGCTGAAGAGAAACCCTCTGGGCCCTCGTGCGCTTGGCTCTCATCCCCTGAGCCATGCAGTGACTGATGGAATGCTCCCTGTCTCCTTGGCAGCATCACTGGTGGCCACGAGGAAGAATGCAGATGGTACTAGTCCAACGTCTGGACGAGCACCAGCAGGCTCTCCACAATGTCCAAAGCCCATCAAGGAGCAATCCAATTCCACAGCAGGCCAGGTCAGCATATGGGGCACCTATCCCCATGGCAGGGAGTCTCTACACACACTCAGCACTTCCTCCTGGTGCTGCTGCTGGGCTCAGGCTCTGCTGGCTTCCTGGCTTCTGTATCCATGCAGAAAAATAACAGTTCCATCACAGTGGCCCAAGTTCTTGCCTAAATATTTATGTGATCTGACGTGGTTTAGCCCCAGCCGGTAGCTAAGTGCCACATGCTGCTCACTCACCCCTCCCCCGGCGGGATGGGGAGGAGAACGGAAAAACAACGGCAAAGCCTCAAGGGTTGGGATAAGGACAGGTTACTGGGACAGCAAGGGAGAGGGGAACAATCAACAACAGTGCTGATAACAGATAGTAACAATGGGTGATAACAGAGAACAATTTACTGAACTGATGACCGACCGGATGCTCAACCCATCTGGGAGCCACGCCGAGCCCACCCCTGCCCGCCTAGCCCCCTTTTATGGTGAGCATGATGTCACATGGTATGGAATAGCCCCCGGCCAGCTTGGCTCACCTGTCCTGGCTCCTTGGGAAATTAACTCTATCCTTGCCAGAACCAGAACATGATCATAATGCTTTGAAAGTATCAAGCCCAGTAATATTTGAAAAACTTTTAAGCTCTGCAGCGTAACACAAATGAGATAGTTATTTAAAAAAAAAAAACAAAAACACCACAACAGCACAAAAACAACCAACCAACCAATGATAAGATATATATTAATGCTTTTGTAAATTTTAAGATGTCAATAAGTAATTTCCACTATTTACAGAAAATCTAGAAGTAAGTCAGGATTTCTTGGTTTTACTCTTTATTTTACTCAGCTTTTATAAAGTGAAATGAGTAGTTTGACTGTTAACTGTTAAGATAGTTCTTCCTATAGAACTTAAAAAAACCTTTTTACACAGAGATTTTATACCATGCTTGTGAAGAAGAATGAAGAAACCAGGAAGTGATCTCTAGCAGGCATGAGCCAAGTTAGGATGGAAATATAAAGAGAAATGTTTCATTGGCTACACTGTGGCTCAGAGGCTGCCAGAAATTGAGATCACATCTTCTGTGGTGTCATCATTTCTGAGACTCCCCTGGTACACTGTAAACTTCATTCACAGAAAGAATCACTCTCCTAGAAGAAATATAATCTTTTAGAGAACATACCATACCATAAAAAAACTCCACGTACACTAGCCCAAGTAGACTCTGAATGAGAGCATTACTTCATAAGACAACATGCAATTACATCTTACCTACTGTTTTATAGCGTTGCATGCAACTACATTACCTTGATAGAAAAGTTCAAATGAAAAGCATGAGATAGTCAGTAGAATTTTCTGAAAGAAAATAATGATAATAAAAAACCCATGAAAAATCACAAACCAAACGTTCTCCATCAAAACTTCCCCTCCCCCCCCCCCCCCCCCCCCCCCCCCCAAAACTGAAATAGTTTAGATGGAAAATGACAAGTTTTCCTTTATCTAACACTCCTACAACAACTGCTTCTTCCAGTTCCAAAGGGACCAATTAAAGAGGCAACGGCAGTACTTGAATTTGTACTTTTCTCCATTACCTGAGCTATCATCTAGAAATGCTGACACAGGACTACTCCTTCCATTTTACCACTCTATGAGACAGGTCTCTTCTGTTTGGAGAGGTCTGACTCATAGGATGTCAACTGTAGTTTGCTGTTGATCGAGAAATTATTTTGGTGATTCACTGAAAAGATAGGGGAGTTCAGAATACAGTAGATACATAAGAGTGTAGCATTTTGTTGGAGAGGAGGAGTAAGCAAAAAAACACCTAAAGGGAGACTCTACTTTTTAGAGAGTGTCAGTGAAAAGCTCACTAGAGACTTTTCCATGAAACACAGATGTTGAAATATCATGTTTTATTTATTATGATTACTATTTTCCCATGAAAATTTTCCAGAGCTTTGTTGAAAGCCTGAATCCAAGGACAGAACACTTTTTATTTTTCAGTCTTCAACTAATTTTTCTATTTTTCAATCTTTCTTAAAATAGAAATTTAATTAAAAACAGAAGCCTTTAACTGGAAAATTCTTATAGAAAAAAATCACGTTCACTTATCATATAGCATTATTCAGAAAAGAATAAAATTTTGCATTATAATCACACAAATTTTTACATCAATAAATGATTATGTTGTCATATATTTAAGGGATTCCCACCCACGCCACCTCCCTTTTTTTTCTCTTTTTCTTCTGATTTTTCAACCCATTCACTTTACGAATTGCCACTGGCTTTAGTCCTGATTGAGGGTACCACACTCCCACTTCTCATTGGTATGAATCATCCTTTATTAACAAAGCTACCCTTTCAAGAGGAATATGCAAGTTTTCAAAGAATTAAATTCAGATTTTGTTACTATTTACCTTCCTCACTGAAAAATTTGGTGTTACTTCTTGATGTGTACAAGTTGGACTAGGTATGGCTCTGAACCAAACCTACATCATTACTGTTGACTTTATACATCATGTTGTCATGACGAAGAGAGTATCTTCTCCCCATTTTCCCAATATTTTCCTCTCCAGTTTTAGTGGGTTTCCATGGCAAGGTTTTAGTAATGAGTGGGGCTACAGGGATGGCTTCGGTAAGAAGACACCAGAAGCTGTCCCACTGTCCAACAGAGCCTGTTCCAGCCAGCTCCAAGACAGATCCACCACCGACCAAAGCTGAGCCTATCAGCAATGTTGCTAACAACTGCATGATAACATATTTAAGAAAGGGTAATAAATGCTGCACAGCACCTGTGAGAGAGGAGTGAGAAAATGTGAGAGGAAAAGCCCTCCAGACATCAAGGTCAGTGAAGAAGCAGGGGGAGGAGGTACTCCAAGTACCAGAGCAGAAATTCCCCTGGACTCTATGATGAAGACCCTGGTGATGCAGATTGTCCCCCTATAGCCCATGGAGGACCACGGTGGAGTAGATATCCACTCTATAGCCCACGGAGGACCTCATGCCAGAGCAGGTGGATGTACCCTGAAGGAAAATGCAGCCCACGGAGAACACATGCAGAAGCAGATTCCTGATAGGAACTGTGGCCCAAGTAGAGGACCGCATGCAGGAGCATGTGTTTTTAGACTTGTTCTTATTTCTCATTATTCTACTCTGGTTTTTATTGACAATAAATTAAATTAGTTTCCCCTAGTCAAGCCTGTTTTAACCGTGACAGTAATTGCTGAGTAATCTCCCTGTCTTTATCTCAATGCACAAGCTTTTTGTCATATTTTGTCCCCCTGTCCTGTTGGGGAGGGGAAGTAAGAGAGCGGTTTGGTGGGTACCTGGCGGCTAGCCGGGGGTCAACCCACCACACCAGTTCAAAGGTCATCTCATAAATCTTTGACAATTGTCAGAAATTCCTGACAATCTGGAGTACAGCTATTCTGCCAATACTTTTTTGGCAAGGGTCTCTTGTGGTTTTCCTCTTTAGATGCATTGTTTCTAAAATGACAGAGAGAGTAATAGCATAGTACCAACAGCATACTATCCATGTAAGCACATACATACAGAAAGCATACACAGCATGCATGTATTGTCTTCTACTTTCAGTAGAAAGTAAGACCACTAACAACACAAAGGCAGTACAAAGAAAAGCAGAACGTTTCTCCTTTGCACTGAATTATTAATTCAGGAGATTTCTGAATTTGTTCCAAATAATTCTTCTATATTACAGGGTTTTAAAAATTATTTCTGGATAGCTTAATGAAACCTAACAAAACTTTTAACCTGATAAAGAAATCAGTCTTTAAACATTATTCTTAATTTTAGGACCACTTCTGTATATACACAGCTAAAATCCTCTTCCAATGGATAGTTATGGAAGAAAACCAGTAGGTTAAAGTCACTTTCCCATTAAATCCTCTGGGGTTGAAGAAATTTTATTTCAGCCCTAACATGGCCACAGACAGCCAATGAAAAAATACACACTGCACAACATGGTACTGTGTAGAGGTCTTAAGGCCAGCACATCATGAACCTGTCCTTCAGCTCCACTGCCGTGATGTTCCTCCCATAGGTGAACTTGTTGAGAAATGAGCAGTCTGAGAAGCCATGCACATCACCAAGGCAGAGGCCTGTTCTCCCACAGCTTCTTATTTCCAGTACTTTTGATAACTCATTGAGATCAACCTCAGGTATCTGTATTACATGTATTTCCCTCTCCTACTTTGATTATTTTCAGGAGGCACTGTCCTTTTCCCAGGGTAGCACATTGCTTAGGCCAGCAAGTCACAAATTATGCTAAAAGGCCCTAGTAAAAAAGTAGTAGTAGTAGTCACCAAACTCTACTCTTACTGACCACTGTGAAAGTATGTCACGTTAATCAACTGAAGATCTAACAGAAGAGTCACTTTTTGGTTTTTAGGAAAGCTCTGTTTCAAACTTCAGAAATTCTGAGTATTAAACTATCGAAGATATCTTTATAACAAACACAGGATGACAATTTTTTTCAGATTGCATTCAAATTTCATTCATATAAAGATATTTTTATATACTTCATGCATATGTGTGTGAGTGTGTGTGTGTGCAGAGTGAAAGAAGAAAAGAGAGAAAGGTATGTCTTACTAACTACATAGAAGGTTGTGCAAAACTAAGATGACTTTAAACTCTGCCTCACTCTTGAAGTTGAATCATAATGTAGAAGATGGCACTGCTGCTGAACTGGCATTATAAGATTATTGGCATGCTGTTTGCTGGTCTCTGTTTTGAAACTATATTGGTAAGTGAAATGTACTTCATATAGTATATACCAACATCATCTGAATTAATTATTTGCTCCTGTGAACATGCAAGTTTTTATAATTGTACTGGCATGTACTTTACTGGTACAAGTCAAAAGTTGCAAGTATGGGTACAATAGGACAAATACAAAATGGTGCTAAGAACCACATATTCAGTAGCAACGCTGTCATTGAATGTGAGCATTAAAATGTTTAGCATCAGCATAGTTCTGTTTGGTGGCTGCTGTTAAGATCTTGCTTCCTCTGTTTCCTCTGGAACTGTGTCTATTCAGATAGCAGAGACAAACATTTCTCTGTTTTGTATATAATATCAATTTCTTGTTGTACTATTGTTCCCTACTGTCTGATCACCAGATGGCACTGTAAAATACAAATCACGGGGTGCATTTCACATTTAGCATCTCTGACAGATCCCATTCATTGGATGGATTGGCCACTTCCACCTACATTTTTTTCTACCATTTTCTCTGTGCACATAGACAACTACTGACAGTACCCGGATGGTGAACTCATCTCAGAAAGCCCAAAACCTGCAACCATACAAAACCTGACTTACTATTTAATGCAGGAATCAATCTGCCTCATATCAACCCTCCTGAGTAGCTGTTCATGATCCAGCTTGCAAAGTACCTCTAAACCTGTAACTGTTTGTGCCAAAGGAATTCTGCAATTCACTGTTGTTTCTATTCTTGCAGCACAGGCATAGATAGCGTTTACTATCGGGACATGAAATCTCTAGAAGGCAAACAGCTATTTTGAAAGTGTGAGAGACAAATATGAGATCAATGCTAGTTTTCCGCATTCCTTTATTGCAGTTCCTTTTCCACATACTGTTGTTATCTGACATTGTGCAAAAGATGAGAAATGCTTCTTAGCTGAGTTCTTTTCCTGTCCCAGCCACACATGTATCAACAGAAGCCAGTAAAGCCTGCCTACGTATTGGGAAATTCTTATGGCATATATTCAGGTGTTAACAGATTCAGAGGCAGACATCAGTTCCCATTACATAGGTTCCCATTTCTGGTACTCATTAACTGTGGCATCTTTGTTATGTCCTTTGTTGCGTAAGGTGTCAGGTCTTTGTTATATGTGACTAGTTGCACTGACTTTACTTAAAATTGCTTTAGAAATTATGAGTGACCTTCTATTGTCTGAACACTTATTTTTAGATTAATATTTTTATGGCAGTTACTGTAGGATTTTTAACTTTCCTTACATTCTTTTTTATTTATTTCTTTTTAGTTTACAGAATTGGATGAAAGGAGAAAGATGGAGGCTTTTATCTATATACATGTATGTACACAGATACATATATATACACAAACTCTATTAAACTGCAAAGTCTACTCACTTTCAAAATCCAAAACAAGTTCCCAAAACAAGAGTACTGTTCCAAAAGCTTGTTCAGAAAAATATAGAACCCTAAATTCTCAAAACTGTTTTTTTTTTTTCAGTAAAAGTGAGATTTTCTGCTGAAGGAAAACCGTTTGAAGAGTGTGTCTAGAGAGGCGGTAGGAATGCAAGGATCTAGGAAAGAAGAAATAGATATAAACTGTGAAAAAGCAGAGCTTCAGTTTAATATCCTAGTGTTTCCCTTGCAGAGCTGCACAAACTTGCTTTGTTCTATAAGATTAAGAAGAATGCAGCAAGACATAGTTACATAACCCACAATTTTGTTTGGATGTGTATGCCCATCATTTTGCCAAGGAAGCCGAACACAGCTTTTTTGGAGGTGGAAACTAATCACGAAAACCACTGCTGAACTTCAGATCTCCCTTAATTTGTGCTGATTGAAATTTGATGTATAAATGCTACCTGAAAAGTGAGCCTTTTAGGTAAATGGAAAATGAAGCTTATTTAAGGGACAAAGCACGACTACAGTTTTTTTGTGGTGAAAAGTAAAATTTGACCCCTACAGCATGATGTTTAGAGTGACTTCTCTGAATTGACTCATCCAAAAAAAAAATCTAATACCTGACTGCTTTATTGTCTAGTGTCCTTTGTGATCCTAAACTTCAATTCCTTTGGTTTTCTTTTATATGTGCCTAAATTTTAAGACTTTATTTCAATGATAAATGAAATACTCCATGTCAAACAATGTCATGTATTTTGATTTTTCTGTGATGAGCATTGAAATTCCGCTGCCAAACCAAATTATTCATAAAATCTTAGAGAAGAATATTTGGGTTTGTGTTACATTAGCGGTATTGGTTACTCATTATTATTTAAACAACAGATTTGTTTATGAAGTTCCCAGTCCTAGCGCCTTATTCCTCCTCCCCAGCTCTTGAAAACACACTTCAGTTGTCTGGGTAGACATCATCAGTGTCAGGCCTCTGATGATAGGATTATTTCTTTCTCTATTTAAGAAAGGTGTTTTCAAACAAAACAAAACAAAACAAACAAACAAAAAAACCCTGATGTGCACATCCTGATCCACTGGGTGTATAGGAAATGGGGACAACTGTATAGCCAGGCCAAGAGGACAATACCAATTTAAAAAGGATAAACTTGCTCTGCCAGCTCTTTATAAATGCTCAAGCCTTGCTCCTCACTTATCCAGTCTGCCCACTAACAGCCACCAGTGGAGGAACCGGGCAATGGGGCACATCTTTTCTCCTGTCCCAGGAAGGCACTGCCACTAGCTGCTGCTCAGGAGCTCCCAGGCCAGAAGGAGATCTGACTGGGAAAATGCCTGGCCTCCACCCTTTTCCCAAATTCCACTCTAGTAACTCCCAGCAGCCACAGACCCTGTGGATGACCAGCCCTGTGTGACCCCATTGCCCAGCACACACCAAATGGGGGACACCAGGCCCTTCTCAGCCCTATGTTGAAGATGGGCTTTGCCAGTGCCATAGGTGCCTGGGAACCAGCCCAATGTGATGTCACTGAGCAGCAGACTGTGGCCATATGGGCCTTGCTGCTCATGCCCAGGCACCAGCAGAGAAGAGCTCATGGTGCATAGCTTCAGGGCTTTGGTCCATCAGAACTGGACCAGTTCAAGAAAGATCAAAACCTTGAGCATATTCTGGAAAAATGTGTTGAAGTGTGTGGGAAAGAGAAGAAGAGATTGATTAGGGGTAAGGAAGGTCTCTTCTTCCCATTCAAGAAATGTGAGCCATGCTGCTAGCTGCTAGGCTTTTTCCATAGACTGACTGTAAGCAGAAAGTTAGTTGTCACATAATTTCTGCTGCAAATCTGGAAATTCAAACTGACACAGAAGATTCCTGCAGCTTGCTGTCACTGGTTGGTCCCTTGCTGAACACAACGCAGTGGAGAGGGAATCATTTCCCGTGACCAAGGAGCAGTCTGTGCTCTGCATTTGCTCTCCTATCTAGTGGAAAAGTGTTGTTAACATTGCTGTGGGCTGCCTATAATGGTGGGTTCTCTGAACATGCCTCCACTGCTGATACACTCATAGGAAAGGACTCCATAAAAAGCTCACTCTTCTTGAGCTCACTTCAATCCACAGTGAGTCTGAATGAACAGGCCGAGAGGGTGGTGGCATGGAATCTAGTTGGAAGCCAATAAGTAGCAGTGTACCCCAGGGTACTGCCTCCATTCCTGCTCAACATCTTCATTAATCATCTTGGTGAAAGGAGAAAGGGTACTCTCACTAAGTTTGCAGATGACACAAAAAACTGGGGGAAATGAGTGATAGGCCAGGGGGCTGTGGTCCCATCCAGAGGGACCTCAACAGGCTGGAGAAATGGATCAACAGGAACCTCATGATGTTTCACAAGGGCAAGTGAAAAGTCCTGCACCTGCGAAGGAACAACCACAGGCATCTGCATATGCTGAGCATCATCCAGCTGGAAAGCAGCTTGACAGAAAAGGATCTGGGGGTCTTGGTAGACACCAAACTGGACATGAGCAAATCCCTTGTTGATCTGAAGAAGACATTTACTGCTCTTCTGACCCTTTCCCCTTACCAGCAGGACTGAAGAGACATCTCCCAAGCCCGCGTGCCCCTGGCTCTCATCCCCTGATCCATGCAGTCACTGCTGTAACATTCCATGTGTCCTTGACGGCATCACTGGTGGTCATGAGGGAAAACATGGACTAGTTCAAGGACTGGACAAACACCAGCAGTCTCTCCACAGTGTCCAAGCCCCTGTCAAGGAGCAGCCCCGCTCCACAACAGGTCAGGTGAGCAGATGTGGCACCCATCCCTGTGCCAGAGAGTCTCCACCTATGAACACTCACCACTTCCTACTGGTGCTGCTGCTGGGCTTAGGGTCTGCTGGCATGCTTGCTTCATTGGTCACAACTTCTAGCCCCTCCAGTGTTGTCAGAACACTGAGTGTAGATCTGTAGCTGAAGATCTACAGGTGGAGCAGGAATAGTCCTGGTACAAGAACTTGCCACACCCCAGACTTCACCATTGAAGGACTCTCCATTTCCCTGCCTAATAATCACAGACCCTGCCTGCTCTTCCTTTTGGACAGCTGAATGGTTCAGCTCTTGTTTGGAGATGACCCATTTGAGTTTTTTCTCATTGGATTTGACACTGCACAGCCAGCTGACCTTCTCCTGCCATGGCTTTACTTGACAATAGAGATCTTCCACTGGCACACACCCCCTGTGAACAAGCACACCACCACCACCACCCTGGCCTCAGTGAGGCCCCATGCTGCTTCACCGACTTCAGCCCAACATCTGGAGACCTGCATCCTTGCTTGAGATCCCCATCCAGGTTGATGTCTCTGATGTGCCAAGGTAGTTTCTCCAGTGGATGCTGGGGACCGTGATTGGTGGTGTATCACAATCATTGCTGAGCACACACACGCTGCTCTCCCATGATTTTTCTGGCTCTTATTTCCATGAACAAACTGCTACATCTGCTGCCTGCTTCTGTTAAAAGTAATTATTCTAAGAGCATCCTGTTTCTCAACTACATCTTCCTCAACACACTTTCTGTGGATCTTTGCTGAACAGTCTAAGGTGAATCTGTGTTTGTGTCCATCTTTCTTGGTACAACTCAGAGTCCTACATACAAAATCCATACACAATACTTTATATTTCCATATTACAACATTCTTTGAATGTGGCATTAGTTCCATAAACCACAAAGTTTTTTCTTTCCTTTAAGAATTTTCTCTTTGTTTTGACTACTGTCAGGTATATATACCTGGTTCTACCAGCTCCATGACAAACCATATAAAAGGTGGCTCTTTTTTAGATGAAGTGTGAGCCCATCCTGGAAAAATAATTTTCAGGACATAGATTGCAGACAGTTTTCTTAGACTGTTCATTACTTGCAGTTTTATACTTTGTCACTGCAGTTGTCTGGCACTGTTCTGTCCATCTTACTCTACCATAAGTCTGGCAAAAAAAATTTCCTTGAATAAGAAACTAAGAGAGGAAATTATCATTCTGCATCTGTATTTTGCACAATTGCAAGTGATCGTTCTCTTTTAAGTCATTTCTATGAATGGGGGAAAAAGTTGTGCAAAGCTGTCACTGTTCACAGGGCACTCGGGGCTGACAATGTTTATTAACATGACTCAGCCCTACAGATATCTAGAGCTGAAATTCATTCTAATACATACTACATTCATTGCTGTCAGAGTTTTTTAGCCTTCTTATGCCCTTCTACCTCTTGTCTAAAACTGATGACATTCAAATCACAGTCTCTGGAAACAACTAAGTGTTTGAAGGTACATGTGGTAACAAACCATTTTTCCCCACTTTTTTTTTTTTTCTTTCTCTGTGCAAGAAAAAAATGAGGTTTTCCCCTTACATTTAATGTCTCTGCCTTTCTGTGTTGTCCTGATGCTCTTGGAAATTCTGCAGTCAGATTACCACTTAAAGCATATGGGATACTGCTGCACTGAAGCATCATTGGGAAACTATAAGTCAGCAATGAAAAATCCCAGCTGAAAACATCAAGGGCTTAATCAATCAGTTAGCTAGCCAATTCAGTTAACTATTTCCAAACTCATCTCAGTCTAGCTGAATGCTAAGAATGACTGTAAGCAGAAGATAGGTCTAAGTACAGTGGGTGTCATCTTTCCATATAAATAGTGGTTTTAATATTGATTTTAATACTCCTCAGCTTAAGGACTGAGACAAAAAATTAACGACTTCCAACAGTATTTCTACACAGCATTATTTGCAACTGAATTTAAAAGATTTTAAATGGACTTTAAAAACAAAAGGTTTCAGGGACAGTCCACATCACACTGCCTTTTAAAGCATGCAATGGTAATCCTTCTAGCATTTCATTAATATATTTCTTTAAAGAAACACTACATTTTCTTTGCATGATTCAGAAAAGTCCAGGTTTTAGGAAAAAAGCCAGCTCATCAGATAACTTGTTACACATGATAAAGAAGAGAAAAAACATTAACAATAAATTTCAGGGAATATGTGAACAGCTGTTCATTAACTTCTGCAATTTCTAATGTTAATTCTGCCCACCTGTATATATGCCCTATTAGGAACCATAGATAAGTCAGACTGGTTTTAAATGCTACTGTGGCCAGGTTTGTTCTCAGCATGCAAACTGTCCTGACTCCAGACACAGCTGCTAAATCACATCGTCTACTGGATAAGCTCTCATAACACTGGAATTTATAGCATATTTATGGTGCTTTCTTGTGAACAGAGGGTGGACAGAACCCATATCATCCTTATGAAACAAACCCATTTTCAACACGGGTATAGTAGTGGAACAGAGCTGCCCATTGCTAAAGAATTGTGGGTATTGGGCAATTTGCCTTGTGTAGTGAGGGTCCAGAAAGTGGCTCAAATACATTAGTACTGCCAATGCTTCATTATTCTGCTTGGATCCTTTCCAGGAGCAGTTTTTCCTTTGGTAAAATGGTTGTTCTGAGTTATAGCAGATGCAGTGGGTTCACAGAGCATTCAAAGATCACTCTATCAGCTTTGATAAGCATTAGTGTTATAGCACTTCTAAGGTGCTAAATGAGTATCTTCAGGATGACAGAGATATTATAGGAGTTTTCTGCTGAAGCTGGAAATCAGACTAATGTAAATCCCTGAAGAGGTCAAACATAACAAATTGTCATGCTTTGGAAAGAAACTGTATATCTGATTTTGCAAGCTGCCCAGCAGAATGTTAGGAAGTGTGTAGTATGCTCTGCCTCCCAATCTCAGGGATGGGAGGGATGGCTGAATGCCTCAGCATCTTTCTCATTTCATTTAAAAAGAAGGAAAGGTGAAGGTGAGCACTCCAGCATGGGGGGAGATGGAAGGCCTGGGAGAGAGGGCTGTGACTTGCACAACCCCAAAGCGCAACCCCCAGATGCCATGCAGGTTTTCACTGCGATCCAAAGAAAATGGACTCAGGAACCCCTCCTCCCTGTAGAGGTAAGACATGACTCATTAGTGGAAGATCATCTTTTTACAGTCTAGCTAAAGCCTTTGATTGAGACTACTGAGCCTTCTGAGACCTAGCCACCTCTGTGCTAGCTTTCCTGCTGAATCTCAGAGGAAGATAGCAGTTTTATACTGCACAGCATGCTACGGGAATGCCACCGTGTGTGGAGATTTACAGTAAAAACTGCTGCCGTAGTGAATGAGAGTCATGACCTCTCTCTTATCACATGTTATCCTGGGAATTTCATTACAACACCTTAAACCTCAGGAACTACATTTACACACCTCTTCCTGTGCAGTAGTGGTATTCCTTTTCATTAGCGCCTGCAAATGATCTTTAGCTGAGAGCTGTCAACAGCAATAGGGTTAGATTGTTGATACACCGCTGATGCTTTTTTTTATCTGCTAGCAAAGATAAAGTTTTAATTGAGATTATAATAATTTTGGAAAAAATAATCTTGAATTATTTTGCTCCTCTATAGCAACAGACCCTCAGCTGGTAGAAATGACCACAAATATAAGTATAATGGGAAGTATCCCAGGAATAATCAATCCAAAACCAAAGGGGGCATTCAACTGCAAACATTGTGGTTTACAAGTGAATTAATTGTTTATGTCAGTTGTGCCTAGGTGGCCAAGTCATCATTAATTTAGCTTATGCTACTATAAATTTGTGCTCCAATTATCTTTTCCTATTGCTCCCTACACACTTTCAAATAAAATTTCACTCTGTACAAAGGAAAGAAAAGTAAATAAATTTGGTACAGATCATAGACATCTCTCTTGCAGATTCGCAGAAATTCCTTTAGAGGAAAAGGGTGTTAAGTGACCTTAAGAGGTAACATAGAACTGACAACTTAGAAAAGCTTTACATAAGAAAAATGACAGCCATCACAGTGGTGGCATTGTACAACAGAGTTACAGTGCTGCTGGATAAGGGAAGACCAACTGATGTCATCTACCTGGACTTGTGCAAAGCGTTTGACACTGTCCCACACAACATCCTTGTCTCTAAATTGGAGAGACATGGATTTAACAAATGGACCACTCAGTGGATAAGGAATTGACTGGAAGGTCGCACTCAAAGGTCACCAGCTTGATGTCCAGGTGGAGATCAGTGATGAGTGGTATTCCTCAGGGATCGATATTGGGACTGGTGCTGTTTAATGTGTTTGTCAGTGACATGGACGGTGGGATCGAGTGCACCCTCAGCAAGTTTGCCGATGACACCAAGCTGTGTGGTGTGGTCGACACGCTGGAGGGAAGCGATGCCATCCAGAGGGACCTTGACAGGCTGGAGAGGTGGGCCCATGCAAACCTCATGAAGTTCAGCAAAGCCAAGTGCAAGGTCCTGCAAGTGGGTTGGCGCAATCCCAAGCACAACTATAGACTGGGCGAGGAATGGACTGAAAGCAGCCCTGAGGAGAAGGACTTAGGGGTGTTGGTCGGTGAGAAATTCAACATAAACCAGCAACATGCACTTGCAGCCCAGAAAGCCAACCGTGTCCTGGGCTGCATCAAAAGAGGCGTGACCAGCAGGTCAAGGGAGGTGATTCTGCCCCTCTACTCCACTCTGGTGAGACCCCACCTGGAGTACTGCATCCAGCTCTGGGGTCCCCAGTACAAGAAGGACATGGAGCTGTTGGAGTGAGTCCAGAGGAGGCCACGAATCAAGGGATCAGAGGGCTGGAGCATCTCTCCTATGAGGACAGGCTGAGAGTTGAGATTGTTTAGCATAGAGAAGAGAAGGCTCCAGAGAGACTTTATAGCACCTAAAGGGGCCTACAGGAAAGCTGGAGTGACTGTTTACAAGGGTATGTAGTGATAGGAGAAGGGGTAATAGTTTTAAACTAAAAGAAGTTAGATTTAGATTAGATATAAGGAAAAAATTCTTTACTGTGAGGGTGGTGAGGCACTGGAACAGGTTGCCCAGAGAGGTTGTGGATGCCCCCTCCCTGGAAGTGTTCAAGGGCAGGTTGGATGGGGCTTTGGGCAACGTGGTCTGGTGGAGGGTGTCCCGTCCCATGGCAGCAGGGTTGGAACTGGATGGTCTTTGAGGTCCTTTCCAACCCAAACCATTCTATGATTCTCTGATTTTATGATGACCTTCCTACAAGAGCCCGGACTGATTTTCCAGTAATATCAACACACAAAAAACCCCCCCCTAGAAATGTAATAATAAAAGAAGTTAGGCTTTCTAGATGTTTCTCAGGAGGAATGGCCAGGAACAAAGGGACCCAAAGGCATTTAATTTTTTTTAATATCTGATCCATACACTCATAGTCATACAAACCTTTAATCTGACATCTGAGTATCATACATATTTGCTATACATTCTCACAGAATTGGAAATGCTTTTCTGTTGTATTCTATTTAGTATCTGGTTCATAGGCTTTCTTCCTGCCCCACACCAATTAGATTGTTGTATACTTTGAATGACATTAAACATTTATTTTCTAAGCTCCAACAGTGTCTCTTTGAAACAACTAGCAATTTTTTTCAGTCTTCTTATTGTAGTAATCCTCCACAGATATAGCTGTAATTGTGTTATTTGCTATGCAGTTTTAAAATGTTAAGTGGGATGTGCAGATTGTGCCCTAATGCAGGCTGTGTCCCTGTATTTGAAATTAATAATTAATTGTCACTTACTACAAAAGTACTTTGTCCACCACTGAATGCATGTCAGGTTGCTCAGGGTTCACAGCTAAACATGAGCAAAGAATGACATGGTAAAGACAACATCAGTCCTCCCACTCTTCTACTAGACAGCACTATCCAAGTGCCAGCAGAAAGAGCCCATCATCAACTGAAGAACGGCTTGCCATGTAAGGTGCAGATAGGCTTATTTATACACATCTGTGCTACTTGGGAGCCTTTCCAGCACAGTTGCACAATAGATTTATGATCTATATCCATGTACGTGCACCAAACTGGTGCCCAGGGACACATGCACAGCCTCTATGAGACCACGGCTGGGAAGTTAGAGCTGATGGCTTTTTGGTTCCATTTCCAGATCTGTCGTTAATTCATTCTCTTACAAGCTTTTTTTGCAGCTGTGAAATGAGTATCAGTGACAACAACCACCAGGACACTCACTGAGTGTATGGATATAATCATTCCCCATTTAAACTAGGAGAACTAGACAGCATAGGTTTTGAGCTGGCCAAGTGTGATCTGGCAGACATCTGGGAAGGTGGTATTTGGGAATCAGACTGCATCCCATGAGTTAATTCTGATAATCCGCTGGAGTGGACTTGAAAATGGAAAAATATTTTATCTATTTAATTTAGGAGGAATTCCATGTTTGGTCACTTCTGTTGAAGAAAAATAACACTATCACACATTGTATCCATTTAAATAAATATGATAATTAAACACAAGCAAGGTACACTTGAACTCAAATAATAATGAGCATGCACAGAACTGATCCAGATGTTATGATCTCTGCAGCAAAAGGATTCATGACTTCTATTACTGTCCATTCCACTTTTCTACCTAAAAAACTTCTACCCTAACCTCCTAGCTTGTCTCCTTATTCAGTGTCAGGACTTCAGTAATAGTTCTGCCCAATTTCATGCCTGTCTTGGTTACATAGGGATTTGAGCTGATGTAGTGATTGGAAGGAAAACATGCAAATTGGGTTGAGGGAAGGAGTTTAGTATCAGGGTGAGGTAGGGTGGATTTTATCATGTTGATTCCCAGAAATATCTGTGGGCAGTAGATGTGTAGCTTGCCCTGAATTGCAGTGCAAAATCCTGATCTAACTGACTTTCCCATGAGCAAAAGGAAAACACTATGGACAAAGCTGGATGAAGTTTTCATTTTTTACATCAATGTAAAATGCATTTCATATGATTCTTTGATTTAATTTTCTTGACAGCTTGAAAAAAGCCAAGTGTCAAATGAATATGTGGCAACTTTATTGTTTTGAGAATTTTTTTATGTAAAGAGAAGTTTCAAAAAGCTTTAATTTTAATTTTAATTTTTTTCCTAGTCAAAGCCACATTTTTAGCGAAAAAATTCTCTAAAACTTTTTTTTTCCCTCCAGTCCTAGGACTGTAGAAGGAGTTATTTAATAATGTCCAGGAACACTGAAAACTGGGAAAAAATAATAATGTTAAGGCAGGTGAAGTCAATGCATATGCAAAGTCTGTTGTGCCCTTAATCTTCACAGATCTTTTTGTTTTTCTAACTCATATCCTTATAACTCTACAATATTTATACATGTAGTCATCTTCTCATAATTTAAGTCATAAGTAACTACTGAGTCATTGCTAAAAACTCTTTCTCAAAATTCTAATACATATGAAAGTGTGTGCATGTGAGGTGATTGCTGGTGAACCATGAGGCTATTCTGAAAGAGCTTGTGCTTCCTACATGACTGTGGACAGACATTTAGACCACTTCATGAGTTTCTCCTGTTTATTTTTGTTTGTGGTCTTTCACATTTGTGGTAATCTCACATTTTTGGCTGTGGACAGCTGAAAATCTAGGTATTCAAAGATGCTTCACTTGTCTTTCAGCAATATAGTTTTCCATATATGCAAATGTTCTCTAATCAGCACATGAGTTTCGAATAGATGTAATCTCTGTCACAAAAACTGAAGGATGTTTTCTTGACAAATCACATATGGTATTTCAGCTGAGAAAATGCTTGCTAGTATACCATAGAATCTTAAAAAAGACAAGATAGAAGGGGGTTTTTTGGTCATGTCTTACCTATTTTCAATATATTGTACAGCAAGAATAAGTACCAAGAGAGCAACACTGCATACCTTTCCTGATAAATGGAATATGAGAAGTTAGTGTCAGTCACAGCGCATGAGGGTGAAATCTATCACCAATCCTCCAACTGGACCTTGCACTTACCATGAGACTGGATTGATAGTAAGGGGAAATGAAGGAGATAAGCCTTGGTAACATACACGGTGATCGTTAACTCTGCAAAAAATAAAACCAACCAATCTGCAGTAAACACATCAACATGTGTTGTTCCGTGGGAAAGCTTTCATCTTTCTAAAGAAATTAGCTGCTTTATATTCTGCACATTTTAAATTACAGTTAGACTATGCTGTCTCTGTTGAGTCTGGTGGCAAAAATTAGGAATGAGCTAGGTCTTGTAGTTGTTTCAGAAAGACTTCTGCAACTAATGCACTTTCTCTGGTTAAAAAAAGGAGGGAGGAAAAAGGAAAAAATATTTTTAAAACATTGCGCTTGAAATTGGAATATGGACATTAATTCTTTTGAAATGCATGACAGGAGAGTTGAAGAATTTAAATGTGAACCTTTATGTAGCTTAACAGCAAAGAAGACATTTGCAGTCTCCAGGTAAAGCTTGCTTCTTCAAGAAGGACATATTTAACAAAGAAAACTATTTGTCATTGTTACACCTGTCACTTTTCATCTGCAATGAATCCCATCTCAGGACCCATAAACTTCATTTTAAATGTTTACCACAATGAGGGACAGATATCAGCTCTTTATTCAAGCCCAGACCTGGAATGAATAACTCCAGTAAATACCAGCATTTTCAAAACAAGGGATTCATAAGAGTATTACAGAGATAGAGACCCGTGGATAATGCAGATACATTATGAAACTATTACAGTGTCCTTCATTAATAAAAAGTTGTTGGGGTATTTTTCCTCTCACAGCCAGATTATGGCAAAACTCACAGTCTTTATTTAAATCCAGAGCCTTTTCATCTTATAATTAGCACCATAGTTCACAGAATCTCTAGTTATGCGCTTGGTTTTACAAATCTACATTTAACTAATGAGCTTTGCAGTGCCAAAATCATTAATGAAGCCTTGGGTTCTGAGCTCTGCTTTAATAGCAGTAGACTAAAGCAGAAAGGTAAGGTCACTATTTTTTACTTTTGGTTAGCGTGTTCAGGCATGCGCCATCAGTCTTTCTAGCAGGGCAGCTACTGAAGCAAAAAGGTGAGATAACAGAAGGGCCCATTAGACTGCAGATCACTGGAACTTCCTTTCTAAGGTCAGGACATAGTTACCTGACAAACGATGTGTGAAGTTTATTTGGCATTTCAGTTTAACTAAAGCCTAGCTGTAGTCACAGAAATCCTGAGAAACAGGAGTCAAACACTGTCCATAAAGTTTTGTCTTTTTCTTGCAAAAGGAGTCACAGGCCCATACCACACCTGCTGGAGTTTAAGGGTTTCCATGCTTATGCAGTCATTCCACTGTGGCACAGATCTCAGCTTCTCACAGACAGATTTTATTCCTGATAATAATATCACAATAAGGTGAACACTGACTTGTTCTCCAGAAATGATTAAAAAATGAGCAGCGTTGTTATATGTAGTCGCTTACATAGAGACGAGGTGAAGTATTTCAGGTTCTACATGTGTGTATATAGGAATATAGGGAAAAATAATCTATAATGTAGCTAAATTACTTCAAACACTGTTACTGTGAGTGCATTATAACTCCACTCTGCCCACTGGAAAAAAAAAAAAAAAAAGTCACTTGCTCTCCAACTACCAAAGCTGTTAAAAAACCCCAAACCCCAAACTTCAACAGCATTCTGAATTCTACAGCTGCATTTTTTAAAAGAAAGTTTAAAAGCAGAGAGTGGTGCTAAGAATTTAATTTCCTAAAGACTTCGTTTAATGCCTCACTTCCCTCAGAATTGCACAGTAACAGGAAGAGAGGAAACAATGTATACAGAAGCCTTTGGGAAAGTAAAGTACTGGAGATATTTTGGACCTAAAATAAATTAACAATCATCCAATTTCAGTTCTCATAGTTAAAGTTTATTAATAAAGATTTGTTTCCTATTTTTCCATAATTCAGAGACTTGCAGTTATATAAATAATCCTCTGCAGTGTATTAGTAATAATATGTACTTGCTGGTGGCTGAATTTTTTCTAAATAATGCTTTTGCTGTAGGACCTAATTAAATATTTTGGGCATAACATTAAGAGATTTAGGATTAACTGAAGCATGTCTTACATCTATGATTATGCTTTTCTGTTTATTTTATTCTTTGAAAAATTACATTAAATGGAAGCTTAAACAAATTGTTTAAAATGTGGGTAGCTCTATTGATTTCAGTGGGATTACTCAAGTGGTTCAGACTAAGCATGTCACTGTATGTTTTGTGAAAACAAAGCACCAGTTGCAGGTGATTATTCTATTAAGGCAACAATTTTCATACTCAGATAGGAGCAATAGTCTTCAGGTACACCTACCCTTGAAGACATGTTTGTCTAAAATTGCATTTTTTTGTTAAGCTACAGATGTACCTTCTCCTTTGGTTACAGCTGTGCTAGTTTAAAGAAGTCTTTGACGATAACTGTGGAGCAAACCACCCCCAAAACTCCCTGCTTCTGCCACTCGGATGAGCCTTCCCTGGCCTTTTAAATTCAGAGTGATTTAACTCACCTGGGTCAGACTGAAAAACCGAGCACAGCAAAACAAAAACTTTGCCTACATGTGTTGATGGGTAGAGATGAGTGACTGCCTACATCAACAAAGGGGTTGGCACTGCTTGAAGAAGGAGAATCCCAGCAGAGGTCCCCAGGTTGGAGCCAATCAAGGGAAGGAGATCAGAAACAAGCCCTGCAGAGCAGTTTCTCTGGTAGGCACAGCCACAGCCCTACAGAGGATGTATATCATCATACTCTGATCTAATTCAGAGCTATAGTCTCTGTGAACTAAACACCAATGTACATGCTTATTATGCTGCAATTTCCAGCTGCCCACAATGCCTTCCTTCAAGCTGGGGTGGGTTAATTGGCTTTTCACTGACTTGATGGCTAAGCATCAGCAGACAGACATGTTGTGCTAGTAGGGGTCAGCATGATCTGTGGCATCAGGCGATGGGAACAGGCAGAGAGAATCCCCCTGTTATTGTTAAGATGAGTTTTTGCCTACCATGACAAGCAGACTACTCTCACTAATTATTTGAATCTCCAGAGCATCAGGTCATACATTAGTAATGCAAACACTTTCACATTAGCATTAAGAAGAGTGAAAAGTATGTTTTACAGTAAACAGTGGAGTTAAACACAGCCTTGAAAGCAAACATAAGCTAGCTTTTAGCAGCCAAAGTCTTGCCCACTGGATAGCTTTTTATATCTATGAAAAATTTATGTGAAACTGTCTTTCCAATTTGGGAATACTTTGTGTTCATTTACACAAATGTCAATGACTGCACAATATTTAAGGCAGTATAAAAATGTGCTCAGAATGTTTTGTATTCCTATCAGGACAGCTGGAGGGTTCTCTGATCATTTCAAAGTTTCTGGTAAAGGAAACACCGCAAATATAAAGGAATTTGGCCCCCAAAACAGCACAATTGGCTCAAAATGTTTCCAGGTAACATTAGGGAAATGAGAAAAGGCTATGCCCGTGACTTTGACATAGAAGAACACTTTTTGTTAATTAGGTAATAAAACAATGTAGCCCTAGATTACATAATCGGTTCGGCTGAAAAACTTTTAAATTGGGATGAGAATAGGGCAATAGTTGTAAAGTTGAGTAGCTTACCCATTGAGAATTTTAAGAGTGTGAGTATTGGATAATTGGAGCCTTAATGGTACTGCTAATATGCAAGTGATGTAAATGAACTGTCATTCAAACAGTGGTGTTAGTATCAAGTGCACTGGGGGATACTTAGCCAAATGCACACTACCAGTTAGGGTATTTTGGCATTTTTTCTAAGGCATTACCTTAGACATCTGTCACTAATCTTGTTCTGCTAGACCAAACAAAACTGAAAGCCTGAAAAGGAGACAGTACGACAAGAAAGGACTTGTTTTGAATGTTGTTTCTTGTATTTGAGTAAATACAAATGGCAAGGTTGCCTTTTGGCAGGCTAAGGATAGTCCTTGCAGCAGTAATAAAGTGTTACTGAACCTAAGTTACTCTCAAAATTAAATTCCCTGGTATCCAAATATTAAATATGCTTCCTGGCTTTCAACAGAGCTCATTAAAAAGATTCAAAATTTTGACATTCCGCCCATAGTCCAAATGAAATTCCCTTGGGGGAAAAAAAGTTAATAAAATGTCATTTCCAAATGAGTGCTCATTTCAAAATTAATAGCTCAACATCCCAGGCTAATTATTTTGGCATATTCATTGAACAACCATTGGCCAATCATTCATGCTTCTACAGCTAATATAAAAAATGGTAAACTAATTTTGAAAAAGAAAGCACATGTCTCTGTTCTGGTACTCAGCTTAATACTTCATTAAAGAGGCACAAATCATAAAAGATATGAAATAGCTATCCTTTCACTTCCCCTTGTCATTCCAAATATATGTCAAACTAGATTTCTAGGAAGTGGTCCAATCTACTCAAAAGCAAAGTACATGGATTGGCCTAGCTACTTATTTCCAAATACATACAACTTAATCTTATGTACAGTGACATAGAGCAATATTCTGTTGCCAGAACAGCATGAAAGATCCTGAGAGTGTGGAACACAATATTTTGAGTGATGTTTTTCTCTCTCTTTCAAGTTCTGAACTTAAAACTTTCATGTGTGGTAATTCAGGAGAACAGACAAAAGGGCATTAAAAAAAAATAAATTTGCTACATTAACAGAGTTAGTTTGTGAAGATTGAAAAGAAAAAGATAATTTTTTCTTTTTTTTTTCCTCCCTAAAACCAATTTGTAAAACAAACAAAACTTTCAAGAGTGAGATACTTGCAATGTAAAAGAAAAATCTTGAAGAACTTTTTCCTTTTTAGATTGACTCTGCCGTATTCTTTAAATATTGTATTTTTGTTTCTCTATTTCTGTTGTATTTCTTGCAGAGAAAAGAAATAACGATGCAATTATTGCTCTGAGAGGGTTAAGAAGTGTTCTTATGTTACTATTCAGGTTGATTTCCACATGAAAAATAAATGGTAAAGTGAATAGAAGAATGTAAGACGAATTGCAAATGAGCAATTTTTAAAATTAATTTAAGACCAGGAATACAAGTGTTAAAAATAAATCACTCTACAGCAAATCAAAACCACCAATACCTATTTTTAAAAAAGAGGAAATTTGGCACTAATGACTCTATTCAGAGAAACATTAAAGAGAGCCTGCAACTCTAAATAAGAACAGCCAACCTACTGAGATGTAAGGACACATTTAAAGTACTATAATAAAATAGGACCATTTTGACAATGCAGAGTATGCTGATGAGAACAACCATTTCTAAAATGTCTTATCTGGTCCAAAACCCAGAGTTAAAAACTCCATTCAATCTCTGATCCAGTAAGGTAATTAAATTAGTAGTTAAAACCAAGGTAAAGTTTAAGTACATTGCTGACCTGTGGCCGTCAAGAAGAGAGATTATAAAAATTAAAGTGACTACTTTAGCTTCAACATAGTGATATTGCAATCTCCATCACCAAAATCTAAAATGTCAAATCAAACAGGTATATCATGAGATTCCTGTACAGTTCAAAGTATTCAAATGGAAAGTTGGTATTATGAGCATCATGTCCATCTCATTGGCCTGTCATTATTCATCTGTCAAGGAAGCAGAAACGTTCTTTAGAACTACTGAAAATAAGTAAATAAATAATTAAATTAACTCAACTGGGAATAGCAAAACTACCTATTTTCACTCATTAAAATCTGATAACTTCCTTAGGATTCCAGAGCTGAATTATGTTCAATCCAATATCTTTTAGGATACACATTAGAAAAAAGTAATTATTTAAGTACCGTAAAAATGAAGGTGAAAGAACAGGTCATAAACACAGTTTGATTTATTAATTATCTTTATTTGAAGACTACAGTCTTTGTTTCTTATTTGTTGCACTACATACTGTAGTCACTACTGAGGAGTCATATTTGCATATTTACTGTTCTACTGAGTTCTGTGCTCAAAAACTGATTTCATATTGAAATTTGAACAAGTGCAAATCTGTACAATTGTAGGTACTGTGCGACTGTAGGCCACTTTTATAGTGTGGCTAAAGTGTAGCAAATATTAGGCAAACACTCAACTGTGCATTTGAATCTAGCCATTTTCTATATCTCTTCTATGTGTCTCAGCGTGCTGTATCTGAGAGGAACAAAGCACTTTATACAAAGTCAAATACAATACAGCTGACCAAGAAAACGCTCATGAAAGGACATTAGGTAAAATGAAATGTAGTCTACAAGACACAGGTCTAAAGTATTGCACAGTGCAGTTTTTGTACATACAGATGGTCTAGATTTCTGCCATAGAAATGGCACAGAAATATACCCTACTGGGGCCATTCTTCTTGTCACTGACTGACAAAAACACAGGATCTTTTCAGAGAGAGCCACTGTACAGCCCATGGAGAACTGGGTGAGTGAGAGGGATGGTAAAAGAGACAGCATGTGAATTATCAATTTTTTCTAAAAAAGGTTATTAATGGATTTTTTTTTTCCAAATATATTAAAAATTATTTTGTGTTAAGTTTGGGACATACATCTTCAATGCAGCTCTTTGGATGCTGGTGCAAAAGTGTAAGCAAAATACCTATCTTCAAGCACTCCATTAATTTCTCTGAAGACAGTAAAGATAGGCTTCCTCAGGAGCTAGAAAAGAATAGCAACAAAGTCCTACAAGGGACACAAGCAGAGGGCTTCAAGACAAAGTCTCAAGACAGAGGTCCAAATTAGATTCTGGACTCAAAACATCATGGCTGGGAACATCTTCTCTATCATTCTGAACCATTCTCTGTTGGATATCTAGATCAATCAACAATGTTACAAAAAAAATCAAGGCCAAATTGTAAGGGTGTTGAATGTCCACGAAGATGATGCAGATGATAGAAAAGGAATTCCATTACTACCTATCAATTCATCTGGTGGGGGGAAAAAAAAAAAATAAAAAAAAGCACACAACATATTTTGGTAGTCATTATTTCACTAATCCTACACACAGGTGGAGCTTTGTTTCAAGTAAGCTAATATACCCAGATGGAGGACTTAGATTATAAAGCTGTTCCAAAAGAAATCCTCATACACCCTCCAGGGTTAGACATCGGTTCCCTGTCTGTTTCAAGTAGGAAAATTCTGTCTCAAACTCCTTTGCTAACAGGCTTCTACTAAAACTCACCATCAAGCTCTGAGAAACACAGTAGAATTATTTCCACATTAATAATGGCCAGGAAAGTGATTTTTAAAATGCTCTTTGTAAAAACAAGGGCTAGAGATGGAACAGAACATAGCTAATCTGGCAAATCAGAGGTGGCCTACTAATGGATGTTTTTCAGTACCTACTGTTGCTCCATCTGAAAAAAATAAAGAAATAAATAAAAATGATCCCTCATTTAACAGTTAATCCATTTTAGACAGATTGGAAGGACCATTAACAAGGAACAGAAGAATGAAGTTTCTTTTTTTTACTTACCTCTCTTAAAGTTTAAATTCTTACACAATTATAATTCAGCTTGTTTCTAGATTCAGGAGCACAAAAAAAAAAAAAAAAAAAAATTCCATTATAATCAGATTTCCAAAGCTGACACACTTTAAGTATTTGAGAGCAATTCAAATTCTCACCACCCCGACCCCCTTCCCCCCCTTATCTGTAATTGTAAATCTACATGCTCTCTGTTCACAGGTCTTTAGGGAGTGAGCAGACAGTTCAAACATACGTTGACTCAAAGCCAGTGACTTAATTAATTAAACTTATGCTACATAAATAATATATTTAAATTAAACCAACATCATGATAATGTCCTTATGCATACAGTAATCCCTTTGGCTTCATGGAGGCTCAAGACATACTATTTTGGACGCAAAGCCACCTTAAAGGATTGCGTTTTTTCGTGAACTTGGATTATGGGAGCTCTGTGATAGAACAGAATAACTACAGGTGGCTTAATAACATCTTTCCACTAATTCTCAATGACATTTATATGGAGAGAAGATTTAGACTACATATGCGTGTTTTCCCCATTACTCTTGCTGGTACAGTTTTTCAGAACCATTTACAATCACAAAATAAACAACTCTAATTTCCTTTCTATACCTCTTTCCTAACTGCTCCTCCTTAGTCTAAAAGCTTCTTGTACACAAAAAAGGATAGTTGATTGAGTCCACATTTTGAGAATTTTTTCTTGGAGAAATATTTCCAAGCTACCAAAAGATGTAATTAAAAATGTATTTTATTTTGAAAAGGACTGTCTCTGGGATTTTATTCGAGGTACTATACCAGTAGCAGTGGTGTTAAAAAAAACCTGTGTGCAAAAAAAGTCACAGTTTTAATTATAGACACAGTGAAAACATATTTTAAAGCATTTCATGGTATATATTAGAAAACAGCCTGAATAAATTCAGATCATAACACTTCCCGTAATTTCTTTTTCCAGACTATTCAGATTTTTGCTTGCAGACCAAAAGGAAGAAAGAATAAATACAGTGAAATTAAGTAGAAAAATCAAAGGCCAGAATTCTGACTTGTCCATATGAGGAGATGTCTATGATTCTGTATAAGAAAGTACAATATTAACATATGAAACATTAACTGGAAATCAGTTTATGCACTGTGTAAGTTTTAGCTAGGTGGGTTATGCAACTATTTGTTTTCAATCAAGTTCAGTAAATGATAAAATTTTTTCCATGGCAGAATAATCTAGCAAAAGCTGTGTGAATCTGGAATTTAATTTGTTTAACTTAAGAGCCAATCAGCATTTGATTGATTCAAGAAGTGGAAAGGTAGTAGACCTCAAAAAACTGTACAGGAAGTTCTTGATTAAACAAGACAGGAATCATAGGGTTGATTAATACGGAGTCATACCACCAAGACCAGTTCCAACCCATCAGCACTGTCATACTCAGGGAAAGGACATAAATTCCCATACTCCAAAGACATTGAATTTTTGATCTTGGGACCACTGACAAGGAATTCAATTTTCTTGTTGCTAATATATTCCACACTCTAAGTGTACTTCCACAAGAAGAAAATGGAGCCATGTAACTCTTAGAGTACAGAGAATTTCCTCATCTATAACAATCTGATAATAACATTTCCGTAAGGGGATATGTTCCCCACAAAGGGGAACAAACACCTACCTGCTAGTTTTTCTTTATTACAATTTTGCATGTAAATGTCACAATAAAATATTCTCACATCTAAATTCCTCATGGATTTTAGGATTATTATATATTTTACTTTATTCTCAGGGATAATTCTTCCCCCTGTAAAATTATGGGATTTAAGAACCCAGACAGAAAAATGCAAGTGGAAATTCATGCAAAGTTCTTCTAAATGTTATCTTTTAGGAGACTGACATTTATCACATGTCCCCACGTTACTCTGCAGAAAGACACAAGAAAATCCTTGCCAAATCTAGATGAGTTCTCCAGGTCATCTCAAAGAACATGCTATCATCTGATACAAAAGTGTTCACACAAGTGCATTACCATTGTGGCACCCAAACGTTCTCATCTTGAGGAAAGGCTCAGAGACAACAAGTATTACCAGCTAGTCAGAGCACCAGAGAGCTGTTCAGACCAGCATGGCATGACCATCAGCACCAGGAGAAGATCATCCATTAGTAGGTCTTTGAGGGTCACAATTCACATCCTTGTAGCATGGAGTAGGAGCATTTTCAAAACCAGTTGAATTAATTATAAATAACATTCAGTAGTACACAAATATAGAATCATAAAATCATAGAATGGTTTGGATTGGAAGGCATCTTAAAGATCATCTGGTTCCAACTGTCCTGCCACTGGCAGGGGTGCCTTCCACTACATTGGGTTTCTCAAAGCCTTGTCCAACCTGTTTTCGAAAAAAAAAATTAAAAAAAAAAAATAGCAAGGTCTTCAGGAAAGTAAAAGAAATAGTAAGTAACAAGTGGTACAATTAATTTTATAGTTGAGTGAAGTGTGGAAGTAAGTCTTTCATCATGCCTGTAATTAAACGTGCTTGTGGTCAAATGGTATATCAAATATTTCCGGACACATATAAATAAGACATCACTTGCAGAGTTTTGCCTTGAATGATCTGGTTAATTGTTAATATCTCTAGTTAATCACACCAGAAAGAAAAACCCTAGAAAAAGCTTTTAACTTCTTGAATAGGTCCTGGGAGGCAACATTTGAAAAAACCTTCTCATGGATTGATTTTCTTATCATGGTTTAAAAGAGCATTAATATTTATTGCCTGAGGATGATAGCATAAAAAAATTCACAGAACAGACTTGACAAAGTATTAATAATATTTAAAAAGAAATCCCTTATGATTTTGACTACATCATTCTTCCACGGTAGCAAAGCAATCTAAAGTTACTGCAAAAGCCAATGATCTGTTTCAGTTCCCTGGGACTTACAGGGGGGCAAAAGTATCACAGTTCTTCATTGATGTTTTGAATTGTTTTTTTCAATGTGTAAACAAACGCCTGATTTATGGGGGAAAACTCTAAAGTCATATCATGGCTGACTTGCACTTGGGCCTTCCATGTAGAGGCATTCGCTAGACATGGTGCTTGAGGAGTTCAGATGTAATTGTCCTGCCAGTGCTTCGTGGGCTGAGCTGACAAGATTCTGGCTAACTGCATGATGTTGCAGAAATGAAGCAATGTTAAAATTAGCTTCTCTCCAACTCCAAAAATAAATTCATGGCAATCCATGTATGTTTCATGGAATCCATGCCAAAACATCAGAATTTGAACAAATAATTATGTTTGAATCAAGTAACCTAACACAACATCATCTGCAGTCAATGCTCATACCTTTGGAAACCTCTCAGTCTCACTGTTAAGTCTCCCATCTCTTCTGCTCCCTGTTTATTTTTCTTAGTGTTAGGAGGCTCTGCATCTAATTATAACTTTTGAAATACAAGGCTTCTTTAAATTTGTCTCACAAAAATTATATTATTTGCATTTTAAGCATTAAAAAAGTGATAAAAGTCTTTGTTATCATAGATATTTTTTTTCCAAGATAAACAGACAAGCTGATTTACATCCTAATATGTTTAGAAGAACCGGAGACCTATGAGACAATTACTAATGCATTCAGTGACAATTCCTATCTTTTTTTCCCCCACATTTAACCACATCACTTTACAAAGTTGTATTCAGCTGTTGTTCATATCATTAGCTTCTTTGAGTTATCCAATGAGCAAAGCCAGATAAAAAATGGATTTTTTCAATTTTGGGGTATTTGAAAATTTCAATACCAACTTTTCTGCTTATGAAAAACATCTCTATTCTTTTAAGAAACAATCAAAAATTTTGCTTTGAGCACGTGAATTGTTTAGATTTGGTACATATATGCTTCTCTCTAAACTGGAGAGATATGGACTTCATGGGTGGAGTGTTTGGTAGATAAGGAATTGGATGGATAGTTGCATCTAGAGAGTAGTGGTCAACGTCTCAATGTCCAGATGGAGATCAGTGATGAGCGGTGTCCCTCAGGGGTCTGTACTGGGACCATTTAATATCTTCATCAATGACATCAACAGTGGGATCGAGTGCACTGTCAGCAAGTTTGCAGATGACGCCAAGGTGAGCGGTGCAGTTGATGTGAATGAGGGACAGGATGCCAGCCAGAGGGACCTGGATAATCTTGAGAAGTGGGCCCATGTGAACCTTATGAGGTTCAACAAGGCCAAGTGCATGGTCCTGCACATGGGTCAGGGCAACCCCCGCTATCAGTACAAGCTGGGGGATGAAGGGATTGAGAGCAGCCCTGAGGAGAAGGACTTGAGAGGACTCGTGGATGAAAAATTGAACATGACCCAGCAATGTTAACTCGCAACCCAGGAAGTCAACCATATCCTGGGCTGCATCAAAGGAAGCGTGGCCAGCAGGTCAAGGAGGGTGATTCTGGTTGAGGGTGGTCATTCTCCCCTCCACTCTGCTCTTTTGAGATCCCAACTGCAATACTGCATCCAGCACTGGGGGCCCCAGTACAAGAAGAACATGGACCTGTTGGAGTGTGTCCAGAGGACGGCCACAAAGATGATCAGAGGGCTGGACCACCTCTCCTATGAGGAAAGGCTGAGAGAGTTGGGGTTGTTCAGAAGAGAAGAGAAGGCTCCAGGGAGACCTTATTACGACCTTTCAAAACTTAAAGAGGACTTAAGGATGGGGACAAAGTTTTCAACAGAGCCTGTTGTGATAGGACAAGGGTTAATGGTTTTAAACTGAAAGAGGGTAGATTTAGACTGGATAGAAGGAAGGAATTTTTTGCGATGTGGGTGGTGAAACACTGGAACGGGTTTCCCAAAGAGGTTGTAGGTGACCCATCACTGGAAACATTCAAGATCAGGTTGGACAAGGCTCTGAGCAACCTGATCTAGTTGAAGATGCCCCTGGTCATTGCAGAGAGTTGGACTAGATGACCTTTAAAGGTCCCTTCCAACCCAAACTACTCTATGATTCTATGATTGTATGTTCAGTTCTGCACTTTTTTTTTTCTTTAAAGGAGTATTTTAAAAGAAAGCTTGTTTCAAATTAAAAAGAAAATATTATATTTTTAAGAAGATAAAGAAAGAAAATGAGAATAGATTTTAGTTCAGTATACAAATATAAAATGTATTAGAATGTCCCTGAAAGCTCTTGTCCCTGGCAAAGCATCATGTGATCATATTCGTATTTCTTTTATTTGTTCTAGTAGCCAGATTTTAGTTAAAACCTATCAATCTGCTATTTTTACTTATATCATGAACCATACAATTCATACACATACATTCACTTAGCACTCCACTAGTACTTGCCTCAAACCTGCCTCCTGGAGTCCCAAACCTGGACTTGTTGTTGAGTTTGTTTTGGTTTGATTTTTTTCTTGGTGGTGGTTTTGCTTAGTTGGGTGGGTTGGTTTTGTTTTTTTTTTTGGGGGGGGGGGGGGGATTTTGGTGTGGGGTTTTTTGTGTTTTTTTTTAAATAGATGGGCAAAATGATGGATTTTGACCTGGTCTTGTTCTCCACAAGCAGTTCTGTGAGGACCAAAACACATATAGCCATTTTTTTGACAGAGTTATGTCTCTTCTGACTGAAGCATTATCTGTGTTTGGGGCATCTGTCCCATGTGATTTTTGCCTGTGTTTAAACTGTGTGAAGTCAGTACTGTTCCTCCTACTGTTGAAGTGCCTGCAAGGGCACTTGCAACTTCTCTTCCCACAGTTTTTCCACCTATTTTCACATAGAAACTTACTTACTTTTGTGCTGTGTATACCTCTGTCAAATTTTATTGAAAATGGTCAAAGAGCTATTGGAGAGGTAAAGAACAGTTAGACATTGGAAATTAAACTAAAACCAACCAAACCAGTTGAGCTGGAGTTTTCCAAACAAACATTTTCCAGTAAGGCTGAAAGCAATTTTTTAATTGTATGCAGGCTTCTTATGCTTATCGTCACCCTGATATTAGCTGCAGCATCTTGTTAGTTTGAGGGGGAAAAAAAGTTTATCAACTTCTGGAAGTATTTGTGAAATGCTGGCAAGATAGGCAGCTTTCAGACCTCCAGGATTATTAAAGGCAAACAAGATGCTTGACTTTGCATATGTTCTATTTTTCTTTTATTGACATCAATAAACAAGATAAGGCTGTAGAAATCACAAATGCATATGAACTACACAGTAATCATTTCCACAGGTTAATTCAAGAAAAGATTTACCATGCTTAGCCTATAAATAATAGGAAATCGATAACACAAAGTGGTCATTTCAGGACTGTGCTCTTCTTCACCCAAGCTTGGGAACTGAATGTCCAGTTCTCTGAACACAAGCTGGAGTGTGCAAATGCATTGTTGCACAGACAAGCATTTCTATGACTAGGGGGTGACCAAACCCAAAGTTGGCCAGAGCTATGAAGTGGAAGTACAGTGACTTCTCTTCCTTTAGTGAGCTCCTTACAGAACTGGCAAAAGACCTCCACACTGAAGGGCAGAGGCCAAAGGGAAGGAAATGTTTATCAGTATGCTTTCTTTCTGGTATGACGACCTGGCTGCAGCGAATTCTGCTCAGTCCCCAGTGGTCCCAGGGTCATTTCTCTTTCCATTACAGAGAATCACTGAATGGTTGAGGTTGGAGAGGACCACTCTCAAAACCCCACCCCGTGCTCAAGCATAACCAACTGCCCGTGCAGCTTTTTGGTATCTTGAAGGACGAAGACTCCACAACCTCTCTGGGCAAACCTTACCAGTGCTGTCACCCTCACAGTAAAAAGTTATTTCCTCGTGTCCAGAGGGAACCTCCTGTGCTTCAGTGTGTTTGCATTGCCTCTTGTCCTGTTGCTGGGCACCACTGGAAAGAGCCTGGCTCCATCCTTTTTGCAACCTCCCTTCAGGTATTTATACGGGTTGATAAGATCCCTCCCTGAGCCTGCTCTTCCCCAGGCTGAACAGTCTCTGCTCTTAGTCTGGGCAATCAGGTGATAATACCTTATTATGACGCAAGACAGACATCACAAGGTAAAACTAAGATAAAGATTTCACACCAGAAAGAAAACGCATTTGGATGGTTAGAACGAAGTGACTAAACTTAATGAGGAAAAAAAAAAAAAAAAAGGGGGGGAAGGGAAGAAAAAGGGGAAGAAGGAATAAGTTGTTCGGCATAAGACTCAAGACAATGTCTCATTTTTTATTTCATGTTCTCCATCTGTCTTTATCATAGTCTCCAGCCCCAGCTTTTTCAACCTGACAGTTTGTTTTATAACTCTAAAGGAGTAGTTTCGATTCAGAGTTCCTGCTCTACAAACCAAAACTGCTGAAGCTGCTTCTGATTGACACATTTTTTACACATTTCCCTTCCTACTTCCCACTCTTGTATTACTTCCTCAGAACAGAAAGTCTTCCTAAGGACTTCTTTTTCTTAAAAAAATTAAAAATATATTGCTGTGTGTTACATGTTTCCTGTGAGAATATAATTTGGAGAGTGTCATGGTTTAGCCCCAGCTAGCAACTAAGGACCACGCAGCCACTCGCTCACTCCCCCCCAGCAGGATGGGGGAGAGAATCGGAAGAGTGAAAATGAGAAAACTTGTGGGTTTAGATAAAGACAGTTTAATAGGACAAACACAAAAAGAAAAATAGTAATAATAATAATAATAATAATAATAAACAAAAGAAGTGATGAACAGCACAATTTCCTATCACCAGAAGTCGATGCTATGCACGACCCCCAGCTGCCCAGCCTTGCAGCCCACACGCACAAGAAAACACGACAAGGAATTCATTCACCACATCCCATGGGCAGGCAGGTGTTCAGCCATCTCCAGGAAAGCAGGGCTCCAGCACACGTAACGGTGACTTGGGAAGACAAACGCCATCACTCTGAACACTGCTGTGCAAGAACCCCAGCTACCGCGCCAGGCCCCCAGCTATCACGTAAGGCCCCCAAGCTGGCATTTAGAAATGGGACGTGACATTGTGTGGTATGGAATATCCTTTTGGCCAGTTGGGGCCAGCTGCCCTGGCTGTGCCCTCTCTCAGCTTCTTGGGTTCCCCCACCTTCTCATTGGCAGGGCAGTATGAGAACCTGAAAAGTCCTTGACTGCTTGGCAACAGCTAAAAACATCCATGTGTTATCAACATTATTCTCATCCTAAATCCAAAACACAGCACTGCACCAGTGTCAGAAAGAAAATTAACTCTATCCCTACTGAAATCAGGACAGAGACCTATCTGGGCAATTAGTAATTAGAATCCACTGGAGCAGATAGGAGTTCGCTTTCATGTGTGTGCATGCATCCATATGACTACATATCTGTATAAAAAAGCCTTTATCATCTGTGGAGAGTCTCAACTAAGAGGAAGATATCTGGTTTTGCCCCGAGAAGAGACTAGATGAATAGTTCTGGTAATTTTAGAAAATGTTGTCTTCTGAGTAGCATTATTTCACACATCTGTTGGTGATAGCGATGGATGGATTTCTTAAAAGCTGGGAAAGAAACAAGCTCTCATAAGTGAGTTACCTTCACATTAGGAAAGGAACCATTTGGGGGACATGCAAAGGGCTTTCTAGAAATGGAGTTTTCGTTTTATTTCACCCAGACTGAAGGTCTGTAGTTGTTGCAATGCAATGCACTGGCACAGATTCAAGGCTTTCATCTGTAGCTGTTACTGCTGTGATTAACAAGTGCACTACACTTAACAGCTAAGTGTAGGTGCAAGACTCTGAAATATCTTCCAAAATTACATCTAAGAAAAGCCATCACCTTACAATCTTTAGATTATTTTGTAAGACCTGTTTCATCACTCAAGCTTTCCCAAAGAACTAGAGCGAAAGCAATAAAATAGGATTATAAAACAACAGTTTTTCACTAAAATGAGAGCAGGAGTGCAACCATCATTTTTCATCAGAAACAGCAGCTTATAATTTTATCTGGCATAAGAAGGACAATTAATTACCACTTTTGAAATATTTATGGTGGTGTTTTAATTCTGTACAAAGCTTAGACAGGACTATGACAAGTGCTTTGGAAATGTTAATAGACTGAGTATATAGTGGGATGGGGGTGATGTTTTATAGATACATTCATTTAATATACATATAAATTACACACATGGAGGTGTTGTGCTTAGGAGTTCAGAGATGTGACTTATTAACTGAACATATCTCCTTTATCTTCTTGCCAGTTATCTGCTGTCAAACTTTTCTTTGGTGAAGTTTATTCCAGCATCCACATTTTTGGGAAGCATCATTTTCCTCCAGAAATAAGAAAATAGGAATCTTGGGAGGTTTGCTTGAGGTTTTTTCCCCACCCCCCCCTCCTGCCTCCCCGTGTTACACCTGTGTGAAACCTGCAGTGAAAAAGAGATGGTTTGCATTCTCTGATAGGTTTACCTATACCTAAAAAAAAACCCCTGCCAAGACAGTATCTATACCTAAGTAATTTAACTGTAAATGAAAGTAAACTAATAAAAGCTATGTAGCTAATATGCTAAAGAAAGAGAGCAACAGCACACAACAGAGATGGAAAAGGACCATGCGGTGAGCAGGATGTGTATAATTTCTGACTCAAGATACAGTCTTTAGTAGGCTGAACTAGAACATGCATCTTTCTGGTGAAGCTAACAGGCAGCCAGTACTAGGTTAGTTGTTCTCTCTGAGGATGGGTGGAAATTTCAGCTGAGCAGGAAAGTTCACTGCTTCACTAAGGTGGAACGCAACACTACAAAAAAGACTTTTTTGATATTTATTATGCCTTCTTCAGAAGACCATCCCCCACATACTTCACTTGAATGTGTTAATATTTTCACACCACCTTCACATCACCTTCACAGCACTGGGAAAACATTTGCCAAAGAAGGATTCCAAAATCCCTTTTTAATTTAATAATTTTCTCATCCTCACTGTTGTGCCTCTGTACTCTTTCTGACCTCTGACCCCAGTTATCATCACTTTGTAATTTCCTTTTTAAACAAAATGTTAATAAGCCACCCTACTGCAATGTGTATAATAACAAAGAAAAGAGAAACCATGCACATATTGCCTCCTTCAGTTATTTGCTTCACGACAGCTGGATAGGGAATCTCAAGAGAGTTTGCTTTATTTAAATGCATATCTGATGTTATCACCAGCACTTCACCCGAAGGTCATACAAATCTCCATTGTTCAGCTGTGGTTTTTTGTATTTGTTGGCCTATGTGTACCTATTGTACTGACCACTGCAAGTTATTACCTACATAAAAAGCAAGACCTTCAGTATTGCCCAAGCTGCAGGGCAAAGCTTTATCTTTAAAGACAAAAATCTTCACATATTACTTCTCTGTGTTCTACAAGTTGGAAATCACATGCACTGGGTCATCAGGCCATCTTGTACTGGCCAGAGTGGAGGGTACTAATAGGACTGTCAGTGTACACAACTTTTTTTACTTGCTCATTTAAATGAGTTAAGTACATGAGAAAAATGAAGGAAAAACATGAATAGAATAGAATTCAGGCCATTAATTCTGTCTTTTCAAATTTGTAAAAGAGATGCCAACAGCAAAATAAATGTTTAATTACAATTCATAGATATTTATAACATACTAAAATCTAGATATTCCAACTAAGATTAGCTTCCTCCTGCAATCACCCTTGTAAGCTTTGCAAGGGACAAACTGTACGTTCTGAGATTAAAAACAGAAAATGCAAGATGATGTGGAGAGATGAAGCACTATCACCAGAACCAAAAAAAAAAAAAAAAAAAAAAAGATACACACTGAAAACATCTAAATACTGGGCATTAAGTACAAACTGAAAGGAGCAGTGAAGAAAGAAAGGGGAAAGGAGCAGATATGCCTGGTCTAAAACTATATTGATGGAAAGCAAATTGGTTGGCAAAGTAGTAGTCTGGGAAGATTCAGTGCTACCACAAGTTGGGGACTATTTTATGACATACTTTTAGAGTGAATGAAGGAAGTTTATAGTACAGGAAAAGATTTTGTCAGGACTAGAATGAACACCTGTTATATGACATACATGATAAGCATTAGCAATGAAAGGAACTATTCTATTCTGTTAATAGGCAAGGAATGGCTTTTTTTTCTGCCATCCCTTGCCTACTTGCATACAATATAAATTATGAATCATTATGCATCTTTGGATAGGATTTTTTGCCAAAACTGATTGCTTCCTGCAGAATTTTTTCAGCTCTCATTGAAACACATTTTGATCAGAAATGAGAAAGAGCTTACCCAGCTCCCTCCAAACTGATTTTACAATGCCACCAAGATACCTTAAGAATTCTGTATTTTGGGTGCCTCACACTCTTATCTGATGCAAATGGAGTCACACTGTGCTTCCAGTATGTTCCACAGCTGCTGACTAAGACGGAAGGGTATTCTTCTCCCTTAGAAAACTGATATTTTTCACGTAAAAAAATTAATAAAAGCAAACAACCTTTTTTCCTGTTGAAAACTCTATCATCTCCTTTATCCCATTTAAAAAAAAAAAAAAAAAAAAAAAAAAAGGAAATGTGTATGTGGTGTCTTCCTAGTGGCACAGTTTAGGTGTTGCTGGACTCACTGTTTGGGGTGTACCTCCCAAATTGCACCTGAGTCTCCCTCTTTGTTGAGTCACTAGGACACATATCTTGGAATTCTCCAGTTACATTGTCTTTCAACTTACTTAAAAAATTGTGTGTCTGGGAGGGGAAAAAGAAAAGAGAGATGGTAGTTGAAATGAAAACAGCCTACAGTGAAGTTTTTCCAGGACAAAACTCATGAAGTTTCTGAATTGTTTTTTCCTATGCTACCAGTAGAAAGATTTGTATGATATGATGTAATAGTGTACATTAATTCTAAAAAAAAAGAGCATAGAAATTAGGTGATGGAAATTTCCAGCAGTGCCAAAGAAGACGTGACAAGGAAGTAGGTGAATTGCTGAGTTAGTGAAGCGTGTTAAGCGTGCTGCATTGGCTCAACTTTGCATCCATTGAAGCCAATGATCCCTCCTTCATATGTGTGCTTCAGATCAGTAAAAAGGTTTAAGAAACTGGTATGTAGCTGACACCACCAAGCTTCAAAAGGAAGATAGGTAGCAACATTAATTTGAAAGTATTACAGTGCTCACTAGTACAATCTAACTTTTATTTCACTGGTACTAAGCCAAATAAACACAGGAGGTTCCTCTTGAACATCAGGAAACAAAGTTTTAATTTAAGGGTGACCGAGCACTGGAACAGGTTACCCAGGGAGGTGGTGGAGTCTCCATCCTTTGAGATATTCAAAAGCCATCTGGACACAGCCCTGGGCAACTGGTTGCCCTGCTTGAGCAGGGAGGTTGGACAAGATGACCTTCAAAGATTGCTTCCAACCATTCTGTCTTTCTACACTCAGTAATGCAATATCTTCTGCTCAATGCAATATATATATATTTCCAGAGCTAAGAACAGTGAAATGACCTTACTTCAGTTTCCTGAATACAACATAAAGAATTGTTGTCATTCTTTGTTATTCCCAGTATATTCCCATTTCTTCATAGGTATTGTATACTTAGGTATTTGCATATGGCTGCAGTTTTCAGAATGTATTTATACTTTCAGCTTGATTCAGTTTTGGCAAATCTTAGTTCATTTCTGAAATATCTTAAGAGGATTTGTCCTTGGTGTAAAAGATTTGTATGAAGTATCTGGGCGTACAGCCTGAGATATCTTCAGGGGCTATTCTTCCTGTCCTGTCTCTCCCACACTTTTTAGACTCTAAGCATAACTGTAAATTGGAAGTGACTTTAATATATATTTTACAAAATTTTGCAGTACATCCTGTGCCAAGAACCATATCCTGCCAACATTTAAGTGCATCCAGCCTATTCCTGAAAGTTAAGCCCATCTCCACAGTTCTTCAGACCACTATGCCAGTCTTGTTTGAACATTTTTGTGTCTTTGGAGCTATATATAATTCTGCATACTGTCCTTCCCTCTCACCTTTTGTTGAAGAATGACCTCATCTACAAATATGTACCTATCCTGTTTAGTTTACTCCTGTATTACATAGGGACAAGAGATTTGTCTTCATTTACTGAAGATTAATACCAAAAGCGTAGCATGAAGTGACTAGTCTAAATAATGTTTACTTCCTGCACAGTGATAAAAGAAAAAGTAACTTTTAAAAGTTTTCTTCTACATGTTTAAATCCTTTATATGAAACAGACTTCCTTACTGACTCTTCCAGAATTAGTCAGTAAGATCTCTTTAAAATGTTGTACTCCTACCGCTTTGATCATTGATTCAATCAGTATTCTGCTAAAATGTATGTAATTCAAACAAACAATGCAACTAACGCAAGCAATTTTGTCATTTCCATGCCAACAGGAGAAGAAGGGGAGAAATAAAACCAAGAAAACCAAGAAGAAAGGAGGAGAGGGAGAGAAGGAGAGGGAGGGAGAGAGACAGAAAAAGAAAGAGGAAGGGAGAATTACATAACTCCATTTATGACCTTCTATATAAAACTCTGCTATGCAAGACACTGACTTTTTTTTTAGAGAGCAGGACAGTATTCATAGCATCCCTTCATGATGTTAAGCATTTTCATGTTTTGTCTAGTCAATCAACAACAAATTCTGTTCTCAAATTCACATATTTTGTGCAATAATTCCTCTTTTTCCAGCAATTTGTCTCTCATGTCAAGAAATCAACTCTGCCATACTCTGGGAAATATGGACCAGAACAAGGTAAAGATGTTGAGTGAGAAGGGAATAGGTGCAGCATAAAAATCCATGGACATATGTGGAGGAGATCATAAATTCAGTTTTTGCTTTACCTAATAGCTGTGTATCACAGCTCCACACTTCATTCACCAAATTCAGCCACAAAACTTTTCCATTAACTTCACACAGATTGTAACAGAGATGATTTGGCTCTGTAGTTTGACTACAGAAATGTTAGGAAGAAATTCAGCACATAAAAATATCTAACAAAGGCGTTCTTTGCAGAAATTAGTCTTTCTACTGTAATTTGTCAGGATTGATTGCTCAAATATTTTTTTAATAGAAGCAAGCAATGCTTTCTAAAGTAATTTTGAACACACTGTTTGTTAAAACAAGACTGAAATGCTCACTTAACAAGGGACATATTGCAAATGTACTATTTAAAGGAAGAAACACAGTGCTGGTTGTGATTAGAGGACTCAAAATATCTGTCTTCTTAAAATCCAGGAAGAAGTCAGTTAATGTAATATTTGTAAAAAGAAAACTTAATTTTGGTTTTGGTTGTTTGCACTTGCCATTATATATAGTATTGCCATTTTAAGTAGTACTTTAAGTACTTATATTCCTTGTCAGGGTCCTCCCCACAGCCCCCTATTTAATATCAGTAGAATATAAAATACAACATTTTCAAATGTGGCTATTCTCAATTGTACTTGATTAAAAAATAAGTCTTTTCCAGTGAATATAAAGCGAGCTATTTGAAATTTGAGGCATGCAATGAACACTGTAATAGCCTCATCAGATCAGACTAGCAATGCTTCAGTGACCAACATTCCATAAAGAAGCCAGACAAAATACTTCTGAGGAGGGATTAAGGAAGAGACTAGATAAATGAAATCCTGTACTCCTCAGAAGTGGAGTACAAGTCTCTGGAGGTAGAGCATCTCGATATGTTTGGAGTTACATTACCCACAGTGTGGGTAGTTCTGCTAATGGTACCAACAGATAAAGGGGGGGTGGGTGTGCAATAGAAATAAAAATGAGATATCTTATATGTGGCAAAAAGGAGTTCATTAGGTGTTTGTTTCCTCTATGCCCCTGACTCCTGGATTTGACAAATCATTCCTATGACTTGTGGAAATGTTGCATTAGACCAGCTATTTCTTAAGGAAAAATAGACTTGTTATCACTAGATAGAAACACAAAAGGAGAAGCAGAGACCTTCAGCTGGAAAATCAGTAGCAAACATGGTTTCATTTCATTCAATCCCCAGTATTTCCACTGCTTTTTGGTTTAAAATTGTACTGGGTTTTCTTTTTAATTTAATTTTTATTTTTATAATACATTCAGATTATATTATCCCACTCCCTCCCTGTTTTGAATAAGGAAAGTTTTATTAGATAAAGGCAAGATTCAATATCATTGATGTAAATACCCTTTTCTTTTCCAAAAAGTATTATTTACCAGTCTAATTCAAATACAAAGCAACCTAAGCAAGGTCCCTCTTGTAAAACCAGGCCTGAAAGCCATGTCTGGGAGCTAGGGTGAACCTGCAGAACTAGTTGTAAGTTTCATCTTCTGCCCTTTGGAACTGGTGTGTCCAAGGCTTTGCTCCTCTTGTAGGAAGAAATCAAAGAAGTGGAACTTATATCTCTATCTGGTACATGAGACAGAGAAGAAATCAACATAACAAAATATATGAACTCCCTCACACAGAATAATATCCAGACATTTGCTAAAGCATTTGACAAACAATAACTTAGCATCCAAAATTTCGTCTATGAGGAACAGTGGCAATTCATTGCCTTCACAATATCTGCTCAAAATCCCATACACTTCAGGAACTAAGCGTGCATTTTCAAAGATTTACAAGACACATATATAGAAATATTACAAAGTCTTACTGAAACCATAAGCTACGCACAGGATACTGGTGTTCCTTTAGAGTTTCATACTAAAATTTTCTTCTGTTCCTTTATTTCACTGTTTTCTTTAATTCTCAGCCTTGATGTCAGAGTGATTGCTGTCTTACATGAACCCTGGTAGACCTGGTAAATAAATGCTTCTGCCCAGGTGGGTTTTCAGTCCTCTAAGACAGACCACCTCTGTTGCTGGTGTAACAGGAGAGCTTTCAGATGTGGTTAATCCTTAAAATTGAAACATAAAAAGGGTCGGATAGGGCATAGACCCAAACGTCCCTATTGGTATAGGTAATTAGAATTAAGGGAAAGTTCAACACAGGAGACACCATTAGACCTTAACACTTACTTAGGTCAGTAAAAAAAAAAAAAAAGTTGTTACATTAAAAGCACAAGACAGTTGCCAGGTTGGCACATATTCTTGGAAGATGAAGAACACAAAGAATGTTCACAGATTTTAAAGAAAAGAAGGAAATGTGACAGTTCCCAGGATAAATATCTTTTTAATTGTAGATGAGATCACAGATTTTTAAGAAACGAGGACCGAGTAATGATGATCCCATAAGAAGATACTTAAACCATTTCCTCTGTCAAAATGATGCAGACATTTTAAAGGTAGGTCCAGGCTTCACAATAAAAGATACCTATGATTCTATCAAATCATTAAAGAGAATAGCATTGGACAGACTACCGAGACATGTGAAAACATGCACAGTAAGTCTTCACAAAATGCACTTCTCTTAGAATATGCACATGCAATACTCATACCTGGAAGCTGACAAGTGAAGGTTATCAATATAGCTCTGAAACATAGTACAAAGCGCTGAGCTAAATCTGAGAGAAATTTTGTTTAAAATCCGAGACACAATGAAAATCAGAATTCCTATTTCACCACCCACCAACTCATGGATGGCTTTAGGCTTCCAGAGAGTATACAGTTCATTCTTCATTTAGCAATCTGCTTGATGTGTTGTCCATAAGCCTATGTGCCATAAATTCATATATGCCAGGATACAACCAACTGTTCCATGAAACAAAAACTTAAGCCCTATCATACCATCGATCAGGAAAAAAATGGCTTGTGGGTGGGGGCGGTGGGGAGGAGTTTTTGTTGGGTTTTTGTTTTGCTTTGTTTTGTTTTCTTTCTAAAAAAATAAGATTTATTAAAAAATTACTATCATTTAAGGCTTAAAGAAATAAAGGTATTTTTAGTATATTATGTTATTAAATCTGTGAAAAACCTGATCAGGTTTAACTGTGTGTTCATATTTCACAGATGTGTATCATTGCTTTAGACTGCTGTTGCTTCATTTGTGATTTTACTGTCTTTGTAAGAGTTCTAAGCAAATATTATGTCACTATCATATAATGGATGGTTTAACATTTTATAAGTTTTCATTTTTCTTAGTTAAGTTTTACTCTTTTCAAAAAGAGTTGATAATATGATATAATCTAAATGTTTGCAATTGTCAGTTGAAGGATAAGATTTCAGTGAGATTGGGTTGGTAGTCCCAAAAGTTGCACCGAGGGAATGGCCCATCTTTTGCACTGTTAGATCAGAGTCTGAGTGCAGCAATGGGGGGGCTCGGCACAAGGCAGCTACTCAAATATTTATTTTTCTTGCTTCTTCAGTGTGTTTTCAACTTACACAGTGCTACTTTTGATGCCATTGGAATCTCAGCTGGCTGCAATATGATCAATGTAGGCATAAGCAGAGGGTCCCAGTGAAGTCCAAGGACAGACTGTAGTAGCTTTTAATTCATAAGAAAACCAAAAAGGTCTTATTCTTCTTTTCTTTTCTTTTTTTTTCTTTTCTTTTCTTTTCTTTTCTTTTCTTTTCTTTTCTTTTCTTTTCTTTTCTTTTCTTTTCTTTTCTTTTCTTTTCTTTTCTTTTCTTTTCTTTTCTTTTCTTTTCTTTTCTTTTCTTTTCTTTTCTTTTCTTTTCTTTTCTTTTCTTTTCTTTTCTTTTTTTTTTAAGGATGCAGCAAGTAATTTAGTAAATGTTTAAACTGGTAACTTCATGTTCCAGCTGAAGAGACAGAAACTATCAGACTCACTTGACTAGAGTGAGATTGCACTGTCTAAATTGGAATTTTTATGTCAGGTCTTACAGCCTATCTCTTTGGAGATGGAGGCTTCTACTTTTTATATAAACACAAATGGCAGTGGGACTGTAGCTGTTAGAAAATGAAAAAAAACCCCATACATTTGACTTATAATAAACCACGACCTCAAAAACCTTCAGCATGCTTCTTTTGTTCCTGTTTTCCATATTTTAGCCAAGACATACACACAAGAAATCAGTGAAAACATTTTCTGGGTGCACCCATTTTTAGCAGGTACTTGTTATTACTTGGAATAAAGAAGGAAAGTGGGAATGACACACACCAAAAAGTCTTATGTTTCAACCTACTACTTTATGCAATGACATCCACAAATAACTCCTGCTTCTTAAAAATTGTATGTGTTGCAATAACATCTCTAAGACACTGCAAGCCATAGATCTGATTGTCCTACATAGTCTGTATTGTAATACCATTATGCAATGCTTTCAATTTACAAGAATTTTCTAAAACAGATAATTATGTTTTATAGAAGGCTAAATTACTTATGTATACTCCTTGACTTGGACTTGGTAGCTCCTAACTTTATCTGCTCCTAGTTTGCAGGATCACCCCGGGGACACCTTTTCATCTTTCTATGCAACATGTTCCCCATTTGTAAAGATTCAGACTTCCTCTGTGAGGTGTTAAAATGCCATTCCACCTAAATGCTCAAAGACCATCATCAACTCTCTTCACCTCAGAGAGAAAACTGAGCTGGTTAGGAGATTTGCTCCAGGAAAATAAAGAATCGGTGTCAGAACTGTGATTTGAATGCACTTACTTCCTTCAGGATTTTTCAATGGCTAAATTTGAGGGAATGAGAGGAGAACAGAAGATAGAACATTTTGATGCCTCTTATTGCTAGAATGAATTACTTAAATAAATTTATCACAGAAGAGAAAAGAAGGTTGTATAATTGTGAAATTACATAAGATCAAAAGAAGAGTTAGAATACTTTCTATATATTCTCAAATACATAACAAATGCATAAAAAGAAATATCATATTCTATAGCAAAAGACTTTTCGGAGGACGTACTCTTGGTGTCAATCAGCTGCAACATAAAAAGCATCCTTCATTACAAAAGAAAAAAAAAAAAAAAAAAACACAGATCTTCCTAGCATTCACTCTTGTGCTTCCACTTTTATAGTTTTTTCCCAAGTGTCTCTCAATAAAATTACAGCAATTATTGCAAATTTTTTGCTAGAACAACAGCACCCTCCCAACTCCTTAAAAATATCTTATTTACACTCACCACTGAGAAAATCATGAAAGAAAGCATTAGCACTGTATAGACAGGCAAAGCGATTGGCTTACAGCACCCAGTAGTCCAGGAGCAGAACTGAGATCCAACTCAGCAGATGACATGTATGAAGGCTATGCGACATTCCTAGCATAAGTTAGTGGTGTAGTATCTCAGTGAAAACTTCCCTTTTGCTCAGGACAGTTAAAGAAATTAAGCAAACATCTCTGGAGGTAGAAGAAGGACCTACATTAAGTAGCATGAATTATTGCTCTGTAAAAAAGGCTGCAGAAAGAAATCATATCCTTCGTGGATATGATTGTGCAAAACCAGGCTGGAAACCTCTGGATTTCTGTTGCACACCCACAGTGGACATTTCCCTGCTGTTGTGATACTAATGTCTCCCCCTCTGTTTTTACACAGTTTTTTACTTTCTTCTCAAAACTAAGCCAAGCTGTGGACAGAAAAGTTTTGATGGGCATTGTTCTGGCTACTGTTATTTTCCAAATCCCAGAAGGACAAAACTGGTGTGAAGTAACTCCGTCTTGCAGCAGTAGGGCAGTAGGAGCACCGCTGGCTCTGGGGGTTGCCTGGCAGCTGAAGGAGGCAATGAGCAAGAGGACTTGGGTGTCTGAGGAAGAAACCATCAGCCCCCAGGAAGGAGGGACAGATGTTTTTCTCCCCCTCGCCAGTATCAAGAGCCCCCAAGCACATCAGGGCCAGAGCTGGGACACACCAGGGCTGGGGCACTGTACGGTGGGTAGGTGTATCACTGGAGCACAACTGGGCTGACACAGGACTCGGGATGGGGCAAGGCCACTAAGGCCCATGGGTACCCATTGCCAAAACAGTAGCAAAAGGAATTGTGCTGGTTTTGACTGGGATGGAGTTAAATTTCTTCATAGTAACTTCTATGGTGCTATGAACACCTGCCTAGCAATGGGAAGTGCTGAATGAATGCCTCATTTCACTTTGCTTGCACACACAGCTTTTGCCTTAGCTATTAAACTGTCTTTATCTCAAAACACAAGTTTTTGCACTTTTACCCTTCTGATTCTCCCTTCCATCCCACTGGCGAGGAGGAAGTGAACAGCTCAGCGAAAACCAGTACAGGAACATGTTTCATGCATCAGAACACAAAACACAATTTCTTTCTGTAATTCTCTGAGAGAAAAAACAGAGGAATAAGGCAAAGAACATTATATAATGACATTATAGGAAAAGCAAGATAAAGAAAACTTTTTGTTCAGAACACACCAGTTAGATGTACGTTATCTGCTATAATAGTACCATTAAGCACAAAGCGTAACAGAGAACTTAAATCAATTGCAATATTAATTACACTAATTATACATATTATAAGCAATATGTATTTCAAAAGTTTGATTCAAATCTGCTTGGGAAGGGGAAGATGATTCATTTGCTCATTCTTTAATATACCACAATAGCCTTTATTTTGCTGTGATCCTTGTGTTGTTATTTAAACTATTGGAATTAAATGTGATCATTTCATGTTGTAAATTATAATGTCAAAGTATCTCTTATATTAGCGATGTCATGCAAGTATTAAATATTGCCCCCACAATTGTTGCAATCATCAAACTGATTTAGTCCAGTTAAAATCAGATGATTTTCTGAGAATCAGCGGGGGGGAAGAAAAAAAAAAGTTACATGGGGGGTTTTTTTGTATGTGAAGCACTTGAGACTTTGCAAGAAAATGATAAGCAGGTTTGATGTCACTACACACAATGGGCCTTGAAAGCTTAAGATTTACTCTCCTTAAGGCAATCTTGACAAGTTCTATACACTATTATGTACACTTTTGCTTTAGTATTTTAGTAATCTTACCTTCTAGTGAAAATTATTTGGTAACTACAAACAGAAAGTACCATATAGAGATGACTGATGAAGATGATGATGATGATGATGTTTTATTTGCCTTATATGGACCACATCTGTCCAGTGTCATAAGAAGCATTATGTGTAGAAGAACCATTGTTTAGTTGAGCAGGAATATTCCAGCTGTTTTGCTGATTTAAACAAAATAAAACCCAAAAATCACTATGAAAGCCTCCGTTTCAGTGTATCCAGGTCTCTCTTCTTACAGTTTTCCTTCCTGCACTGACTGGGTTGCATGTAGACTGTATCTGCTAGACTATTTGAAAGAATGGAAAAGGAGACAGCATTTTCTTTTAGTGAAGTCCTATCATTGTCTTTGCATTCAAGATTGCCAAAAATACTGAGATCTCAGCATCCTGCATTTGATAATAAAATACAAATATTTTCTCTACATTTTCAAAATTAAAATCCCTATCAGTGGGAAAACCAAAAATAGATAATGAGTAAAACCAGGCTCCATTTTGCACCGAGAGCCTTCTAACAACTACCAGAATATGAAAATATGCTCTTAATATTAAATCAAAAAAGAAACAACAGATGATGACAAGATCTAACCTTTCAGCATGTCAGTCAGTGTGGAGACTGACTGGTATTGTTTATTTTCAAAAAGTCAACAACAGTTTTTCCTGGAATTTCATATATAACCATTACTTTGGTTTTGAATTTGTTTGTTTGTTTGTTTGTTTCTTTGTTTGTTTATTGAGGCACTATCTTTTACAATCTGAAGAGAACTAAGCAGTTTTATCAAGCATATTCGAAAGCCAAGTTTCTCCTAAGTTTTGATTGTCAGTTTTAGCAAGTGTTTTATAGGGCGTCGGAAAAACTCACCAACCTAAGACCAGTAAAGTTACAGAAAACCAGTTCCAAACTTACAGATAAGCAAAACAGCTGGGAACTGTGAGGATTTACCCTTCACTGTTAGAATGTCATTTTGCCATTTGTCAGATCAAACCTACAGAATCCAGAACAAGAATCAGTCTTTTCCCCAGTGCTGAAGGGTTATCCTGAAATAATGGTGAACCACTTTGAAAACCACCTGGGGAGTAGGTCAGTCGAGAATTTTAGCCTTGGTCCAACTCTTTCTCCAATCCAATATATTTCACCAGTTCTGAAAACATCCTGGCATCTTCAGGCCTGCTAGACAGAGCTGTGGATACCGCTGTCAAAAATACCTCCTCTGGCAGCAACCAGCAAGGTAGCATAACCATGCAGTGTTCTGGAAAGGAAAAGAGAAGGCGATGAAAGGGTGGGCTTTGAAGGTAGAAGAATGTATTTACTTTCACTATGGAAATCTTGTCTTATTTATTTATGGAAATTTTGTGCTTTTTTTTATTTCAAACTGGAGAACATTTAACAGGACGTCATTGTGTTTATATCACAACTGCCAGAGAGGGAAATCTGAATCACCTTTCTTCAAAAAACAGCCACTATATAGTTTCATTGTACCCAGAGTGACTACATGAGTATTAGAACAAGTGGTCTCTGGCCTTTTCCCTGACAGTGTTACATTAATTAGTCTTGTGTAACTACAGAAAAAAAAATCCATTAATTTGATGAAACTACTGCAGATCTACACCAAACTGAGGTAAGAGCATAGCCCACTGTATAAAATGAAGGGAGTCCTATTAGGATGTCGTTTACTCTTCTCTAGCTGCAAATGAGATCTTAATTTCTAAATGTGAACAAAAGTCAATAATTTGCTATGCTAGGAGGAACATTAGGAAGAACACCAGCCTTCCTGGTGAGTTCTTAATTAACTGAACAATTTCAGTGCCATTAAGCACCTCTTGTGCAGCAAGCAAGAAAGGTTTTTTTGTCTTGAGTGGCCACTAATGAAACCCTTCTGGGACAGCACATGGCATTTAGGACACTCCGTATCACAGAATCGCAGAATCACAGATTCACAGATAGGTAGGGGCTGAAAGGAACCTCTGGAGATCATCTAGTCCAACCCCCCCTCGCTAAAGCAGGACGACCTAGAGCAGGTTGCACAGGATCATGTCCAGGGAGGTTGTGAATATTTCCAGAGAAAAAAGACTCCACAACCTCTCTGTGCAGCCTGTTCCAGTGCTTGGTCACCCTCAGAGTGAAAAAGTTTTTCCTCATACACAGATGGAACCTCCTGTTTTCCAGTTTGTGCTCATTGTCTCTTGTCTTGTCACTGGGCACCACTGAAAAGAGTCTGGCCCCATCCTCTTGAAACCCACTCTTTAGATATTTGTAAGCATTGATGAGATCCCCTCTCAGTCTTCTCTTCTCCAAGGTAAACAGACCCAGCTCCCTCAGCCTTTCCTCATACGAGAGATGCTCCAGTCCCCTCATCATCTTCGTAGCCCTGCGCTGGAGTCTCGCCAGTAGTTCCCTGTCTTTCTTGAACTGGGGAGCCCAGAACTGGACACAGAACTCCAGATATGACCTCACTAGGACAGAGTAGAGGGGGAGGATAACCTCCCTCGATCTGCTGGCCACGCTCTTCTGTTTCTGTCTTCTCATGCTGTTTTCAGGGTCACCTAACACTTAAAATACAACTTTTTTTATTAGGTTAGAGATGGACCTCATCAAAAGAACACAAATGATTGAGCATCAGATCCTGCTAAAAGTAATTTGGACAGTCTACATTTGACCCGTATATAGAATATAAAATACTCAGTATACATAGATAATACACATTCTTTGAGAATATTTTCTAGAAAATCATGAAAAAAGTGCTTCTTTTTATTTTTGTTGTGGGCATGGATATAAACACAATGCCTGATATTAGAGAAACAAAAACTACAGAACACATTCAAAAACAGGGAAAAAAAGGGGAAATTTTAAGGTATAATTCATATGTTCAAGATATAAACCAAACAGAAGTATGAAAACTGAAAAAGGAATACATAGTCCAACAATAAGCATAAAGTTTAATGAGCACCGAGAGGTTGTTTTGGCATGAGAATCATAGAATCACAGAATCATACAATGGTTTGCGTTGGAGGAGACCTTTAAAGATCATCTAGTCCAAACCCCCTGCCATTGTCGGGGACATCTTTCACTAGATCAGGTTGCTCAAAGGCCTACCCCACCCAACCTTGAACATTTCCAGTGATGGGCATCCACAAATTCTCTGGGCAACCTCTTCCATTGTCACATCGTAAAAAACTTATCTCCAATCTAAAGCTATCCTCTTTCAGTTTAAAACTGGTCCGTTCACTACAGGCCATGGTAAAAAGTCTCTCTTCATCTTTCTTATAAGTCCCCTTCATACATTGAAAGGCTGCAATAAGGTATCCCTCAAGCCTTCTCTCCTCCAAGGGTTTCTCCTCTTGTCCTTTCTTCATAGAAGAGGTTCCAGCTCTCTGGCCATTTTCATAGCCCCCCTCTGGACTCACTCCAATAGGTCCATGTTCTTCCTGTACTGAGGACTCCAGCGCTGAGTGTAGTACAATCCCAACTCTCTCAGCCTGTCCTCACAGGAAAGGTGCTCCAGCCCTCTGATCAGCTTCATGGCCCTCCTCTGGACTCGCTCCAACAGCTCCACGTCTCTCCTGTACTGGGAGATATATATATATAAGTTGGGCTGCTGTGGTGTTTAGTCAGTCTCCTAAGTATCAGAGGCCTGGCTGATCATCAAAGTGGCAGGACGGAGAGAGAGTCACTCCTTTGGTGGTTTGGGCTCGAACCTTGGGAGTATTTAAACGAAGAAGGGAACTGGATAAGGAAGGGAGAGGAGCGAATTTTATTAAGAGGAGCGTATTTAACACCAACTGGACAGCTAGTAGCCCCGGATTGGGAACTACCTGTCCCAGATACCTTTTTTAAACCCCCATATTGATGGACACGTAGGGGTGATTCCTTGTTTTGTGCGTAAGCTTACTAACAAATCACGCAAAAATTGGCATTCGGCTTGGGTCTTGTTGAAATGTGCATCTTGTAAGAAAAAGTGGTATTGTTTATGTAGAAGGCAGAAAGCTGAACGTCCTAAGTGCTTTCCCAAAGAAGTCCCACGGTTTCAGGACTAGGAAAAGGCTTATTAAGAATCCAAAATAGTAAAGTTTGTGTGTGGAAAGAAAAAACTAATCCCAGAAATTTGGGACGTCTGGGAAAAGGATTGGGAGAGAACCGTGAGGATTTGCAAGAGGAAGATTACAAGCAGGGACAGAGAAGGGTGGAAGCAGTCATTAGGGAGGAAGAAGAAAGAAAACCCAGACGAGGACTGCCTTGATTAGGCAGGGATCAATGTGTGTTATGCAAAAGATCTGGTCACTGGAAAAATGAGTGCCCAGAAAGGCAAGGAAATAAGGGGAAGGGACGAAGCAATCAGAAAAGAGGGATAGTGGCCCATATGAAGGAGGACTGATGGGGACCCAGGGAATCTACCCTAGCGGATCCACTGGTTATAATGAAGCTAGGGAAAGAACAAAAGAAGATAGAATTTCTGATCAACACGGGCGACGTATTCAGTTTTAAACCAAGCTTTGATGCCCCTGGGAAATGACTATATCATGGTAAAAGGGGCAACTGGCCAAAGTGAAAAGGCATATTTTTGTGAGCCTCTGAAATATAAACTGGGAAAACAATGGGGCATTCACAAATTTCTGTATATGCCCAACTCCCCGAAGGCGCTTTTGGGAAGAGATTTATTGGAGCAATTGGGTGCAATAATTAAATTCGAAAAGGGAGAGATTACTCTGGAGGTAAATGACCAACAGTATATCCAAATAATGAGTTTATCACTAGCTAGTGTTCCCACAGAAGGAAAAATCAGGGAGGAGATTACGAACCAGGTATAGCCCAGGGTATGGGCCACTGATGTACCCGGAAGAGCAAAAAATGCCCCACCTGTTGAGGTCAGGCTCAAAGAAGGAAGGCAGCCAGTAAGAATCAAACAATATCCCCTGAGGAAGGAGGACAGGGAAGGAATCCAGCCAGTGATAGAAAATTTTCTACAACTAGGATTACTAAAGGAATGTGAGTCCAATTTTAACACTCCCATATTACCTGTCCGTAAGCTCGATGAATCATACTGGGTAGTCCAGGACCTACGGGCTATAAATAAGTTAACTGAAGACCTCTACCCGGTAGTGGCGAATCCATACACCTTGCTAACTGTGCCGACCCCTGAGCTAACCTGGTTTACTGTTTTAGACTTGAAAGATGCCTTCTTTTGCCTCCCTCTCCATAAAGCCAGCCAGAAAATATTTGCATTCGAATGGGAAAATCCTAAAAGCAGTCGTAAAACTCAGCTTACTTGGACGGAGTTACCACAAGGGTTCAAAAACAGCCCTACTATATTCGGTAATCAACTTCCAAAAGACCTTGAGTCTTGGGAAGCCCCGCCTGAGGAAGGGAAACTGTTGCAATATGTGGATGACATCCTGATAGCCACCAAGACAAAGGACGCTTGTATGACCTGGACGGTGAGTCTGCTAAATGTTTTTGGGGGCTCCAGGCATACCGGGTATCCAAGAAAAAGGCCCAAGTAATGCAGTGCAAGGTGATTTATCTGGGCTATGAAATTAGTGCTGGACAAAGGACTTTGGGACAGTCCCAAAAAGAGACAATATGCCAAACCCCGAGACTACAAACAGTGAAAGAGTTACGAACTTTCCTGGGGATGACTGGATGGTGCCGACTATGGATCTGTAATTATGGACTGCTTGTTAAACCCCTGTACGCACTAACAACCACGGAACAGAAACACCTTAAATGGAACAAAGAGATCATACAGGCCTTTGAGCTGCTAAAGAAGGCCCTGATGTTGGCCCCAGCCTTAGGACTCCCAGATGTGAGTAAGCCATTTTTCCTTTTTCCCACGAGAAGCAGGGGATTGCCCTAGGTATATTAGTGCAAGATCTGGGCCCGTATCAACGAGCAGTTGCCGACTTTTCCAAACAATTGGATGCAACTGCAAAGAGTTGGCCTGGATGCCTGCGAGCAGTCGCGGCCGTAGTACTAAACATCCAGGAAGCCCGAAAATTCACCCTGGGCCAGAAAATGACTGTGTTAGTGTCCCATACAGTATCTGCAGTACTGGAAGCGAAAGGTGAACACTGGCTTTCCCCACAAAGATTCTTGAAATATCAGGTTATAATGGTAGAGCAAGATGATGTGGAGATTGTAGTCACTAACATTGTCAATCCAGCCTCTTTCCTCAGTGGAAACACAGGAGAACCAGTGCACCATGACTGTCTGGAGACCATCGAAGCAACATATTCGAGCCGCTTGGACCTGAGAGACAGTCCTATGGAAAACACGGAAAACTGGTTCATGGATGGAAGCAGCTATGTCCTAAGTGGTAAAAGACATGCTGGATATGCCATTACCACCAGCCAGGAAGTAATAGAGTCAGGGCCTTTGCCCATGAATACCTCTGCACAGAAGGCAGAAAAAATTGCTCTGACCCGCGCCTTGGAATTGGCCCAAGGCAAAGCTGTAAATATCTATACAGACTCAAAGCATGCCTTTGGAGTCGTACATGCGCATAGAGCAATCTGGAAGGAGAGAGGATTATTGAACTCACAAGGCAAAAACATCAAGCATGCGGAGGAGATCCTGAAGCTGTTGGAGGCAGTCCAACTCCCTGAGAAAGTGGCAATATCATGCACATTAAGGCACACCAGAAAGTGAACTCAGAGTTGGAAAGAGGAAATGAGCTGGCGGACAGAGAGGAAAAACAGGCAGCCAAAGGTGAGGTAAAAACAGAAGGGGCTTTGGTCCCTGACGGGCAAATCTCCCTAGAAGGTAAGCCAGAATACACCAAGGAGGATCAGAAGCTCATCACAGATCTAGAAGGGTCATATATAATAAAGAAGGGTGAGCTCTCACCCCACAAGGGAAGCTAATCATTCCCTCCTATCTAACATGGTCTCTGATAAGGGAAGAACATAGGAAGGGACACTGGGGGGCAGAGGCCCTATATAAATACCTAATTAGAGAAACTGTAGCTAGAAATTTATACGCCACTGTGAGACAAGTGACTCAGCAGTGCAATCTTTGCCTCCAGACTAATCCCAAGAATACCCCCAAACCAGAAATGGGCCAAAAAGGCAACAGGCCTGGGCAACAATGGCAGATTGATTTTTCAGAACTCCCAAGAAAAGGGGGGTATCGATATTTATTGGTATTAACTGATACCTTTTCAGGTTGGCCAGAGGCATTTCCTACCAGGACAGCCAAGGCTCGGGAGGTAACCAGATCATTAATACAAGAAATAATATGGGGTAACCATATCTTCTGACAGAGGACCACATTTCATCTCAAAAGTAGTACAACAAATTAGCCACCATTTGGGTATAGATTGGCAGCTTCATACCCCATATCGCCCTCAGTCAAGTGGCCAAGTAGAAAAAATGAACCACTTAATCAAACAGCAGGTTGTGCAATTGGGACAGGAAACTAACTTGGCCTGGCCTCACTCTCTTCCTTTGGCTCTCTTGCGCATACGACACAAGGCCAAGAGCGAAAGAGGGGCTGAGCCCTTTTGAAATTTTGTATGGACGACCCTATGGAATACAGAAAGGGACGTCCACACAAGTGGGGGATGAAATCATGTCCTCCTACATGGTGGCATTAGGCCAACAACTCAGCAAAATTGAGAAACACGTGGTTGGGACTCGAAGTAGGGGTTTGGATAGGCCTGTACATAACATACAACCTGGATACTACGTACATGTTAAGTCTCTTGCAGAGAAAACACTGGAGCCACAGTGGGAGGGACTGTTTCAAGTGCTCCTTACTTCTTTTACTGCAATCAAGATTAAAGAACAGAACGCCTGGATCCATCACTCCAGGGTGAAGAAATCTTGTAAAACCCCATGGAGGGTAAAACAGGTGCAACCTGGAAAATTATATTTTCTCACGTTCTTAGGTGTGGGATATGGATGGCGTCAAAATACCCATTATGACCTCATGCAAAAAGTCTCTAAAATCACAAATGCCACTAACTGCTGGTTATGATGTTGACCAGTCAGGAAGGGTTGAAACGGACTTAGAAGCTATCTGGGAACAGACACGAATATTGCACGAGGGTTTGAGGAACTATGGAATAAGCTAACTTCATGGTTACCAAACTTGTCATGGTTAAAACAATTGTTTGTTATGACAATAGTGTTAATCATGTTAATTTTAATGTTATGTATTGCGTTTCGATGTATGGTATGGTGTTGTATGACATCGATGGACTTGTACACCGAATGGAAGAAGAACCAATTATGACGAAAGCTTGAATCTAATAGATACTTTGAAAAACTAGATAAAAAGTCACTGTATTAGAAGTTCAAATTAGCAAAAGTTTAGTAAAGGAATTTACTAACCTTCTTGAAAAGGGGGGAATGAGATAAGGGAGGCACGAACTTTGTTCCCACACAAGTAAACTTAAAATAAACAGGCTCATTAAGAATAGTTTACACATATCACAATGATGAGAGGAAGAACCAAGGACAGAATCCCTGACGCAGTAGGAAACATCTTACAAGACAAACTAACCTTGCAGTTTGGGAAAGGATCAGGGATAGTACTGTGCCTGCGTAAGGGAAGAAGGTCGAAAGATTATGAAGGGGATGATATTTACTTCACCATCAGAGACCCCTGCCCACCCTGACTAGAGGACACTACGCATGCGCCAGGAGGAGGAGTCGGAGAAAGAGCTAATTTTAATACGAGACGGGAAAGGTTATGAATATGTATAGGCATCTTGCAAAACTATTATGAATATGTAATACTCTGTAGCATATAAGGAAACTAAAAGCTGCTGTAAAGCACGTGCAATTGTGGTGGGACGACCCCCCCGTGCTGCCCAGCGCTGAATAAACATACCTACTTTACAACCTTCTCAGTTGTGGAGTCTGTCTTCTGCACGTCAATAATTTGCCATCATCTAAAACATGTTTATAAAGATATCCTCGGACCATTGTTCCTGGATGCCATTTATAAAATTTGTGCTCTGCTCCCTCTCATATTAGGGATGAAACCATCTATACTGATATTGTATATTATAACATATATATTATAATACATATAAATAGGATATTTCATATCCTCTTGCAATACCACTATTGTTAAAAAAAAAAACAAACCCAAACTGCATAGGCTCAATTAATTGTCAGGACTAGATGGCAAGAATAGTATAATTTGTTCTAAAATACTCATGCTTTTTAAGAAAAAAATCAGAACTACTAAATCATATGGTTTCTTGACATAAACCTTTCCAAACGACTATAATTGAACTGGTACAGGTTTTGTTGGGATTAAATATTCATGAAGCAGGTTTTATTGTTTTTAATTAGTGGTGAGTAAATAAATTTTAAGGGATAATTTATTTGGTCAGATTGGCCTCCTTTTTCTTACTGCAATTATCTCTGACTATATCAGTAATTCAAAACTATTCATCAAATAATTTCAGAGAAAATTCTTTGTTTATCACTCATTTGTGGGCTATATGATGAGAATATTAAATAGTAACATTTGGATGGTTTTAACTGGCCACATGATACAGCTCTTTTTATTCATTGGATGTGCTTTAATTAGCAAACCAAGCTGTAATTGTTAGTTCTGAAATTACATTGATTTTCTAATTTGGTTTAAGTTGAATTTTTTTGACAATGCATGGCATAAAATCCCAAGAAAGTAAATGCAAATACAACATAAAAACATTTAATTTAATAATTGACCAGTTGTCAAAAACCAAAGGGGATTACCTGTGACAGATATAGCTCTGGAAACAGCAGCAGACAGCTGTACTGCTGAGGTAGTGCACCTAAGTTTATCCGCCCTACTGACCAACATCATCACACAGCTGATCTCTCCACATAAAACAGCACGATGTTGTCAGGACCAGTTCAGTCCAAGGTGTACAGACCCAACAGGCTGTGCCCAAGGGTGCTGAACGAGCTGGATGGTGGCCTTGTAATGCTGTCTAGCACCTTTGAAAGGTTGTGATGATCAGGGAAGGTCCCTGAATACTAAAGAAATACAAATGTTGTGCCTATCTTCAAAAAAGACAAAGGGAAGTTACGAAGAACTACAGATTGGTCAGAGTTAGTTCAGTGCATGGGAAAATCATGGAACAAGTCCTCTTGGAGCACAAATCTGGGGGCAAGAGTGCAAAGAAAGCGACAGGGAATAGCCTGCGTGGATTGACCATGGGTGACTCATGCCAGTCCCAGAGAGTTACCCTGTGTACATAGCTGTATTTGTGGATAAGTGGAGAACTTTGTGTGTCCTTTACATTGACATTAACATGGCTTTTGCCAACATCTCCCACAGTATTCTTCTAAGTTGGGATGTTATGATCTGGAGGGGTGTGCAACCAGATGTATTGGGGAAAAAAAAAAAACCAAAACAAACCAAAAACCCACACCCAAAAAAACCCCAAACCCAAACAGTTTGGATAATTTGCCTCAGAGAGGAGTGGTTGATGGGGTCATGCTTTGCCTGGTGGCTGGGAACAAGTGGACTCACACAGCAGCCTCTTATCAATCATCTGGGGAGGTGACAAGGTGTATACCTACCATGTTTACAGGTGATGCCAAACTGGGGTGCACCAGTTGATACTCGTGAGGGCAGAGCCACTGGGCATAGGGACCGGGACCAGTGGGAGGAAAGGGCTGATGGGATCACCATGCTATTCGGGCTAGAGTACTGTGAAGCCCTGTCCCAGGGAGGCAGTGCCCTGGCAGTGATGCTCGTGGGGCTTAGGGGCAGCTCTAGGCAGAAGGTCCCGGGCTCTGGTGCCCAGTGAACTGAAGAGGGCCAGAAAGGCTGGAGATAAGGGAAAGCCTGTCCCTCACAAGGATGGCTGGGCAGCACGAACGGGCCCAGGGAGCAGGTGCTGTCCTTCCTTGGAGGGTCTCCAGCCCCCATGGGATAACGTCCTGAGCAACCTGGTCTTTTTCTTTCTTTCTTTTTTTTTTTTTTTTGTATGAGGAAAGAAGATTAAAGGTAAAATTTTACTGAATTAACATTTCTATCTTCTAAGCAAGAATGTCTCTGATACTAATTCATACTAGCTTTCATCTTTCCAATATATATGTAAAAGCTAAATAAAGCTACTGACTAATTTGTTAGAATGACATCTGGAAGTTATTGTTACTTGGATATAAGCCTCTTGTTAAAATGTTATGCTTGATGTAATCTCTGACATTACAGGTAAATAACAAGGGTGCTCTTTAACAAACTTTAGTGAAGAGGAAAGTGAATGTCACCAACTAAATGTGAAAGTTTTTTAGTTGTCTACTAAAAAAACCCCCACATACTTATGATTCTTACCTCTATTTCCTTGATATATTTGACCTAAAATCATTACGATTCTAATGGTCTTTTGGTCTGAAAAGTAGGTACTTGTACTCTGTCTTTTACTCTTTATAAAATAAGATTATGCTGGAAAATCATTAAAAATGAGTGCTGAATCTAAACCTAACTGAAAAAAAAAACCTGGAAAAATAATACTGAGTTCACTTTGCATCAAGGTTTAGGAGCGAATAAAGTAAATGGAGAAGTAGGGAAGAATTGACAGCCTTACTGAAGTCAGTAGCAACTGTCCCAGATTTCATAGGTAAGAGCAATCAATATGCTTTCATTTGATGTTCAGTCATGAAGTATTCTGATTTCCTGCTTCTCTGGAACAACTTATTTTCTCCTTCCATCATTTTTGCTTTGGCAGCACTGACAGCAGGAGTCAACTTTCCATTGTCCTTGGTGTATTACTTGGTTACTTTTGGAGTCAGTAGTATTCTCATAAAATTCAGCCAGCCTTGGACCTGTCCCCACAGAAAGAATGACCATGTCCCAGAGAGTACAGTGGGGCTTTTCAACCTCTAAAGAAATACAATTTTCACTTTAAAAAGTATTTTCCTGTTGCTCACTTTCTTGCTTTTACAACTATTCAGAGTACCTAATAATTTTTAGAGTTTCTTGTCCAAAAAGCAGCTAGACAGCTATCTGACTCCATTTTCTGTTGTCAGCAGCCTGCTTCCAACACTGCTGATGATCTCAAATAGCACATTAAGGCCTTCATGGTTTAGAAAATTGTGAAATAACTATCCATCTCCTGCTCATTATCCACTTCTTATAAGCTTGTGTTGATATGTAAAATTCAGGCTAGGTGAAGGAAAAAGAGATCCTTGTAGCTTTTGATTTATTATCTGTGTTTATTTTCCAAGGCACTGGTATTGATCAGTGACCACCACATCCTGTGATTTCTAGACATCTCTCCAGGCACTGCCAATTCCTCCCCGGACTGGCACATTCTGAGCCTGATATTTGAAGTGCTCCACACACTGTGCAGAAGCACAGGCTATAATGTATTTTCATATTTCAAGTAGGAGCGTCCCAACCTCAGTACTTTTTTGTTCTCAATTGCTTCTCTTCTTTAATGCCCGCATCAAACAGTTGGCAGTCTGAGAAGTGAATAAAAGTGTCTTTCGGGTCAGGTTCTGTGACAAAGCAGCTGACTTCTGCTCTATCCATAAACCGACTGTCCAAATATCAAGACTGTGTTTACAATCACAAGAGCAAAGCTACTGAAGTACAGTTGACTTTAGCAATCACCATAGCTTTCAAGATAAGTAATCCAGACCAATCAAGTTTGCAGAAACTGGTTTCTGTCAGGGTTAGTTCCACATATGAGTTTCACCCTGTTCTGGTTTAACCTCAGCTGTCAACTAAGCACCACACAGCCACTCACCCCCTTCCCCATGCTCTCCCCCTCCCACCCCCTCACCCCCCAGTTCAGTTGAGCTTAGTATCCTGTCTGCAAAACTCTTCAAAACAAGATGAAGATTGTTTCTTTGGACTGACTCACTGTCATTTGCACTCACCAATATTCCTAATTTATGTTTAAGAACAAGGCACTTCTGCAGATAACATTAAGGGTTCAAAATCATGATCTTTTGTGCAAAGAGGAATACAGCAACTTTACCGTTAACAACTCAGACAGTGGTCCTGAGTGATCCCTCCAGTATTGATTATCTGTGTATGCCACTGCACTTCAAACACATTTTTGCATCATTCTGATGTTCATTTTCCCTGATTGAAACTTCCCCTTTCCTGTACTAACTTAAAATTTAGCCTCTAGTTTTGTAAGGTTTGTTTTTTGCTACTAAATGCTAGGCAGAAGCTCTGTGTCTACAAAATTGTGCTCAGATTCCACCTGAAACTGAGGGACTTTTCAGCTCACCTGGCTGCAGTTGCCTCCTGAATTTTAGGGTCACCTGTACTGGACCTGGCCCCTGGCTTTATCCTCCAGCCAAGTCCTCTAGCCAAGTTTCTCTCAGGTAGTCAGTCTCAGATAGCAATATGCCTACTGCTTCCAACACCAATCTTCAGCAAGCAACTTCATGGAGATTCGGGATGTTAATTTTTCCAGGACAAGGGAGAACAAGCTTCTGGGGAGCCAGGTGCTCAGCTAAGAGTGTTGGCAGAAATGACTTACACAGTATGGAGCAGCCAAGCTATTCGAGAAGCAGAAGAAAGTAAGTAAAGCAAAGAATGCATGGTGGAACACCTTTACTTCAATGCACTGACCTACAAAGGTACTTGAATTCATCCATAAAACAGAAAATGTGTGACAAAGCTAGCCAGCATCAGCTCTGAAACCCATGGTAAGCTTAATTTCTCAATGTTGGGTTAGTTTCATTACATGATCTGCCAAAATTATATCACATTTTAATTATTCAAAACAAAAAAGATTATATGATATGACATGCTATGGTATGATATTGATAATAATTTTAATTTGAAGGTATTTGTGTAGAAAACTGCTGCTCAATTAAGAGGAAAGTTATTTGGAAGTTTGGGGGTGGGAGGGTTTAATCATCGTTAAAAAGCCCTCTACTACATATGGGACTGGTAAAACGGGTTGGGAAGGGTAAATTTATTTGACTCCAGTGAAATAATATTTGATCTATATACCAAATAAAAAATTAGGTGTACAGATTTTCTTCTATTAACTGCTGAAATCGACATTGGCTCCAGCAGACTCACAGCAACTGAGAATTTGACCCTAGATGACTAAATAGAGTCAAAAAGTTTAATTCTCAACAAATTGTACAGTATTTGTGGAGTCCTGGTTGTATTTAAATCAAAGGAGAAGATTTCTAAACTCTTGCCTTTGAACAACAAAAGAAGATGGCTCCTCAAAAAGTGCTACAAAAGGAAGACTAATACATCAAGCTCTGCACTGGCTTATCAAGATGTTTGAAGAATTGAATCTGTTGCTAATTTGAAATAGCCCTAAATTATATCAATAGGATATTCAGTTACGTAAATGTATTGATCTTCCTACTAATCTAGACAAAGGCAAAATTTGTCAATACAAATGTGTTCTAGTTTTGGCTGGTATATAGCAGCTGGTATGGGGCTCTGGTTTGGATTTGTGCTGAAAACAGTGTTGATGACACAGGGATGGTTTCATTCCTGCTGAGCAGTGCTCACACAGAGCCAAGGCCTTTTCTGCTCCTCACACCACCCCACCAGCGAGTGGGCTGGGGGTGCACAAGGAGTTGGGAGGGGACACAGCTGGGACAGCTGACCCCAACTGACCAAAGGGATATCCCATACTATATGATGTCATGCTCAGCAATAAACTAGGGGGAAGGCTGGCCAAGGGACTACTGCTCAAGGACTGGCTGGGCATTGGTTTGTTGATAGTGAGCAATAGTTTTCATTTGCATCGCTTGTATTTCTTGAGTTTTATTTATCTCTCTTTGTTATTTTCCTTTTCATTACATCATCATCATCATTATTGTTGTTGTGCTTGGTTGGCTGGTTGTTGTTGTTAATAACAATAATAAGAATAATGATAATACTAATAATAATAATAATGAAGATAATGATAATACTAATACTATTATTAAACTGTTTTTATCTCAACCCATGTGTTTTCTCACTTTTACCCTTCCAATTCTCTCCTCCCATCCCTGTGGGGCAGTGAGCAAGCGGCTGCGTGGTGCTTAGTTGCCAGCTGGGGTTAAACCATGGCAAAATGCATCTGAAGTAGTGTTTTGGTTGAGAAACTGCTCTTTCTCACTACAAATTCAGATAGCTCAAAGGTGACATTTTCAAAAGACTGAATAAAAAGCTTTGGGGATTTTCTGCATTAAGACGATGGCACTTGAAAGATATTTGCTATTTCAGCTGTACCAGTTCAGAAGGTTTTCAGCGGTGAAATGAAGAATGAGAAATAACCTTCTCGGCGCACAACTACCAAATTGTTGTCATGAAGCTTTCAATAAATTGTTCATCCCAAAGCATATTAGCTTGCCAAACTATCTCTGTAATGGAAGTCTGTCTTTCACATGGCTCAGAAGTGGGATTTTAAATTATAACTTTGGAAACACCTCAGCATCAAACTGTCCAAACAAGAAAAAAAAAATCTAAAATTTTTTGATCCCTTATGAATGCAGCGATTCCCTCAACAGACTAAATAGACTACACTACACAGTGCCAACTTATAGTTTGGGGTAGGAACTGCACAGCAAAATGTATTTGCAATCCTACTTGATGGTGAACTGTCTCAGACATTGTGTAGGTATTTGAAGTAGAGCTTCAGGAGATCTTTGCTATAGAATACCCTTGTTTAGAAAGAAATCACAGGCTTTGCAAGCCTACTATTTCATTTGAATTGGTTCGCTTAGTATCAGATGACAGTTACAAGGCTGACTTTTCCCAGACATGGAGACTTTGGGTTTAGCTTTTCCTGTATCTTTGAATATATAAATTCCTGCCTCCACCCAGAAAGAACAGTATGCCTGCAAAACTTTCAAAGTTACTAATTTTTTACATCTAAATTGACAAGTAATTCTTGTTACAGTCCTTGCTACATGATATAAAGAATGCATTCATGCACAGCAGTCTCAATGCAGAGACCAATGTACTCTGAAATAGAAATTATTACCTTAAAATAGAGGTAACTGTTGAATAGGTCTTGTGGCTGGCTCTCTGCAGATAATACATACTCCTCTATATTCTGTCTAAAACATACTCTTCTGCATGTCTGTCTAGTATTGGAAGCATATGTTCTACTCCATTGGTTTAACATCCAAGAAAGGTAAAATACCAGAACTTATTCCTATAAATTGTTTTTAAGTTAATCTGGAAGACTTATTTGAAGTGAAGAAACGTATTCAATTAATTTAACAATCTGCTTTTTGTCGCTGAGAAGAAACCATTAATTTAATGCATTTATTTACTATTAATTTAGTTTTAATAAAATATTTCTAAGTACTTTAGAACTGTTTTTTTTTCTTCCCCTCCTCTTGATTTTCCGTCATTTTCTACTTGTAACTTGCTGGCTGATCCATCATATGATGGATGCAAGATACAAATTGCAGTCCGTCTTCCTGCTTGAATGCCCAAGAGTTAACATCTTCCAAGATCATCATCCATAATGCAATTACCAGTGCAGGTAACTATATAGTTGTTCTCTTGTTGTGAATTTTCAGGTAAAGAAAACTTTTACTCCGACATTCACAAGAGACTGCATGAATAATACTAGTCACACCTTTTGCCCAGAGACATTAATTTGGAATTTTTTGTTATGTTATTCATCACTTTTTTTCAGAGTAGGTCTAGTATAAAAGTAAAGATAACAAATATATCTGAGTCTGAAAATTAGATCAGTACCTAGGAAACAGAACTTGTAATCACAGTCATATGATAAATGATGATCTGACTCGATTGCCAAAGATTTTCTGTTTCAATACCATGAGTTAAGATTTCATATACATTAAAAGATGCTTCACATTAAACATTCAGTAAACAGGGATTTATTGTAGTAAATCTATAGCCAAGCAACATCTTCAATATGTCCTTGGCTTCAAGTCATTTTCATATGCCACCTACCAGCAAAAATCAAAGTAGTACATAAATTCACTGCCATATGGAACAAAAACACTATTGGACCTTACTCACGGAGCAGTCAGGCTGCAATACCAAGGCCATTGTAGTCAGCAATGGTCCGTATGTTTGCCGGCAGAGAGTCTACTGCAGCTCAAGCATTGAGTTAGCAGTATGGATTGGTTTAAAAATAATACTTCTCTAAAGCCTTCTCCCTCAGTAGAAGTTATGCCTCCTACATTTTAAGCAGAAACACACTGAATAACAACATGTTGATTTTGTTCTGCTTTCTATCCTGTTCATGTTTTCCATGAAAGACCTTTTTACATATTAATTTGTTAACATGCTATTTTGCATGATGCTTAGAAAGAGAGACTTCATCATTAGATTATATAGAGGAATTCTTTTCCTTGAGTTGTACTATTTATTTGTGTTAGGGCAGTGCATGAAAAACTGAGAGTACACTCTCTGATACTACCATGCTCATGTCCAGAATTATTCTTGAATAATGGATCAAGGGTAAGAACAAACTCTGTCTTTAATTAACTTCAAATTAAAAAAAAAAAAAAAAAAAAAAAAAGCATTATGTATAAGAATGAATATGTATATTATTTGTGCTTTTCAAGTGCTGCAGAAATTACCAGGTATCATTAGTAGCATCTGTATTCAACCACTAATGACTGCAGAGATGCTTGTTCAAACAAAGAGCATTTACATGCAGACTGCAGGAACTGAGCAAGACTTTGTTACTTCTCTGATTAAAGGAATTGATTTGACTGGAGGAAGAGTGACTTTAATTAGCTGTGCAAATGCCATTAATTCCAATTAATCTTCTCACAGTGTCACGACCAGAATCCAGGGAGAAAATAAATTGCAGTAAATCAATATAACTCTTGTTTCTACCGGGAGCAGGTGCTTACAGAAAGAGGAATGTCTTTTATAGTTGTCTGCATCAAGAAGTATTTAAACAAGACAGTAATTCAATGTACCAAACCTCTCAATGATTCTTTATAGACTATTTATATATCTCTTTAATTGCTTTTCATTTGATGGAAAGTATTTAACTTAGTACTATTGAGAAGTATTCTAGTAAGAAATTTGTTCAAAACACCCACAAGTACAAACAAGTTTTATTTTGCAGAGAAAACTGAGATGTGGATTTACAAGATAATTGGTTCTATTTACAATCCTTAGATAAGCACTAACTAGCACTTACTCTTCATGGGGCAGATGAAGAAAACTGACCAGCCAACTGACTCTCCAATGTAATTTGAAAAGCTGTCTCTGAAATAAAGCTCTTGGATTTCTTTTAGACAGCTCTTTGAGAACTATGACCATGAAATTTTAACCCTTGAGAATTTCCATACTGCTAGTAGCAATGCATCAGATCTGTCACATTTTCCCAGATTTCGAGAGCAGTGTCTCAAAAAGAACACCAGCTTGAGCCTAAACGAAACCAAAATAAATCAAATGAATCACCTCAGAGATGTGCCACTGAAATGAAATAAGAAGAGTGCTCTGTGTGGGCAGGCAAGCACAGAACATCTTCCACATTTGAGAAATATTGTAGCTACCCTGTTGCTATAGTTTGCCCTACAAGAACTTTTTCATATCACACTGCACAGCTGTGTGATGAATGAATGAATGGAGTAGGGTACCAAGGAGTTCACACCTCAGGAATAAGGTAAGAATGAATTAAAAAGACAAACTTTAAACAAACAAAACCCTCTCTTTGAAAAAAGCCAGAGGGCTTTTTTGATTTTTTTTTCCCTAGAAGATTAAGAACAACCCTCCAAAATTTCAGTAAATTAACCTACCAAACTAAGCTACAAAGCCAGCTTTCACAATGCATGGCTAACATACATAACCACAGTACAGTTTGCCCCTCAGCCCTCAGGTGTGTTTAAGCAGAAGTTTCCCACTCTCAGCAGCTGGACAGATATCAGTGTCAGAAGTTGTAACCACAGTTGCAGTAACAGCATATTTCAGGTCATTGACATTTTCAAGTATCCTGCCTCTTATTAATGCTGGTTTACTCAGTGGACAGGGTGCATTTGAGAAGACAAGACCAAAATCAGATACAAGTGGCAGTTCCCAGGAATTTGAGAGCACCAATGGACCTTACTGACCCTGTCTGCAGGGAAGTGCCTGATGCCCTGGGTGGTAAGGTGGTTGTCCCACTCCCCAGCTGCCCTGGTGCTCCCAGCCCCGAGGCCTCCAGCCTCTGCAGCACCCTGGCAGGAGCAGGGCACTGCCCAGAAGCACATGCTATACCTCACAGCCAGCCAGTTACCTCATACTTCTCTCCTTGTTCTGCCCGATGGTGCCTAGAGGAATCCTAGGCAGCTGTGTCCCAGAATATTATTTTGCAACCAAAACATCTACAGCACAAAATACACAGATTGCCCTCAAAAGAATGTGGTTCAGGATCTGGGCAGAAAAGCAAACGTGCTGTGAAAAGCTTCAGCAGGGACAAGATGATAGCCATTTTCCCATTCCTTTTTGCTGTATGAGGATAGTAAAGGACTGAACACATGCACAGAGCTGAGCTTTTCAGTTACGGACATTGAGTTGCTACTCATGTAAATCTTATGGGCAAAACAGTGAAGACTGCAAAGCCTATGTCCTTCTTGAAATGTGTAGCAAAATATAAGTAAAACCCTCTAAAACACTGGTCTGTACTGAATGTGTTTATTAAAGCTATATTAAATGTACTTAATAAATATTATGCTGTGTTTAAAAAGTCCTTCTTCCTCCAAGAGCAAATATACTGCTTTTTTAGATTAGTATCTTTAGTCATGTAATATCACATAATCGAGACAAATGTTCCTGTCTGAAAAGGATGAAACCAGAACTTTTGCTCCAGAATTTACGTTTCTTAGCAAGATTATGTATTATGCTTTCTTTTCCCTTAATAAAAATCTTCCTCAACTCAAAATGGCTTTTTGGTATCCATTATTGTTCCATCTTGACCTCTCCCATTTTCAACATATGATTTAGTATCTTCTGTTGCTGTTAGTATTGAGCAATAACAACAATGCTCAGTGATATTCTAAGATTTTATGATGGCATCAATCACCATAGATTCTGTTTACCAGGCTAGGGCTTTGGTGGTGTTTTTTGTTGTATGTTTTTGTTTTGCTTTTTTTTAAAAAATAAAAAGAAAAGATATCAAACAACATCTTGCGCTTAACTGGGGGGGGGGGGGGGAAGGGGGAAGCTTCACTGATCTCAGCATGACTCCTAAAGATGAGAAAATATGACTGCTGTTTTACTAGGAAAATATTATGTGCAATTAAGTGACTGCTAACAGCCAGACTGTGAACAAGTGTCTGAAACAGAATTTAGCAGTCATGATGTACAAGTCATCTGCCTAATTATTAGTCCTTGATTGGCTAAGAATTTCAGTTCCCTAAATTATGTTATTGAGACATGCCACTGTGATGCTGTGAGGAAACTAGAAGGTGAGAAACTTTTTTAGTCAATTGAGAAGGAAGAAAGAAAAATGTGAGATCAACCACTGAGGAGTTGGCTGGAAAATGAATATGAGAATTACTTTCAGAAAAGCAGCAGAGAATTCTTCATCAAAGCCAAATTTGGGGTTTTGAGCTATTTCAGAAATACTTTACTTCATAAATACCTCTTCTGCACACAAAGTGGAGCCTGCAGTATCCTCAGGGAGTATCCAAAAAATTACTTCAGGATATGCATGGGTGACTTTCAGTGTAGTTTCTAGCTTTTCTAACACACCTTGTGAGAAAGATTAGAAAGGTTTTTTTTCCTGCTCCCTCCTTCGCTTAAACAACTAACTTAGTTTTCTTAAAGAAAAAAAGTTTGCCATTTTAAAGAGTGGTATACAGTTCAGAACTGCAAGATATCTGAGAAGGACTAAAATAGTTTAATTTACTGCTATATGAGAGTAGCAAATCTTTCACATTTAGAGAATGAGATGGAAACTTTGATAACTATTCATAGTTGTTATTTACTTATACAACAGCATTAGAAATCTTCCACATCAATGGTTATATGCTGGACTCACAACATCATTGTATGGGAAGACAGACCTAAGCTTAATATTTGCAACACAAGGGTTAGTCTCACTGAAAGACTTACTTACTGCTTTTAAATTTTTTGCTAATAACATCCTGGCAGTTTGAAGGCTTCTCAGGCTGATTTTTCTTTCTACCTCCACTTTCCCCATGTTGTATTGTGCTGGTGTTTCTCACTAGGAGACTAAAGGATGCAGACATGCTGAGCAGATGTATCATATGGGACTCCCACAAATTTCATCCCTCTAGGTTCTGTAACTGTGACAGACCTCTTGTTCAGCTTCATCTTAGCTTGGAACAGCACAGAAAACTGAATTATGTTAGTTGTGAAAGAAAATAGAACAGAAAAAAAAAAGAGAAAAGAAAAAAAAGGAAAAGATACACAACCTAAGGGCAGTATTTCTTTCTCAAATTTGGAGTTATTCCACAATTTATAACACCAACTTAACTTTGAACTGGCTTAGATCTACAAAATCTCATTGACTTATGTCCTTCCTTATATTAAATTATGAATTAGAACTTCACCTACCGTGCTTATTACATAAAATCATCTCTTTAAATATCACATGCTGTACCGGACCACTCACCTCAGTAAATATGCATGCAAACTTTTTCCAGCAATAGATCCAATAAAAATTGTATTCTGATCCTTCATGGTGGAAACCTGCCCAAGGCTAGGGAGTTCAGGAAAAAAAAAATAAAAATCAATAACCCTAAATGATTATAAATCTGTGTTTTTGCAGTGAACATTTCACAAATCAGAAAATAGTTTTGCAAAACACTAGTTTTAACCTTCATAAATCTACCTAGGTTCATTACTTTCATAAAGAATTCAACTCAGACTCCAGAAGAATTTCTCCCCCTTGAAACTATTCCTTCCAGCTGAATATATGTAGCTGATTTATTTTCACGTCTGTTATCTGCTCTGAGGATACCTCAGCAGGATCCGGAGTGGTAAAGCACATGTCTTCACAGAAGGTTCAGTTCTAGGTTTTATGCAGGAAAAACTCAACTAATCTCAATGTGGCAAAAATTGTATGCTTTAGAAATTGTGACGACGATCATAGGAAATGTACAGCTTTTCGATGATAGAGCAATAGCCTTTTTTCTGCTCTTTAGCTGTTGGATGATAACATGTTCTTACACGTACAAAAGTTACATGTACAAAAGTTACAGAAGAGTTTTACAAGTAGTAAGTAATACTTACTTCACTAGTTAAATTGGTACAGATGATCTTCTCATGGAAAAATGCTGTTTCTGTATTATTAAAAAAAAGAGAGAGAAAAAATCAAGATTATTATTTGATATACTATTGCATATTTGCTGTGGTTAAAACAAAAAGTCTCAAGGCCCATCCTAAAATACCCTGAACATTGAGTCAGAGATTGTTTTAACCCCTTGATCTCTTCTCCCTTGTTGTAATAATTTGGGGCATTACCTTTGGCAATACTTTGATGGTAAAAGTCTTCACCCAATACAGCTGTCCTAGTGTTGCCATTTATCTACTCCTTATTCCTCTCCACTCCTTAGCTGGAGTTCATGATACATCATTTCTTTTCTCCCCTCATGCTCTCTCTGACTGTGCATCATTAAGGCTGACATTTGAGCAGAAAACACACCCCTACAACATAAGGCTGAGCATAAGACTCACTCACGGTTCCCATGGTTTGCTATTGCACCATTAGCAAATATACCTCAACACCAAACCGATTCTGTATCAATAGTCCAGGTATTTCTCAAGTCAGATTTAATAACACCTAATGCTGTGATAGTTAACCATTTTGTTTTGTTTTCTCAGCATTCAAGAGGAAAACAATGTATCTGGATAAACATTTTTGAAACAGTATTTTTAAATCTGGACATTCAGTGAAAGTTCCCTAAGTTCCCCAGAAAACTCACAGGATATAAAAAAAGAGCATATTTTAGAAAGGTAGTGCAAGACAACTGCTGATAATAAATTTCTTGCAAGAAATTTATTGCTATCCATTTCTCTTCAGACCTTAACAATGTCAGGTAGATTATGCATCTTCCAGAGAACATTATAAATCACCCTGAGTCTAAAAGCATTCCCAGTTAAATTGAATCCCCCAGACTTCTAAAAGAGAATCACAGAAAGAACATACAAATGATATGGAAAAAACAGAGTATGGTGGCAGGTATTTTAAATGACATATACTGATGCAGAAAACAGTACCTCCTCATGGGTATGGATATCATACCGTACCATAAAGATACCATATGATTAGTCAAAACATGCAGTAAGTCTGAGTTGCCCGTGTCTCATCAAGCAAACTTAACTAAATATAATGATTAAACCAGAACAAAATATGCAGGTTAAGCTTTTTTTTTTTTCTTCTCTGTGTTTGAGTGATGATTGGTGAAAGATAATATACAGACATCAAAAACTCAGTGCCAGTTATCACCAGCGTCACTCTATGCCCAGTTTTCATCACTAATATCACACATTTCAGTGAGCATGGACAGAATTACTGTGTTATTCCTGTTGCAGAGGAGCTCACTCCTTTCCCTCTTTCCCTCAACTTTTGGCTTACATGCTAAAGTATGGAGGTTTTGCACGGCATTCTCTATAAAAGCAATACGAAGAGCTTAGAAAATAACTAAGTGCTAATGGAAATAAAAAAATACATCAAAAGCAGTGAGAAATTGTTCTGTGTGATCCTTGCTGTAGGAAGAATATATGGCAAGTGGTATACACAGAAAGCTATTAACAGAGAATATCAAATGCAAAGGTTTATGCTTTCCCTCACCACATACCTTCTCTAAAAAGTACAGCTGCAGAATGATTGCTAGCCAGCAAAACTGATAGCTAAGGTAAAAGGATAATACAGTCATAATAAGGAAAAAAACCCTAAAGTTAATTAGAAAGTACTTGAAAAAACTAGCTGTTAATCAGATGGGACCAATGGCGTTCATGCTGGGAAAGGAATGGAAACAAGTTAAAAAAGTGAGCCAGGGAGCTAGAGGTCAGGCTGCTTAGCTTTGATTGCTAGAAAGTATGGAAATGTTAATCAAGCAAATCATTCATACTCACCTGAAAAGTAACAAAGTAGAAGGCATTGTTAGAAGAGTCAGGAAAAAAATAACAGTGTTTAACTTCTTTGAGCATAAGACAGACAGCTGTCTCACTCCCTGCGGGACTGACGTGTGGCCTTGACACAATCTCTTATGACATTTTCAGAGGCAAGGCAAGAAAACATGGGTCTTCAGACACATGCAGAGTAGGAAAGAACTTACTTTTTTTTAACTGGGGAACAAAATTGTCTAGATGTATCAGAGAAAAATTTATCAATGGCTTCATGTCAAAGCATAGAATAGGGAATTTACTAAAAGGAGTTTTCTGGAGCTCTGTCAGGAATAATTCAAATATAAATGACCCTGACTTTGAGGGTGGCTGTGAGATTACTGCCTTCTAATGTTCTTTCAACCTTGCTTTTTTGTGATTCTGTAATTATCAACATTCTTACCTATATGAATGTCCATGCATTTTAAAATAAATCCTTTTAAGGGATCATTTTCAGAGATATCTTGTTGCATGTCGTAGACAAGTTAAATAGCATTTTACTTTTAAATTCTAAAAAAGGAACACTTCCTTTAATTGATGTTCCTTTTTACAAAAGCAAACCATGAAAAGTGCTAAACTTGCTTCCTTTCATGGCTAGCGCTCGTTATCTAATATGATTTTTAAAGGATATGACCAGGAAGGGTCAATTTTGCCAGGGTTTTTTGTTCTCTTAATAGTGTCTTTATACATTCTGATTGCTGTAACATCATTTTAGCAATAGGGCATTCAGTTCCCCATTCAAGTAACAACATAGAATATATGTAAACTCTATACAGAATATTCTAGATATACATTCTACAAATATACTCCAGTCTTAATACATGTTAAGATTCAGCTGATATATTTAGGGCATTTTCTTTCTTAGTCCTTCACAGAAAAAATTATACACCCTTTCTAAGTATTACTTTGGCTTTGCTTGGAAATTAGGTGTTCTTTTGTCCAAAATTATTTAATGTTTTCATATGACCTTACTAGCATTACCACAACCATGGGAAATAAGAAAATCAATTCCTTACAGAAAAACAAGCCAGGTAGACAGGTGATTTGAGTTGGCTTCTGTGCTAAGCATGACTCCAGTTTCACAACTGAAGATTGTGCACTGTATATAATGATGCATTTGAGATGCAATTAGCTCTAAGGTATGTGTCTGAATACACACTGCATATATACAACGTCCTCTTTGTGTGGCTGCACAGAAATTAACAGCAGTGTTTGGAAATAAGGTATTTTCAACAGGATAAAGGATAATTTAGTATTTCTTTCTGTTTATGCACCAGTATGAATGAATCACACCTATCCTGGTGCCCAGGGTTTTTTGTTGCAACACCAAAGAAAGGACAAAATTACAGTGTAGTTCAGAAAAGAAAAGCTTTTGTGTAGTATTAGATAGTCATAAAGAAAAATCAATGTAGAGAAACAGTTTGAACTTAAATAATAGATGGATGTAACCTTCAGTAATCTAAAAAGAAATGGTATCAGCAGTCACAGTTAAAGCCAGACTATAACAATCTAACTGCTTTGGTCAGTCTTTTTGCCTTGTTTTACTATACTAAGTAATATATTAGCACATTCCTTTTAAAGGAAAAGAAAGAATGGGATTAACATGATAAAATCTGTGTATAAATACAACAACTGTTGATGTAAACTAAAGTTTGTATGTTTACTATAGAGAAGAAAGTGAACCAACAGTTAGAGAAATGGAAAAAAGATTGTCACTGAGTATAGTGGGAGCTCCTATGGAGGGAAATGTTCCATCTTGGGCAACAAAGACAGCAATTAGTAACAATCTTCAGTTAATCTTGTCTTCAATAGGTAACACAGAAAACTAAGTATCCCGTTCCAGTCCTGCAGACATGGATTTGTGTGTTTTATGTATGCGCATGTGCGTATTTATTTGTGAGTATCACTTCATATACTTACAAAGGGTGCGACACAATGCTGGGAGAGATTTCCCCTTGCACAAACTCGCCTATGAGATCACATTTTAATCTTAAAGTCTTCAATCTGTCGCCCTCCTCACCATGTCACCAGTACAAATAAGAATGGATCTGTACAAGTGTCAACAGATGAGTAAGTAGGTAAGCCATCACAGAGGATTACCAGTGGCCAAGGTTATGAACAGTCAAATTTTTTCCAGTCATGAACCCATTGCACATCTAAAAAGAAAGTGTTTTCCTTGGATCAGTGCCCTCAAGGCTGCAAGGGCTGCTACATGTGAGAATACATCCATCTGTAATGTGTTTTATATTAACTATGTGGATTTCTGTACGGCTATCTGTGGTGTACCACACAGCCTCATCCAGTCACTGTGCATGAGTTGGGAGATGGCTGTCTGCAGGACCAACTGCTGCACTCAGAGGAGGTTAGGTATGGTGCTGGAGTGGCATCATATTAACTTCACTGACCCCATTGTATATATCAGGTCAAGGAGTGGAGAATGATAGACTGAAGCTCAAGCAAAAGCACTATCCAGATAAAAAAGGCATATACAAATGTTGAGCTTATGAGGTACAACCCTTAACTCTATAGATCTGAAGTACTATGTAATAAATTACAGCAAATAATTAATAAATTAAGAAATAATAAACTAGACTACACGATTCAGAGCTCAAGTATTATGACATAAAATAGATACCAAAAAATCTCTGCATTCTTCCATCTGGACCAAAATTAATAATCCCGTCTTAACACAGTACGTCCATGTCTGAGTGATACCTACAGTTTGTTAATGAAGTGACTGGGTGGTGGGTAAATGGGAGAGGGGGCAAAGAGGAGTGTCTAGAACTGAACTTCTGTTTTCTCCAGCAAGAGTCTGCTGCTTACTAGCTGCAGCCAGGACAGGTGGGATGTAAATTTTGATAACACCTGGACTAAACAGAAGTGGCATATCCTGGATGCTCCAATTAATAAAAGAGACACAAGACAGAACCAGATATTAGGAGTCTGATCATGCACTGTGCTTCTGTGTGTTGAGTATTTAGATTGGGAAAAACAGCACTTAGGTTTCTGGATAGAAAAGGAGACCAAACAGATGGGTTCCCAAAACCCTTTTCACAGCACTATAATAAATAACAGAAAATTATCTACAAGCGTCAACGTCATGCTTTTATTACTGCAAATGTACGACTTTCAGTGAATGAAGATCCCACCTAAAATGGAATCACTAAGAAGTGAAGATGACAAAAAAGCTTCCAGACTCCATTTTAGATCCAGAAAGACATGATTTTGTTACATTTTTTAGGCACTCCACAGACACCTACAGATGCATATAAATTGTATGTTTCTGGCAAAACGAGTTAATACCAAATAAAAATCACATGATAGATTTTTCAAGCTCTGGGAAATGCACATTGGAAAGTGCTACCTCAAGCAATGTTTCCTATGCTTAGGCTGTACAGACATTCTTCAGAGCATGTGTACTTGCAGGCCTGAAACAGAAAAATAATATATTCATACTGCATTTGATTCAGTCTGATGTTAAAATGCACAAACATGAAAAAGGCCTGAAGCTGCAAAATTTTACTCCTATTTACAAAGCAAAGGGAAGGGGAAAAAAAAGGTTAAAAATGTATTGTTCCTAAACAAAACTTAGTGTCTTATAGCCTTAGATTGTAATAACAACATTCAAAGCACGCACATTTCTCAGTCATTCAAAGCACTTTGGTCAGGACAAAATACAGATACAGGAATTAAATACTTAAGATGTTTCCATGAAATAAATATTGCAACTTTTATAGGAACTTAGCCACCAGATAAAAGACACAGAAAGTGTCTTAAAAGTTCCAAATTCTCCATTTCTGACATTGCTTCTTTCTGGGAAAAAATAATTTAAGGGAAAAATGCTTTATTATTTTATACCCCAGTGGTAACATCCAGAATCCTTGCAGGATCCACAGCAGCTTTGATTTAGCATTTTTTTGCTTGGTGCTACTGAAACGTAACAGGATTTTAAATGTACAGTAGGACATAGCACAGATGTCTTTTACAAAAGAAAATGGTAACCCAGAGAAACATACATCGGTACATGTTAGAATGACTGGATTGTGAGAAAGGAAAAAGACAAAGAGAAAACCTCTTTTTAGTAAATTATATAGGCAACCATTAATATAGTCAGAAAGATAGCTCTTGATTTAAAATGAGTATTCATCTATTTGTCAAAGGTGAAAACCCATCAATATCTAAGTATCAAAGTCTGGGGATCCAAATTCTGCCTCCCTTATTCCAACTGGAAAACTTGTGCTGAGGGCTCTTCTGAAGGCATGTTTGCAGCTGTGAGTATGCTCAGGTTCTGAGGTCTGCCGGGAGGAAAATTTCTGTTTTCTCTCAGGATAGTGATTTTTCCTTTGTAAATGCTTTGCTTGATTATAGCATTAGAGACAACTCTTAGAAAGTTAAATAATAAATCTTGTTGTTTATGTAAAATAAAGTCCTTCATGCGTAGCAAATTAAAAGGTGAAAGGGTATAATAAATGAAACTTCAAGGTGGCATGTATCTGAAAGGTCACTGCTGCGCAGACTTTTCATTTTATAAATTGCTTGGTCACAGTGGCCTTCTAGTATCATAAATATGTAAGAAAGAAAAGTAACTAGATAGTGAGGGAATGTGGAAATCACACAAATCAGGATCAGAAGCCCTCCTTACTTAAGTAATCACCTGTACACATTGGTCTGTAAAATGTTTTAACCCACCTCCTAGTTTAAGCCTTCTCTGCTTCCCTTTGCAACTTGTATTTCCATTTCCTTGTTTTGACCACTTGGAATGAAGAAAATCCTTTGCCACAAATTTGGACTACGAATAGTGCTTGCACAAGTACTTTAACATATTTCATGACTTTCATCTGAAGGGGGAAAAAAGAAACTAGCATATGAGGCTGCAAAACAGCAGTCATTCATCCTTTACTTCCACATTTTAACAACATTCAAAAGTAGAATTTAAGATGAGAACACTCTTTAATTTTCACTGGAAGTTATCGACTACATTGTCGATATTTTCTTCTTTGCAGAGAAGAACGTGCAAAATTATGCAATGTTGAAGTTCTTTTGTCTTTATTCAACAATTTTATTCTAAGAGAACAAAAATCAGGAAGAACAAAGTCATGGACTAGATATTTATTTGAGCAAAAGCTTTCATAATGCCAGAATAATGAGCTCTTAGAAATTCCATGAATGAAACAGAAGAGAAACTCACATGGCTGGAAAATATGCAGGTCATTTTAACAGGCCTTCAAATTAAAGGAAGGGGAATTTACAAGAAGCTTGAAGGGAATTCGTATAATCCCTGACACATCTTGCAGAACTCATTAAAACTGTTATTTAATCTGCTTCAGTTTTGCCCATCTATTTCCAGTGCCCTGGTTCTGTTTACCTACATATAAATAAATTTATCTTGTACTACATACAGTGCAGAAATAGGTAATGCAAACATAAGGAGGCACCTGAATGCTGACACCTCTCCCACCTCTCAAAATCCTCTCTCTTCCTGATTTATCAAACAACTTCTTCATGCCCTATTATACAAAGTAACTAGAGTTTCCAGAAAAATATATTGGCAGGGTGCCCTGCTTTTATAGTTCCCTAGAAAAAGATCCATATCTAATGTTCAGAACAAGATGCAGACATCCTCAGTGCTCTAGTCTGGTGCTGTAACCAGTCACAGTCTCATCGAGATACACATGGTTATTTCATGTTTTGGAGATGTAATAACTCACTTTTTTGAAAATGGCTTTGAATAACAAGGATATGGAGGTATCAAGTGGTACATAAGACTAGCTTAACCATTTTCTCTGAAAAAAAAATGCATGTTTCAATCTACAAATCAAGTGCAGTTTGTCAAGGGCACTGTAGCAGAATTCTAGATTATTATCATTATTCTGTATTTCTCACACTGAAAGAAGATGTAGGCATTTTTATGGATAGACCAAAACAGAAAATTCTTATTTCAAGAAACTCTCAGGCCAAATGCAGAGATGTAAACTAATCTATTTCCCTTACAGAATAATGTTACCAGAAGCAGGATGGAAGAAATAGTCTTGTACAAAGGTCTTCACAGAGAGAAATTAAAGATTTTCCAAGTGACAACAGGGACTGCACAAAGAAGCCAGAGAGAGTGAAAAAGTTCAGTGAAAGGGGATTGTGGTGGGTTGACCCTGTCTGGAGGCCAGGTGCCCACCAGAGCTGCTCTATCCCTGCCCTCCTTAACTAGACAGGGGAGAAAAGGTATAACGAAACGCTTGTGGGTCGAGATAAGGACAGGGAGAGATCACTAAAGTATCGTCATGGGCAAAACAGACTGAACTCAGAAAGGAAATTCATCTAATTTATTACTAGGCAAAACAGAGTAGAGCAATGAGAAATAAAATCAAATCTTAAAACACCTCCCCCCCACCCCTCCCTGCTTCCCAGGCCCAACTTCACTCCCCATTTCTCTCCCTGTTCCCCCCCGCAGCGGCACAGGGGGACGGGGAATGGGGGTTGTGGTCAGTTCCTCACACGCTGTCTCTGCTGCTCCTTCCTCCTCAGGGGGAGGACTCCTCACACTCGGCCCCTGCTCCAGCCTGGGGGCCCTCCCACGGGAGACAGTCCTCCACCAACTGCTCCAACGGGAGTCCTTCCCACGGGCTGCAGTTCTTCACCAACTGCTCCAGCGTGGGTCCCTCCCACGGGGTACAGACCTTCAGGAACAGACTGCTCCAGCGTGGGTCCCCCCACGGGGTCACAAGTCCTGCCAGCAAACCTGCTCTGGCCTGGGCTCCTCTCTCCACAGGGCCACAGGTCCTGCCAGGAGCTTGCTCCAGCGTGGGCTTCCCATGGGGTCACAGCCTCCTTCAGGTGCCTCCACCTGCTCTGGCGTGGGGTCCTCCACGGGCTGCAGGTGGAATCTCTACACCCCCTCATCCTTCCTCCATGGGCTGCAGGGGGACAGCCTGCCTCACCATGGTCTTCTCCAGGGGCTGCAGGGGGATCTCTGCTCCGGTGCCTGGAGCACCTCCTCCCCCTCCTTCTGCACTGACCTTGGTGTCTGCAGATGTTCTTACATCTTCTCACTCCTCTCTCTGGCTGCAAAAGCTCTAACTGTTTTTTTTCCTTCTTAAATATGTTATCACAGAGGCACTGATGGGTTCGGCCTTGGCCAGCGGTGGGTCCATCTTGTAGCCGGCTGGCATTGGCTCTGTCAGACACAGGGGAAGCTTCCAGCAGCTTCTCGCAGAAGCCACCCCTGTAGCCCCCCCGCTACCAAAACCTTGCCATGCAAACCCAATACAGGGATGCATACTGAAAAGCAGGGATGCTAGGGTTAGTTGGGGAAAAAAAGAAAAAAGAAAAAGAAAAAAACCTTAATGCCAGGGAGAACAGTAGTTATGCAAATGGCTTTGGGGTTGTGGAGATGATATGTGGTTTTGCCTCAGCTGAGTACATACTCTCATTTGTTCATGGTCACTTTGTTGGCTGATACTTTGTGTCAAATCTTAGCAAAATGTCGTGCTTATCAAACATCTTTTAGGAATAGGATTATTCCCAAGAAAACTAGCAGGAGAGCAGAATGTCTCCTTCCTTCATGATGGGATTTAGATTTTTTTCTAAAAGGCAAAGGAGGAAACAGATTTACTTGAATTGTCACTCACTGTAGATTGGCAAAAGTTAAGAAGGAAAAAAAGAAAATATTCCATAAGTATCTGTGATGGATTGACCCTGGCTGGGGGCCAGGTGCCCACCAGAGCCACTCTGTCACTCACCTCCTCAGCAAGGCAGGGAGGGGAGAAAGGAAGATGGAGAAAAACAACCCCAAACTCGCGGGTCGAGATAAAGGCAGTTTAATGTAGCTAAAGCAAAAAGCCACGTGCAGAAGCAAAGCAAAAAGCAAAGATTATTCTCTACTTCCCATCAGCAGGTGATGTCCGGCCACTACCTGGGAAGCAGGGCTTCAGTAAGCGTGCTCCTTACTCCGGAAGACAAACATTGTAAAAAAAACCAACGAATGCCCCTGCCCTGTTCCTTCCCCTATTCTCAGTTTCTTACTGCTGAGTATGACGTCATATGGTATGGAATATCCCTTTGGTCAGTTTGGGTCAGCTGTCCTAGCTGTGTCCCCTGCCAAGATCTTGCCCACCCCCAGCCTGCTGCTGGGTAAAAAGAAATGTTGGAAAGCCTTGATGTGTGCTGGCACTGCTCAGTAGTAGCCAAAACACTGGTGTGTTATCAACAGTTTGCTAGCTACCAATACACAGCACAGCACCATGAGGGCTGCTGTGGGGAGAATTAACTCCATCTCAGCCAGACCCAATACAGTATCTCTACAAGCATGGCAGATATATGTCCACGAAAATTATCTGTCTATGACAGGCATGACAATTTATGTCCAGCAAATACTTACCTAAGTTCATTGACAAAATGGTGCGATAAACAGAGGGTGTGACTTAGCCAACAATGCACGTTTAACAAATTTCATACATCCTTTCACTGCGCTTCTGTACTGAAGGCTGGTTACTTCAGTATTCCCTATTTTCACCACCACATTCTGTACTGTAAATCAATGTCTTGTGCTACAAATCAAGGAAAGAATGTTTAAACAAAGAAAATCTAATCATTGAGATGGTAATGGGGAATGTCTCAGGCTTTAGGAATGCTGTTCAGAAATATAAAACATATTTTCATTCTTTGTATTCTCTCTCATGCTTTTAGAAACATGAAATTAAACCTGTAACTTAAAATCCCTTCTTACTTTGTTTTTTTTTTTTCTGGTTTTCAGAGATTTTGGATGTTTGCAGAAGGAAAAGTCACAAAGATAGAATATGTTATTTTGATGCAACTATACAGAAGAAATAAGAGTTCTCTAAAATAACAGCTACTTCTGAGAAGGGTTTTATTAATATTGTATTTATTTGTTGGGTTGCTTTTAGGAGAAAGAAGTGATATATCAATTAGAAAGCATCATATTAGCAGCACAAAGAACAATTGTTTCAGGATGCCACCCACCTACCACTCCCAAGCACAATGAGAATGTCAGTCATGTTGAAGTTTTGCTGTGATAGCCTGCTGAACTAGCCCACATTGTTCAATTCTTAATGTAAGTCGTGATCATCTGCTTCTTCATTGAAATCAAACATCAAACAGACTTGCAAAAATCTTATTTTACCATGCATCTGGGAAAACAAAACCAAGAACAAACCAAAGAAGCTCTCTAAATGTTTAGCCTGTGATTTTTCTGCCTGGCCCTGTATTTTATCCCTTGGACAACAGTCAGGGGGAGTATTTCTGAAGCCACCTGTAGACAAAATAGAGACAATACGCCTACCAAGCAGCAACAACTTTTGAGCTATTCTTTTATGCTTCAGTAGCTCTCCCTCTTCATTAACTTAAAAGTACAGCCATTTTCAAGTGTTGTATTCCTTCCCTGCAATCTTCCATCCTTTCCTTCTCTATCTTCATTGTTATCCTAACAATGCTCATATGGCTAAAATGACTATCAGGGTCATAAATCTGTTGAGAGTTCAAGGCTGCTGAGTGGTGAAACAGTTTGCAAACCACGTTAGACTGAGTAAACTGTCTTCTTCAAAGAAAGATGATAAATAAGTCTAGGTCATATGGTGATTCTTAAATTGAATATACATAAATTAAATGTGGAGATAGCAATATGTTTTAAAGCACTCATGAGAATAAAAGAACTCCAATACCACCTAGTGTCAGCTAGGTACACTGTCCTTCACTGAACATGGAGTCAAAATGGTGGAAGAAAGGGAAACTGTAATGTGGAGTCCTGTAAAGACAATGCTGGGGGGTGAAAGAGAGGTTCCTGCAAATATGGAGGAGGAAAATACAAGACCTAAATAGCTTTCTAAGCTGAAACAAGTTAAATGACTACTGTGAAATGCAGCCTACGGAGCTTGCTTTTGGGGATCTTTCTGATAAAACCTTAACCCTTTGACAGTGAGATAATGCTTAAGGACAAAATCTTCTTGAATGCTAAAAGTCACTCTTTTGGGACCCAAAAGCCCTGGACTGAATTTTCAGTTCCAGTACAGCCTATCTGTGCAATGGTGAACAAATCAATTAATCTAAAAAATGGAAATACTTAAAAAAAAATTACTTTTCCTCTCTTCTTTTCTGCTGTGAGAGTGAAATCTTGATAGAAAAATGGATTTATCATTATTCTTTGAGATGACATGACATGCTGTACAAGCAGTCTGGGGTTTAGGATCTTCTGGAGTCAACCAAAATACCTACCTCTTTCTGATGATATTTGTCTGACATTAGTTATAATAATTTGCCATCTCATCAAGAGGTATGTGAGGTACTTGCTAATCAAACACTTCATAGCCAAAACCCTTTTCTATTTTTACACCTTATGCTATTCTATATTTACTATTCCCCCTTCTAAACAAACATACTGTATATTTTTCTATTGCATATCTAATTGGATACTGTAAACATTTCAGTCCTGTAAAAAGAAACATGGCCAGAGACAGAAAGTGTCACAAAACATTCCCCACAGCCTGAGTGGGCTCAGGCACAGGTTATCTGTGCTGAACAGTGCTGTTTCCTCAGTCAGCCCTCATTTTGGCAGTGTCTCCATCCTGGCTTTCTCCGGCTTTCTCTTTCTTCTTCTAATTCAGGACCTTCATTTCCCTCACACTGGGGTCATGTCCTTGATATCCAGATCCCTAACTCTCCCCATGTGTTTAAAACTTTCTTCATAGCTCTGAATTTTCCACTTCTTTTTACTAGGAAATGACAGTTGATAACATATTCTTTTAACCCACACATTCCTACTATAAAGGAAACAAACAACATGCGAATAAAACCAACCCACACCATCTCCTGAATGTCTAGGAGACAGGAGGTTTCTGTACAGCACACAGCACAACAAAACACAAATTTCCCATCCAGCATATTTTCCTTTCTCCCACTTTCTGCTGAAGCTATTCCCTCTGTCCTCTGTTCCTCAACTCCCAAAACATAAATGACCATGTTGTAGGACTGGCCTGGCTTCTAGACCCTGTGGAAAGGCTGTCCTATCAAAGAAAGAATTTCAAAGTAAAGAGCAGAAGACAGGCAGGAAAGCAAATGCAATTTAATCGCGGGATTCAAATACATACAAATCTATAAAAAAAAAAAAAAAGAAGAGAGCAATCTGTGTTCCTCATTCATTTTGCACAGCATAAAAAGAAATCAATTTAATACCACAGCAGAAATGTTAGACATTTGGAAAACTTCCCCACTCTCAGGATAGGCAAGCTCCAAGGTACGTTGCTTGGGGACATCACAGACTTGCCCGTTCTGGATATTTTTAAAAGCAGGACAAACAACCCTAGAAAAAAAGTAGCACGGAGAGAGTTAGTCTTTCCTTCAGGCATGTCTCAAGCTACTGTAACAAGCAGGCAGCATGCTTCTGGAGTTCCCCTATAGCTCTACTACTCCTTGATTCTATTACTATGTGTATAAAGCTATTTCTACATTAAAGTATACAAAGGTGATGAAAGAAGAATAATTATCAATCCAATAGTACATCAACAACCTGGCAGCCATGCAAGGAAGATTAGCATCTACATGATTCAAGCTCCATTAGAAACTAATCAAAATCAAGCCATTTCAAAGTTATTTTAAGGCAAATTATGGAGATTGATGACCTGCATAAAATATTCATATTTTAATGTATTAACAGTTCTTTCGATAACATTTCTAAGCAATCCATTGTGGCTCTTACTGTATTCTGGACCTATAAATTTGTAACCGTAATAGCCATTACTGTAACAGAGAAAACACTCATTCTCTGTTCTTGTATTACTGGATTATTTTAATAGTTGACAATTTTATTTAAACAGCTAATTTAAGGTGACAAAAAACATTATAACCACATTAGGCTTCTCCTTATATCAACAAATACAAACTCTTATTGACAGTCAGATACCTTCAATATTTTTTGTAGCAAAGCAAAAATCAAAATTAAGATATGCGAAGCCAGCTTAACGGTCACCCACAGGAAACATGAAATAGCACATTCCCTTAGATCTGCCAGAACACTTTCTCGTTAGTGACTTAAAAACGGTAAGAGATTTTAACATCACATTTTCAGGGCAAACAGTGGAAAAGCAAATTCAGGTTGCAGAAGTAACGGACCTCTAAAGCCAGTGCCGCTTTCTTACAACCTTTTGGTCTTCATCCCTAGTGGCTCCAGCTGCAGCAGCATCCCACAGGAAGGCAGGTCCCTTTGGGGCTCTGCTTTTTGTCCTCTGAGTTCATAGCCCCCCCATGTTACTTCAGACCAAAATCACCAGCAACATGGGCTAACACCAGCAGCTGTGGATGACTGGAGCTGAAGATGGAGCAGACGTTCATTTCTGCTGTCTTCCTGGCTGGTTGATGGGGGTGAACACGTGTTCAAATGCTACTGTGAAAACTGACAGTGCCTTTCTGCCAGGGGCCTCACCTAATTCACTGCAGACTCTTTCAAGGTTAAAATGAAAAATGAAACCAAGTGTATCTTTCACAGCTGTTTTGCACACTGCTTTTTCAGGTGTGTAGCTGTCCAAAATGGCTTGCATGTAAAACGTATTTTAGAAAAAGTTGGTTGTTGTCAATCTTCCTTGCCAAATAAAGAAGATCAATGATTTTAAAAAAAATCAAGCTTACACATGAGAAAGAAGGATTTTTTTCATTTGAAGGATGAAAGAAAAAAAATAATGCAGAGTGCTCCATCCTGTTTCTTTTAACTCACAGCAGAAGTCTGACCAAAGACAACTCACAAAAGTTTGTCAGCAGAGGTTCTGCAGCCAAGAAGGGACTGATAAGAGTTAATTTAGTATTAGCAAAACATCCCTTTAATGATATTCCAAGCAGAAAACATTAGAAATGCCTCTTTCTATAATTCCATATGATGACTTTGTAAGAATAGCAAACTCTGACTAAATGAGCATTAACTTGTGCAGATGAACTCCCACTCCACAAACTTATCAGCTGTTGCACAGGGAAAGCTGAAATGCTAAATTAGGAGGGTGCATACATCAACTTCAAAGTTACCTCAGTGGCAAAAAAATCAAACCAAAACAAAAATACCCACAACAATCAAACAACAACCACAAACACTGAGCAGAAAAGAGAAGGTGAGGACAAATAATTACTTTCATGCAGCTGGCTAGTGGCAAGCAGTGGCCGTGACGAGTATCCTTCTCTCCAGCATAGGAGGTGATGAGGATGAGGAAGATGATGAAAATGAACCTTTATTCATTCCTTCCTAGTACAATTACAGTTTTCATTGAGATCAATACAATTCTTTATTTGGTAGTTTCTGCTTATGACACTATTAGTGCTGATATTAGTATTATTAAATATTATCTTTTACATAGTTGGTAGGTATCTAGCTATTAGATAATATTTACTGAAAAGTGATATGACTATTACCCATTTCCTACCTCCTAGGCTCTGTATTTTCTAATATGAATTTATAGTCTAAAAGCTATGGGGCAAACGGTAAAAGGATTTTAGTGTACAGTTATGAACTAGAAGCTAGAAATTAAAAAAGGTAAAGAGGCATGGGAAGAGCAGCATGATTTAAACATCACTGGCAATCACTATCCACAAGAGACAAGAGCCAGCAAAGGCTCAGAGCTGCAATGCCAAAGGAAGAGAGCAGCTGGGACAACAGGTTAAAAGCACTGCTAGGAATCCTCTGGGTGTGTAGATGAAAGACTGAAGTAAAAAGGTAGGCTACAGAGTTGCAAAGGGAAGTCCTATAGCATTACAAAGGCTAAGGCAGAAAAGCACTGTGCACCTGTGCAATGGCAGTCTCAGCAAAATGAATGCTTCACCACAAAGAAAACAAAGCAAAGCAAAAAACTCCAAAAAACCCACAATGGTTTTTTTTTTTTTTTTTGCTTCTATAAGGAACGAGACAGAACCCACTTGAGATCACCACTGGAAGAGACATTGTAAAACATGGGGGGAGGGGAAAAAAAAAAAGTAATATTAATTTCACAAGACCTTGACTCAAAACCAGCACACTGTGGGAATATCTGTGATGTGCTCAGACAGTCAAGGAAATAAGCCCGTATCTCAAGTGGCAGCAACCCAGTGTACCACCTAACAGCAAAGGCAGAAAGTTAGACAAGAAAGTTAATTCAGAGCAAGGCTGTCTATTAATGCTGGAAATTAACCTGCTGGTTTTGGCCTGATCTGTCTTCCTCTTACCTGACAGAAGTTTGCCCTCAACAGCATGGCTGCCAATTGTGATGGCATTTCAGTTTGATCTTCCTTGATGTAAGAGAGAAGGAAAGTACCAAAAGCAAACATTTTGCCAGGAGAGTCTTTTACTTTGAATGTCTCTCACTGCCAAGGAGAAATAACCAGGGTTCTCTTTGTGGAAGATGATTGCAAAGCTAACTTCACGTCAGTTATAGCAGAGTGAGGGCTTTCATTGGTGTTGGCATTTGAGTCAGTCCATTCTCCCTCTTGCCACATCCTCTTCCCTTTCCCGTTTGCTTCCTTTTCCCTTCCCTTTACCCTTCCTTTCTATGAGACTGGACATGGTTCCCTCACCTACTTTATGCTGGTATGAACAATTAAATGAAGTTGATACATAAATCTCAAAATGAAGTAGAACTGCCTGTGTTGATTTGATACCAGTTAACAGGCATACTAAAGGCTTGCTTTCATAAACTTGGTTGTGGGATTTTTTTTTTTTTTTTTTTTCATTTCTTGCTTTTCATTTTGTTTTGGAGTTATCTGCAGAAATACAAGAAGGGAATCTGAAATCTGGGAATAACACCAACTGCTCACACAAAAAAACCCACAAAAACTACTTACTTTCACTGGCTTTTGGCTTTTCATTTTTTTTTATTAAAGTTGACCTTTATTTTAAACAGCAGATCTGCCTAGTTCAAGCTATTTGTAGTTGAACAATTACCAGATTATTGGCAAAAGGAAGTATGATGTTTCTTTGTGCTCCTTGCAGCAATCTCCTTTATATCTAGCCCCTATTCAGAGGCTCAGCAGCAATCACTCATATGTGTTGAAGACCCCCATACAATCATAGAATCATTTAGGTTGGAAAAGACCTTAAATATCATCAAGCCCAACCGTTAACCTAACACTGCCATGTTCACCAGTAAACCATGTCCCTAAGCACCACATCTATGCATCTTTTAAATACCTCCAGGGATGGTGACTCAGTCACTTCCCTGGGCAGCCTGTTCCAGTGCTTGACAACCCTTCAAGTGAAGAAATTTTTCTTAATATTCAGTCTAAACCTCCCCTGGTACAACTTGAGGCCATTGCCTCTCATGCTTTCACTTATTACTTGGGAAAAGAGACTGACACCCACTTGGCTACACCCTTCTTTCAGGTAGTTGTAGAGATAAGGTCTCCCCTCAGATTCCGTTTATCCAGGCTAAACAACCCCAGTTCCCTCCTCATAAGACTTGTGCTCCAGACCCTTCACCAGCTTCGTTGCCCTTCTCTGGACATGCTCGAGCACCTCAATGTTTTTCTTGTAGTGAGGGGCCCAAAACTGAACACAGTACTCGAGGTGCGGCCTCACCAGTGCTGAGTACAGGGGCACAATCAGTGCCCCACTCCTGCTGGCCACACTATGTCTGAGACAAGCCAGGATGCTGTTGGCCTTCTTGGCCACATGGGCACACTGCCAGCTCATATTCAGCCAGTTGTTGACCAATACCACCAGGCCCTTTTCAGCCAGGCAGCTTTCCAGCCACTCTTCCCCATATTCAATGTGTTTTGATAATAAGTAAAAGAGTAGGGAAATAAAAGATTAACTATGTAAGACCTCCTTCTCTGCTCTTCTCTGGTTTTGGAGATTAACACTCAAAAATTCCTTTTAAAAAGGAAACATTAAGACATATATTTTGCTTCAATAAGCCAGATGTTAAGCTCAGAGTTAATATCTGTTGCCTGTAAAATTTCAGAAAACTGTAAAATTTCCCAACAGGTAGAAATCAGTAGTGCTGTAACTACCTAAAAGCCTGCACTCACAACAGCTATTTTTCTATTAGATGAATTTTCTTTTATTGGTTCTGAAACCACCATAATTCTGTCCTGGTTTCAGCTAAGATTAAGTTAATTTCCCTTCTAGTAGCCAGTATAGTGCTGTGTTTTGGGTTAGTATGAAAATAATGTTGATAACACAGGGCTGGTTTTAGTTGTTGCTAGGTAGTTGTAGTGTCTACACTAAGTCCAGGACTTTTCAGCTTCTCACACCCTGCCAGGTGCACAAGAAGCTGGGAGAGCACAGCCAGGGCAGCTGACCCAGGCTGGCCAAAGGAATATTCCCTGCCATGTAACGTCATGCTCCGGATAGAACTGGGAAGTTGTTGTTGTTGTTATTATTATTATTATTATTAATTTTGTTGTTGTTGTTGTTGTTGTTGTTGTCATCATTATTATCACCATCATCATCACCATCATCATCATCATCTACCTTTGTTATCCCATTAAACCATGTTTATCTCAACCCATAAGTTTTTCTTCCATTCTCCTCCCCATCCCCTTACCAGGGCAAGGAGTGAGCAAGCGGCTGCATGGTACTCCATTACCAGCTGAGGTTAAACCACAACAAATTCACAACCAGTCTGTTTGCTTAGGAAGAAACTTGTATTCCGCAACATCTTTATGCCATTATATTTTGTTATTAGACAAAGATCTAATACAACCACCAACAGAGCCTTTACTGCTGATTTAATCACAGTCATACAATCACAGAATCACAGAATGGTTTGGGTTGGAAGGGACCTCAAAGATCATCTAGTTGCAATGCCTCTGCCATGGGCAGGGACACCTTCCACTAGACTACGTTGCCCAAAGCCTCATCCAGCCTGGTCTTGAACACTTCCAGGGATGGGGCCTCCACAACCTCTCCGGGCAACCTGTGCCAGTGCCTCACCACCCTCACAGGAAAGAATTTCTTTCTAACATCTAATCTAAATCAACCCTCCTTCAGCTTAAACCCATTACCCCTTGTCCTGTCACTACACTCCCTGATAAGCAGTCCCTCTCCAGCTTTCCTGTAGGCCCCTTCAGGTACTGGTAAGCCGCAATCAGACCTCCCCGGAGCTGCCTTTTCTTCAGGCTGAACAACCCCAACTCTCTCAGCCTGTCCTCACAGGAGAGGTGCTCCAGCCCTCTGATCAGCTTCGTGGCCCTCCTCTGGACTTGCTCCAACAGCTCCATGTCTCTCCTGTACTGGGGCCCCCAGAGCTGGATGCAGTACTCCAGGTGGGGTCTCACCAGAGTGGAGTAGAGGGGCAGGATCCCCTCCCTCGACCTGCTGGTCACACCTCTTTTGATGCAGCCCAGGACATGGTTGGCTTTCTGGGCTGCAAGTGCACACTGCCGGCTCATGTTGAGCTTCTCATCAATCAATACCCCCAAGCCCAAACAAAACAGGAATATAAATAAAATCCAGAGTCTGATTCTGCTACTTATGGCCATAGTAATTCTTACACCAAAAGATCCTGCAAATATTACAGAAGCGTTCACGAAACTCTCGTAAGTAACCAGAGGAGGTGGAGGGGTTCTCCTAGTGATTAAACTGCTTAGGCAGAGCTAAGCTGGCATTCATGTAGAATCAGACATTAATAACCTCAGTTCAGCAGAGCATACTGTTGACTTTGCACAAGAAGTATTAGCCATGAAATTTCCCCAGAATTAAATGTGTCTTTTTTGGATAAGGATACCCATTAAGTCAATCAGCACACATTTTTTAAAATTCTGAGTAAAGGCATGATAGAACAGAAGAACTAAACAGCAGCAAATGACTGAGCTAATCATGTAATGAAGCTGGATTAAAAATGAGGTTGTTTTCTGAAGAAAGAATATGATTACAAAACCCTTATAAGAATACAGAGAGTGCATCGCCTTAGCATATATAATGCTCTCTACATCAATGCAATCACCAGATTTCAGAAATATCAACCTTATCTAGGGACAGCTTATCCCACCTTTGCATTCTGCCTCCAAAGGAGCTGGCACCGTCAGAGGCAAAACCAAAACAAGACAGGCAAGGCCTAATGCAGGACTATACTCCCTTTTCATCTATGTCCTCTGCATCTCTTCAGGTACTGGAAGGCTGCTATAAGGTCTCCCCGGAGCCGCCTTTTCTCCAGGCTGAACAATCCCAACTCTCTCAGCCTGTCCTCATAGGAGAGGTGCTCCAGCCCTCTGATCAGCTTCGTGGCCCTCCTCTGGACTCTCTCCAACAGCTCCATGTCTCTCCTGTACTGGGGCCCCCAGAGCTGGACGCAGTACTCCAGGTGGGGTCTCACAAGAGCGGAGTAGAGGGGCAGGATCACCTCCCTCGACCTGCTGGTCACACCTCTTTTGATGCAGCCCAGGACACGGTTGGCTTTCTGGGCTGCAAGCGCACACTGCCGGCTCACGTTGAACTTCCCATTAATCAACACCCCCAAGTCCTTCTCCTCAGGGCTGCTTTTAATCCATTCCTCGCCCAGCCTGTGGTTGTGCTTGGGATTGCGCTGACCCACATGCAGGACCTTGCATTTGGCCTTGTTGAACTTCATGCAGTTTGCACAGGCCCACCTCTCCAGCCTGTCAAGGTGCCTCTGGATGGCATCCCTTCCCTCCAGCGTGTTGACCACACCACACAGCTTAGTGTCATTGGCAAACTTGCTGAGGGTGCATTCGATCCCACTGTCCATGTCACTGACAAAGATGTTGAACAGTGCCGGTCTCAATACCATCCCCTGAGGAGCACCACTCATCACCGTTCTCCACTTAGACACTGAGCCATTGACCACAACTCTTTGAGTGCAACCATCCAGCCAAATCCTTATCCACCGAGTGGTCCATACATCGAATCCATGTCTCTCCAATTTAGAGACAAGGATGTCATGCAGGACACTGTCAAATGATTTGCACAGGTCCAGGTAGACGACGTCTGTCGCTCTTCTCTTATCCACCAATGCTGTAACTCCATCATAGAAGGCCACCAAATTTGTCAGGCACGATTTGCCCCTAGTGAAGCCGTGTTGGCTGTCACCAATCACATCCTTATTTTCCATGTGCCTGAGCATAGTCTCCAGGAGGCTCTGCTCCGTGATCTGTCCAGGCACAGAGGTGAGACTGACCAGCCTGTAGTTCCCTGGGTCTTCCTTTTTTCCCTTCTTAAACATGGGGGTTATCTTCCCCCTTTTCCAGTCAGTGGGAACTTCACTGGACTGCCAGGACTTCTCAAATATGATGGCGAGCGGCCTGGCCACTTCATCCGCTAGTTCCCTCAGGACCCACAGATATATCTCATCAGGTCCCATGGACTTGTGCACCTTCAGGTTCCTTAGATGGATCCTGTTGTTTGATCACTGATTTATACCCGAGACTGGTGTAGTGCCCACTGCACTGACTGCCATGCCTTTCAGTAGGCACACATGCAAACTGCAACAGCATGAAATACACCTTTACAGGCAGAACATGAAGTAAGCTGCATACACACTTTGTTTTGTCCTCTTGGTCCCATAACATATAAGCTGTGCAAATTTAGACAAAAGGTCCAGTAACTGTCCTCTTTGCACAGACTTGGTGGTAGGACGAGGCATGTCTGGGAAAATGGAGAGAGCTTCTCTCATTTCCCAGCCAGTCCCTTCCCATCTGCCCAACTGAAGAAGCAGTTACTATATCGAGTTTGCTCTGTGCAGCACAATGCATTATAAAGCTGGTATCCAGAAAAGAGAAGAACAGGGCTACGTGCTTATGTATTTGTACAGACATGTTAGCAAGTGACTGTTTGCCCTAACAATATGTATCATCTATAAAATTAAAGTGCCAAAATATACAGATTATTCAGAATTGGAGGAAGTTGCCAAAGCTTGAGAAGCTATGGAATTGTTTTAATTTTTTTTTTTTTTCTACATTACAACTTCCAAATATAATGGGGAGTGCTTAAGCCTTATAGTAAAGGTTACTAAACAGATGACAGGAGAGTGTAGTAGATGTCTTTCCCTGTACAGGTGTTTTTATCATTTTCATAAACAACAGAATTGCTAAATGAAGTCTGCCTTGTTGATTCATAATCCCATTCAATCACCCATGGCTTGTTTTTGGACTGCTTGGTTTAACTGGATACTAATGTATAGAGCTGTCTTCTCCCAGCCCTGTCCTGAATGTCAACCTCCTGTATGTTAAGACACAACAATACATTAATTTTCCACCCCAACTAATAAAATAAAGCCATTTAAATTGGCAAAATGAAATACTTCTTGTTCTGGTATATAAATATACCAGAAGTTTATTATGTACATGCTCAAATAAAGATCATATCACCTTTGCTAAAGCTGCATGTATCTCTCAGTAAATCAGATGGATTATGTTTTAATCATTTGCACTTTTATCACATCTCCCATCCAAGTCAGTCAGAGAGAAGCAGTGACAATGAGTTCACCTTTGTAGCACAGGAAACACTCATAAGTTAATACTCCTGCCTTGGCAGAAGGAGTGTGTAGGAAGGGCACCAACTGACTTGTTCAAGGGTTTTTTACCTTATCCTTTGTAACATGAAAAAGGAATTAGCTTAGTTCTGCATGGAAAATGGCAAAGGCATATGTTTGAATGATGGCTGGAAATACAGTTTTGTATCCAAAGTGTCATAACTGGGAATGAATTGATCCAGAGCCAAATCTCATTGCTGAATCAAGTGACAACTGTTACTGACTTGTAAAAAGACACATTCATTTTGTTCTGTTCCCCACAACTCAGTGAAGTAAATCTTACTGACATAAGCTTTGAGGCCAGACTGACTTACATGGGAGCAGGGACTAGGAGCATAAATGCTGCTTATAAGCAAGTGAATCTGTACATTTGGCTCTTTGAATGAATTGATATTTATGATAAAGATGGTGATCTTGTCTGGAAATTTTTACAAATATATCTTCTCAGGATGAACAGTACCTAACACCTAGAGAAATTAATTTAGTGACCTATGGATCATTCACTTCCATACCAAAACATAATCCTTGGAAAGGGATTTTTTCCTGGCAACAAATATAAGTGTAAGGAAGGTAAGACAACAGTGAAAACTTCTAGAAAAAAATGAGCTGACCCACATCTGTATTTTTACAGCATCTGAAATAACAGACAGTTCCATCCATTGGTGTACTGGAAGTTCATAGCCATTATTGTATATATGCACAAAGCTGTGATCTGTGAAACCACCTTCTCACTCAGCCTGTGTTCAGCCCCATTGAAATTAACTGGATTTTGTTGATGATGATTTGAGGGAAAAGGGAAAAAACAAGAACCCTGTGAAGCTCACCTGAACTCCTTAATGAGGTAGGTTTGCAATGAAAACCCAATTAAATGGATAACTCCTTTCAAAGATTCCAGTGCTTTTGAATTCATCATATATATATATATATACATAAAATACACTGAACTGGAAACCTAGTAGTATCATGTCAAGTTTGTCTTTAAGAAAAATTGGTTCAGAGAGAATTCTGAGTAGCTTGTCTTGCTTACTGTATACATAGCTGAGTGAAAATTTCTATGCAGAGAGATAGATAAAGCATGAATTATACAGATTTTTTGCACAATGAAAAACTGAAGGGATTTAGACCTTATAATCATATAGTATGTGTGTAGTTCTGATGCAGAGGTATAGAAAATGCACTATGCTTTTCCAAAGGACCAAAAGTAAGGGAGAAAATGCTCTAGATGAAGATACCTAGATGCCCAGAGAAGCTATTTATAAACTTTTGTTTAAATATAAACAGAATTTTTTCAGATGACATTTTTCTTTTTTTTTCAATATTTAAACACTTTTTTGTTTCATTGGCCTATATGTTCTTTTAGAAAGAGAGTGAGATATCCAGATGGTGATACTTGGAAGTTTGCTTCATGAAAAAGGTCAACTCCAAGATGCTCATTTGTTACAGGAACCAAAATGTCAGTGATAAAATTGTGCAAGATGTGATGTATCCATGTATAAAAGGCCATCCCGCCAGAGAGTACAAATTGGTCCAGCGCTACTGGAATAAATAAATGGATATCAATGTGTATCATTCACCTTACAGGAACATAGTTGTCATGTAAGATGGTAGAAAACTAAGTGGAAAGACAGTAGCTGTACTGATAACAGAATACTTGAAGGGACTTATACGCAAGAGGACATCCTAATCTTACCACAGTCCACAGGCATTTGCCCTAGACTCCAGCTGCAAGCAATAGATCCCCCACAGTTGCAGCCCTTGCTGCACTCTGTCTCTCCATGGGAAAACTCCTCACATTTTACAGGAAATATCTTTTTCTTTACATAAAGGCACCTACCCTCCAGATTTGGATTTAGTCATGAACAAAAGTAATTGCTCCTATTACAAGTTTGAGTGTGAAAAATGACAAATGAATTGTTTAAGTAAATTTCTTCCTCGAGATTACACTTCAATATGCTAGGTGACTAACCTTTTGTGGTTCAAAGGGAAAAGTGAAAATGAACTGTCAACAATGGGAAATGAAACATGGTATGGACCAAGATTTGTCTTCCATTTGCATTTCCTTCCCTTTGGTGCTGAAGTTGCTTAAGCCCCTAATCTTCAAGGACAAGCCTCACCCAGCTGCTCCAAACCCACCAGGTGGTGATCATCTACCAGCTTTGACTATTCAAGGACAGAGGAGACAGATTTTCTGCAGTACACCACAAGCAGTAGACAAACTACCCAGCACTCGGGAATCCTACAGAACAAATGCTGAAACCAAGATTCACCTTTAGAGAGAAACTGAGACCCATGAATACCTGCCCTGCAGAGACATGTGCCTGTGAAAAAAACACCTGTGTTATAAGGTGGAGTTTACCGTTGATTTGCAAACTTGTTTTCTCTGAAGCATACCTCCTGAAGTAGCTGAAGAAGGGGAAGAGTGAAAAGTAAAGAAAGGCCTGGTGAGAACATCATGTACAGTTTAATCAGCTTTCCAAGAAATTCTTTATCCCGATTGGCCAGAAATGTCTTTTTTTTTAATCAAGTCTTCTCCTTCTGGTAAACAAAGTACAACTTCTTAAAACATCGTGGTATCAGACAACCAGGAAGGAGACAGAGATAGAGATGAGGAGCCTTCAGACAGACAACAGTTTGGTGCTGGTTGTGACAGACTGACATGTCACCAGGACCCTGGATCACTGCATCACATTAGAGACTGCTCTGATCAACACGTTATTGATCATTGCAGGGTGGGATATAGGTTACGAATGGGACTTCTATCCCATAATTTATCATAAGAGTGATCTTCCAAAACTTTTATTTTTTAATGCAGAATTAAAATAAACACTTTGCAAAACAGCATATATACTGGTGTGCTTCCAATTGTTCTAGCTCAGCTGCAGAAATATACATACAAGTAATGGTTTCTTAGATGAGAGAACAGAATCGGATCAAGAAAGCAAAGACAATGTTGCAGCTGAGAAACAGTGATTTCAGACAGAAACTAGAAGTACTCAAGCTAAGAAACTGTATCAGATCCCTTGTGAGACAAGAGATTTCTTTGTACCCCTGCAGAATTGCACTGAATCAGTAAGTCTCATGCTGCCTGGAAGCCTATTCTTCAAGCATCTTCTTCACTGAGCTATCTCACTCCAGAGAGCTGCTCTGAGATAGCTGGATTTTTTTTTAAATGGATATTCAAGACAGGTGCTTCCCTGGGGCATACTCCCTACCCCTTACAAACCTTCAGAAATGTTCTCATGGATGCCTCTTGCCAATGAGAAAAAAGGAGAAATTAAAAAAAAAAATTAAAAAAAAGCAACCATTTTCTCAGCAGTCATGTTATTCTCCATAAAGCTGAGAATTTCAAAGCCCCATACTCTTAAAAAGCAATACTCTTATGTAATAAAATAGACACTGTGTGTATGTTTTAAAATCAAGTTACTAAAGGGTAGAGCATCTAAGGTACTCCTTAAATTAAATTTATGCAAACTGTTTACCATTACATTTATTAAACTTAGTAAAATCAGACCAATTAGTTTCACAATATTCTGCAACCGTTAGAATTTTAACAGGAATGAAACCAAATAAGGTGAACAGAAATGCAGTACAATTTAACAGAAATTATCCTAAAAAAGGTAGAAGAGTGGCAGATGTCCCCTTTTCTAACTAACCTCACACCATGCTGTGCCAAAAGTACAAATCTGTCACATTCTATGTTTATTTTCCCAAAAACAGGTGTTAAGATTAACCCTTTCATACTCTCCATTACAGTAGGAGGTATTTAATAAGACACAGTCTCAATGACGAGACAGAAGCTGGAACCCGTACAACTCCTGAATCATTCTTGTGTTGCATCCCACATCTGCTGATTAATGTCCTGGTTTCAGCTGGGATAGAGTTAATCTTCTGTCTAGTAGACAGTACAGTGCTGTGGTTCGTGTTTAGTATGAGAACAATGTTGGTAACACACTGATGGGTTTAGTTGTTGCTATGCAGTTGTAGTGTCCACACTAAGTCCAGGACTTTTCAGCTTCCCACACCCTGCCAGGTGCACAAGAAGCTGGGAGAGCACAGCCAGGGCAGCTGACCCAGGCTGGCCAAAGGGATATTCCCTGCCATGTAACGTCATGCTCCGGATAGAACTGGGGAAGCAAGCTGGGAGGTGGGATCACTGCTCGGAAACAGACTGGGCATCAGATTGGGTTTTTTTCTTTCACATGTGGTGAGCAATTGCATTTGTGCGTCACTTGTATTATTGTTGTTCTTCTTTTCCTTTGTTATCCTATTAAATTGTCCTTATCTCAGCCCATGAGGGTTTTTTTCCACTCTCCTCACCATCCTCTCGCGGGGTAGAGGGGTGAGCAAGTGGCTACGTGGTGCTTAGTTACTGGCTAGGGTTAAACCACAACACCTAAAAACATCACACTGTGTTATAGGTTTTCACTAATCTGGAACAACATTTGTGCTAAACATAGTAACCCTTGATAGTATTTATATTAAAAAAAAACAGGTGTCTTTCTATTTCTGGGAAACATGAAATACCAGCTTGTACCCTCTCTTTCATCATTTTTCAGTCAATATAAACTCAGTGTATATAAGGATTTCACCCTTATAAATTGACTGAAAGCAGCGCAACATACCCAGAACACAAAATAGATGGATTTTTCATTTAATCCCCACAGGCATTTAGCATATACTTTGAACAATGAGTGTTGATAATTCTTACCATTTTATCCTCATTAGAAGCAGCACATATTCAACTTATGTAAATGCATCCCTTTCCCTCTAGTATAGGTGTCTGACAGGAAAAAAGCATGCAGCATCATTTTGTGCTGCAAGACATCAGCATTATCTCTTAGGAAATGACCAGTGCTTTACTAAAAGTGGGCTGCAGCCAGCCTGCTCTGGTGGCCAGAGTGGTTTGCCAGGATGAGCCATGACTCGGGCCAGGTCTGTCTTGTGTGGCAAAGCAAGGCACAGAGCGCTCTGAGGCAGTCTGGAGAGGTCTGATGTGCTCCTGTGGAGCAGTGCAATGCTGTGCTGACAGCGACAATGTCCCAGGCCCCCTGAAGCACAGTGCAGTATTAGTGCAGGGTAGTACCCTACCTTCCAAGTCTTGCCCTTCTTGGAGATTAATTAGCTTCATAGTAGCACTTTTTCTTTTTTCTCTTTTTTTTTTTTTTGAGCTAACAGCAGGTACCACTATGACCCATACACTTGTATGGCACGAGGACACTCTCCAACAGTTCCAGTATGGTCCCCATGTAATGAGAAGATTAAAGTAAAAACATCTCTGAAACGGGGAGAATTGCCTAAGAATCATGAGCGTTAATATGACTGACCATGGAGCTAATTAAAAATTACAAAGGCTAAACTGTTTCACTTGGTGTCAGTCACAAACATAACAAGTCTTCTTCCCACCCCCTGTGCCTTCAGTACTTACTCAGCAATTTGACAGATACGCATTTACACAGCATCCATAATGCGCCACGAGCTGAAATTTTTCAAGCACACCCAGAAGAGCAGAGTGGCATGGTGAGGGTAATGCATTAAAGATTTTATAGCAGAACCATTATATTACACATTTGTAACTGCTTGCCAGTAATGCTTATTCCATTCTCTATGCACACTGCATGCATCATTATCTTGACACACAGTCACTGGTAGGCAAGAAAAAAGGATGATGTCTCTCAGTTGTCACATGCCATGTTTTGCTGGCATTGAATTTCTGCAGAAAGTAAGTTTCACTACAAACCAGCACACATTCCAGATACAGCCTTAACGCAAAGAAAGACACACTTCATCAGGATTCACCTTTGCATACGAGACCCCAAGAACAGAGTAAGAATTAACATTTTGGGGTAATTAGTCTAGTGACCAGCTGCAATACAATTTGAGACATTGCTGCTATTGCCATGAGGCTGAGTTGACAAACTTCTTGGGATAGTTGCAGAAGACTTAGACTGCCCTGGAGTCAGGAAAGCCAAGCATAATTGCTGTGGGTAGCTTCTGAGCTACTACAGTCATTACAGCCCACTGCTGGCTTCTTTATCAAAGGAGCATTTGCTGCCTCTGCTGGCCTTAGAGTACCATGGAGGTATTCAGCACCTGAGGAGGTCTGAGATCATACTAATGGGTGTCATCGGAGCAGAAAGGTATGACTAGAAAATTAAAAGATTCAAGTCATCAGTTTCCATGCAGAGAAAGTCAGTGTGCAGTTTGCCAGACCACTGGCAGTTTATGCCATCCTTCTCTCCTTGTCCTTGCAACCGGGTACTCTATCATATCAGCTCTAAAACACAGAAAAATAAATTTAGTGATGCATTTTTTTCAGAGAACCAAAAATGTCTGTAATCTTAGGAAGTTTTCCTAAATTCTTCATAAAAAGTCACATAAATATACTACCACACACACCTTGAGCAAAATAAAAGCAGTATTCATTTCAAAATAATTGTTTTGAACCCACTCCTATGAATTTGTCTGATATGTTTTCATCCTTATTCATGGTCTTACAGCATCCTGAAAAGTACACTAGCTGCAAAGCTATAAGCAGTATTGTAATTATGGTATCTGAAGCCTGATATGAAACAGAAACATTTCTAGGCTCAGTACTATTTCTGACACAGTTTTGCAGAGCTGAAAAAGAGCAGTTTTTTCAGAAAATACTATGAAAAACACATGAATGTGAGGAAGCTCATCAAACCCCATAAATCTTATCAGTTATCTTCTAAGTGTGCCTCAAAGTCATTTGTCTGTCATTGAAAACCAAATGTGTTAATATACTCAGATAGATTGCCAGTACTAATTATCACCAGTACAGGTCTGCAGACAAAAGCTTACCAAAGCCTGCTAATGAGCTCTGCAGGTTCAAATGATTTGATTCACTGGCCATTAGATACAGCTAAAAATATGAGTTTGAAAGAAGACATCATCATACAAACCCTCATGGGCTCTTGCCCAAATTTTATCTTATTTGATTCAGTGTAGAGGCAGGTCACTTTCTTTTCTCTAATCGCCACATTTGCTGAACGGCAGAATTTCAGAGGAACTGCTTTTCTGAAATGGAGATCAATTTCTTTGCATAATTCTAGCCAGGGTAAAAAAAAAAAAAAAAAAAGGAGAAAAGGGAGGGGAATGGCAAACAATTTGTAATAAACATAAATGCTTGTATCATTCTGTATGAATCAAGTGTTTTGTTGCTACTGAGTTAAAATATTTTATTTGGGAAAAAAATTGAAAAGACCACCTGAAATAGTACTGGAGAACCTGGTTCATCTGGGGAGATAAAGAATGATTTCAGAGCCTGCTCTACAGCAGAAACTGAGAGATCCCTGAACTGTAGTTCCACAGAAGATATACATTTCAAATTACAGTATTTCAGTGCACAATGTGATTTTTAAAGTAACCTGAAACTACAAAAACACACTTTTTAATTATCATTAATTTCTGCCCATGACCTTTCCTGCTTCTTTGTGCTGCTTAAACCTTTTTTTCATGTTCCACTTTTCTTTTCAGACATGAGAAACAGTTGGAAGTTATAAACCCCCTTACTGGTTCTAAAGTAATTACTGAGCACTTTATTTATTCTTCTGTGATGTGATGAAATCTGTGTGATGAAAACACTGTGAATGGCAAAAAAAATATTGAGCATTCATGTAAAACTATTGTAAACTTGCACTTGACAAATTCAGCTCTAAATTACTGGGGTTTTAATCATCTGTAACTTGATGGTCATCAAAATACAAATGTCTGAAGTAGAAAAAAAGATCACTTATTTTGAACAAAATCCAACTAGACATTTTCTCATTATCTCGATTACAAGGATTCCTGCATAGGCAACTCTGTATTCCTCAGTAGAATTAGAGACTGATCAGGTGCTTGTGAGTCTGAAAGGAAATCTGAGACTGCATGATCTTTTTTATAGAGCAATGCATTCTGTGGTTTTGATTGGCAGACTTTAATGTAGACATTTCAGTCCCTGGTTTTGTCTTCTGTAGCTTCACAACTGCTGAGTTCTGCAGTGGGTTTTGTGTTGATTTAAAGAACAGACATCAAGTTTTAAAAGGAATCCCTCAGCTGTATTAATATTTGAAGCGCACTACTTGTATCTTACTGTTGTACGAACCACTATAAGAATACTGATTTGCACTTAGGCTACCACACTTAAATAGAAGTCTGTGCTGACAACTTTCCAGAAAGGAAGTAATACCCAAATGATCCTAAAATTAATAGTCAAAAGGCCACCACTGAAGTGACACAACTGTGATTTCTACACAAGCATTTGATGAAGCTAGAATAAACAATAAGATTTTTATTTGGAAGAAAATTACAGTAAAATGTAAAGTCCAGTCAGCAAACTCAGATAAGATGCTGAAGAACTAATTCAGATTTTGTCTGGATCACAAAGACTCAAACAAACAAAACAACAGGTCCATCAATTATTCTGATCTACAGCTATAAGACATCCAGCATACCCTATTGTTCCACAAGCTGTTTTCATACAGGACATTAAAGATTTTCAGCTTTCCTATCATAAGCTTTGTTTTTATAGGCATCATGCTGATTGTACCTCAAAAACTTGAATTTCTTGTCCAGTTTTTAGAAAATCTGATACAGACTGAAGTCTCAAAGTTATGTGTGCTGGTTTTGGCTGGGATAGAGTAATTTTCTCCATAGTAGCTGGTATGGGGCTATGGTTTGGATTTGTGCTGAAAACAGTGTTGATAACACAGGGATGTTTTTGTTCCTGCTGAGCAGTGCTCACACAGAGCCAAGGCCTTTTCTGCTTCTCACAGCACCCCACCAGCAAGTGGGCTGGGGGTGCACAAGGAGTTGGGAGGGGACACAGCCAGGACAGCTGACCCCAACTGACCAAAGGGATATTCCATACCATATGACGTCACGCTCAGCACATAAAGCTGGGGCGGGAAGGAAGGGGAGGACATTCGGAGTGATGGCGTTTGTCTTCCCAAGTAACCATTAGGTGTGATGGAGCCCTGCTTTCCTGGAGATGGCTGAACACCTGCCTGCCCATGGGAAGTGGAGAATTAATTCCTTGTCTTGCATGCACAACTTTTGCTTTACCTGTTGAACTGCCTTTATCTCAACCCACAATTTTTCTCACTTTTACTCTTCTCTGCCCCATCCCACCATAGGGGGAGTAAGAGAGCAGTTGCATGATGCTTAATTGCTGACTAAGGTTAAACCACAACAGTACGAAACTTCTACAAATTCAGCAGTGTTAGAAAAGGCTCTAATGTGTACATTTAAGAACACTATGATTTTAATTCCTGTACTTTCTGTTTAACAGATTTATTGGCCAATCAGTTTCATTACCCCAGGCCATTCATCTCCTTTCATTTAGTCAGCCAACTAAGAGGGAAGAAGAAATTTAGGGGAATATAAGAGATGATTTAGAGCCTGCACAAGAAAAGTAGTGGTATTTTGGTGTCAGAGAGGAAGCGGAGGAGTACTTCAGTACTGAAATTGCAGGAAGAAGAGATGAACTGCTGTACCTAGTGCACCTAGTGCATGAAAGATCAAGATTAGGAAGAGATGGGGCTTCATTAGCTCTAGTATTCATGGGACAATTTAGTCTTATTTTTAATCATAAGATATGAAGCTGTAATATTATCCTCATATACGTAGCACTTGCCTTTTGACAATAGCTATTTGTAGATTGTTTAGAAATAAATATTTTTGGCAGCCTTCCCAGTGATACGTATTAGGAATGACCTATGAATCTTTAAAAAGTTTGTATATTCATAACTATAAATAAGCATGCTATTAATAGCTCGGTAGCAAATATAGAGATTTATCCAAAGTTCATAAGTACACTTGGAAATTTTTTATCATGGCTGTATCAAGCCAAGATGGATCATCTTTCTTCATAAATATCGTAAAGATGGAGACATCTATTTATGTGTATCATGCAGAAACAATATTTAATCATCTGAAATTATTCTGTAAAAGATATTTCTCATAATAAAAGTAGTTACTGTAAAGTTGATAACATGCATAATTTTTTTTGCCTTGATGTTTTTGAAGAAATAGGCATAAAAGTGAGTTTCTGTGTGTCATTTGGTCTCATATTTTTCTTAAACTATTTTAGTTATGTCTTTCCGCTCCTTCCCCAAGACAAACCATTTCTGAGAGCCTATGAAAGAAAGACCACAATGTCAGAATCAGTTGTACTCCATAAATTCTGGATAGCAACAGTTTTGTGCTTAATTCACCTGTTCCTTATTCACACCTCTTAACTGAGTTGTCTGTCAGGAAATCAAGATTTTATACAGTTCATTGTGCATCAGTTATAATGTGCTTTAATCGCCCTTGTACATCTACCACTTGCTAGCACAGAAATAGCCTACTGAGAAATTTGTCTCCCATCCTTTGGGCATGAAAAGTTTTATTTAATGAGCTCCAAGGCTGCTAGAAATACACTGCAGAGTTACCGAAAGCAGTAAGAAAAACAGTTTATACTTGGCGTTGCTATAGAAATGTTCCCAAAGCAGAGAAAAATGTTTTGCTCAATGTAGCGAGTTGTGGTATATAAAAGGTTAATTCAGAGAACTGCAGAAGCAGTCTGATTTTTCCAGCTCTGGTGAAAGAGGAAAATTATGAGAGAAGCATATGATAATTTATTCATCACGTGGCCCAATTCTTGATTCATTTTAAAGCTGAAAGCACAGATGAAATACACCATTATAGCCACAATGAAGGTCTTTCTTACAGTATTTTATATGAAGTAAAAATACAGATTTATCCCTGAAAGTGGGAGCAGAATAGAAAATGCTTGTTTGCTAGATAAATACCCTAACAAGTACATGACAGATTGAAGGTCCTTTTCTTCTTCTTTTGGCTGTCATTGTGAAGTTGAATTTCTTTGTCGCATGGGGTACATTTTCCCAACAGATAAGCAGAAATTGCCTCTCCCTAAATGAGTCTGCAGGTCTGTAGTTAAGAACTCTCCTTGTGTATTACAGATACAGCCTCATAACCCCTTAAGTTGATGAGGCATTGAGCCCAAGTTTTTCACTTCATGAGTGAGTGTACAAACTCCTAAGCTATTATAGAACCAGCTGAAGAGCAGCACTACCGTTTTCTGCTATTCTGTAAAAGCAAAGAGCACAGTTTTTCACAAAAGACAGCAGAATCACCTGTCCTCAAGGAAGGTTGCTAATTCAGGATTTGCAGACTGAGAAAGAACTGAAATTCCAGGTGGAGTTGTGATTTCAGATGTGTTTCCTCCATCCCAAGAGTCTCCATCTGGCTAGGTCTTGGCAAGACCTTGTGCTCTAATTTGGATTACAGTTCTAAGGAGCCCAACTTATGTGCATTATATCGACTGGTGGGTCCCTGCTTCACAGCTCCAGACCTGATGCCAGCAGAATGGAAGAAATATAGCATATCCATCATTGACTGGATTCAGTACTCAGTTTCTAGACTTTGACATTTGCACAGCTATATGTTAGAAGCATAAGAGTTTAGTTCTGGTTCTCCTCGCCCTCAGTTTCTTTTTTTAACACTGTTTCTTTCAAAACACACTTAACAAGTATCCACAGGTAAACACACAATGAAATAACAAGGATTATCTTTATATTCCTTAGTCCTTTCAGTGAAAATATTTCTACACACACAAAGGCTCACTATGCCAGAAAAGGCTTAAGCTTCATTCTGAAACTCTTCTAGTTCAGCAGCAGCTTGGGGCTGGGAGCTCTCTCACTGCTGTCTCCATGCAGCACTCAGCCTAATGAGTTCCCATGATCTACGTTCCTCAACGTAATAGCAGTATAAAAGAAAACAAAACAAAAACCAGTAATACATTATCAACACAGGTTTATGACCTTCCACTTGCTTCTTCCTCCCACCTTGTTTGTTATTATTTTATTTTTTTAAAGTTTAACTCCACCATTCCTTTTCTCGCTGTCTCACAACAAGCCTTTCTCCAGGCTTGGAGAAAGACAGGACCTGCCCACAGGCAGGAGATGAAGAACCTCTGAGGTTGTTGGGCTGTGGAAGCTAAGCAGGAGGACATCATCCTACAACACCATGAATGAAGAATCACCACAAAATGGAAGGAGGAACAGAGTTTGATCACACTCAGCACAGTTGTCTTCCCCCACCCCCCCAAGCCAGAAGTACCTCTCACCATCAAAACCAGTGTGTATGGGAGAAGCCACCCAGTCCCAGGTCTCATGTTTCAAAAAATGGTGCCACTAGTTGCAGGGCCCCGCAAAAGTTAGCTTCACAAGCATGTAGATTATGGCAGCACCCAGGAATCTCAGGCATGGGCACAACTGTGCTTGGTAGGAGACATACCCAGAACAAAAAACCTCCAAAGAACTCATGTCAAGTTTTGTTGTGTTTGGCTTTTGATGGTGGTGTTTCAGTTTCCTTCCTTTTTCTCCTCTCTCCGAAAATCAGTATCTCACTTGCAATTCCTGTGATAGACATTAGCTACCTGATACCAAAAAGTAGTAACTTTCTGAATATCCAGATGTCCTCATAACTGCTTCATCGCCTTAACATCAGTTTTCACATAGCAAAATATATCACCTTTATTGTAAGCACTGCTGTATTCTAGAAAAACAGCAGGAAAACTCAGAAAGATTAACATTAAGGAGATGCCTTAAACAGAGATCACTTTGGAAGAACATCACCATACATTGAAAAGGGCTGCTTATTAGCCTCTGTGAGTTGTTAAATACATCAGGTCTCTTATGATCTTGAGAATCAACAAAATGGATGAGTGTATCTAAAATTGAGGGTACAAAGTGGGACCTGGCAATACAACAGAAAGGGTTGTAGAAATAGTAGAAGCTGGAAAAGGGTGAAATTTGAAGAATATTCTGCTGTCTATTATTCTGCAGGATTAAGGAGAATTCGAGGCTCCACAGAACTCACTCAAAAGATTGCTGTCAGATCCCGAAATGGAAGCAATCATTCATTCACAAGTTTCCCTTCTAGACCTACTCTCCATGAAATTCAGATAGCTGTTCCCCTGCAGCAATGCTGAGCTGCCATCTGGAGATGACTCCTCCAAAAGAAGAGCTAAACCCTATTAGATGAAGCTTCTTTTCATGAGGCTTTTTTTTTTTTTTTTTTTTTTTTTCTCCTGCTGCTGCTGCTAATGTTGATCTCACCCAGTTTCAGTTAGATAAGAGGTAGGCATAAAGTACAGAGCTTTTGCTTCCCTGCAGTACAGGAAAATTTGGAGCTGCTTACACATGGGCTTATTCTAGCAAGCCCTGCTTTACTAGAGGACACAGAGGTGCAGCAGAGCAAAAGATGACTAGTGATCAAGTGCTGCTGCAATTACCAGGTATGAAAAGAACCAGAAAGCAACCCTTCCAAGTCATTGGATCTACTGGCATTCCAGCAGCTTTAAGTCAGACAAACTCAAAGGGTGTATGTCCAAAAAAGTTCACTTTGCGTACATCCTGGGTTTCTGCTAGTCGCCACTGGGCCAAAAGTTTGTGGGGATGGTGCTGGGCTGGCTGAGCTAGCTAGATCTGAGGAGAAAGTTCCCACACCACTCCTTGAAGCAGCAGTGCAAGTACCACAAGTAATCTCTCTGGCTACATCTCTAAGAGAACCCAGATGTGTGTATTTAAGTATTTATTAAGGGATTAAACTGATACCTTGGAAAGAGCAAGAAAGACAGGGAAAAAATATGGATTTTCTTTCACTAGATAATACGCAGATCACATCAGAGCTGACAACAACCTTACTTGCAATGTTTAAAACAAATAAATATATCACTTATGTCAGGCTTACAGCAAAAGAAAAATTACTGTTTCACTTATGAAACAACTGGGAAATCAGTCAGAGCTCAAGGCATTGCACAACTTTGAGAGGTCCTAATTTCCATCCCCCACCCCGCGACTGCTTTTTTTTTATAAACTAATATCTGGATCACACAAATTTCATCTTCCCTCATCAATGACAGTATGAGAAGATGCGGTGGATTGACACTGGCTGAAGGCCAGGTGCCCGCCAAAGCCACTCTATCACTGCCCTCTTCAGCTGGGCAGGGGAGAGAAAATATAACAAATGGCTCCTGGGTCGAGATAAGGGCAGGGAGAGATCACTCACCACTTACCGTCACAGGCAAAACAGACTTGACTCAGGGAAATTAATTTAATTTATTGCCAAGCAAATTGGAGTAGGGCAATGAGAAATAAAAGCAAATCTTAAAACACCTCCCCCCCACCCCTCCCTGCTTCCCAGGCCCAACTTCACTCCCCATTTCTCTCCCTCCTCCCCACCAGTGGCACAGGGGGACGGGGAATGGGCAGGGAATGGGGGTTGTGGTCAGTTCCTCACACGCTGTCTCTGCCACTCCTTCCTCCTCAGGGGGAGGACTCCCCACACTCTGCCCCTGCTCCAGCCTGGGGGCCCTCCCATGGGAGACAGTCCTCCACCAACTGTAGTTCTGGGGTGTCGTTCTTCACCAACTGCTCCAGCGTGGGTCCCTCCCACGGGGTGCAGACCTTCAGGAACAGACTGCTCCAGCGTGGGTCCCCCACGGGGTCACAAGTCCTGCCAGCAAACCTGCTCTGGTGTGGGCTCCTCTCTCCACAGGGCCACAGGTCCTGCCAGGAGCTTGCTCCAGTGTGGGCTTCCCAGGGGGTCACAGCCTCCTTCAGGTGCATCCACCTGTACCAGTGTGGGGTCCTCCTTGTGAAGGACTATCCTCCTTGTGAAGGTTTGATTCTCAGCTGCTCCTCCTAACTTAAATAGCCTTACCCTCCTGAAAGGCTCCTCTCTTGCAAGGACAGAACTAGATATTAAGTAGTATTTTTCTCCCACGACTTTCTCAGGCCTTCAGTACAATCTCATCTGAAGAATTCCTTTCATTTCAGACCATGTTTCCACAATCACAAAGCATCTTGCATGGGTTTGCCCATACAGTGTAACAGGGCAAAATATTCCTTTTGCAAAAAGGAGAAGGAGATTGACCTTTGCCAGCATTGTGGTTAGTGCCGGGAAACAGAAAAACCAGACAGCAGAGAAAAGTGGAAACACAAAGGTACACAGAGGATGTTTTCTCTAGGACACTCAAAATTCTTCTATAGCAGGAAACTGGAAATATTTTTTTTTACTATATTCCAGTCAATGTGAACCTGAAGAACCTTCAGGCATTCAGATAAATTGATCTGAACTCAGGTAAACCAACTTACCCCCTCCAAGATCTGATTCATGCTCACTATTTATTTAATCTGCACCTTCTTTTCTGTTTGCGCAATTAAGAAATTGATTTCAACCAAATAGACTTAGCCCTCTGGCAAAGGTTTCTCCAAGAGTTATTACGCCAAGAAAATGTAAGGGTAATTATCTGTTTAGGAGTTAAGGTATTGTGATCAGACAACCTATTTGTGATACACATTGAAGTCCACTTGTTCTGCAAAACTCAAGAATATGCTGCCCTATCCCTGGAAGACATCTAATAGTTCACCTCTTCATATGTATTCTTCATATAAATATAGCACTGTCAAGAACACATTATGACAGGGAGGTACCAGCTGTCACTATTGCCTGTCACTGCATCTACACTTCCACATTTTAATGAATGATGTTGGCTAAGCCTGCACAATATTTTGCAAGAGTAAACCTAAAGGATGAATGAACAAATTCACACTGGAGACCTGGTTAAAGGGAAAGAAGAGACAGAAAGGGAGGAAACCAAGGAGGTATTTCTAGTTATTTGAATTCTTCTCATATGCACTTTTTGAAGGAGTGTGTGTCGGGGATTAGTATTGTCTGGATTTGTTTAACTTGCAGGAAATCAGAACTGTCTCCACTTCCAAAACAGAAGTACTTTGGTCAGTTTTGTCATAAGTGCCACAAAAGGCAGTGACCTGGTGTTTGGCAATATAATGGAAGCAGTAACTCAAAGCTGAATGGTTACAGTAATAGTCCTGAACATGAAAAACTAAATTAAGAGATTGGAGGCCGAACCAACAATACTAAGGAACAATTTTGCTGTCGAGGAGCAGCATGAAACAGAACCACCTCCAGATTCAGCAATGTTGAAAACTGCAACAATAAAGGCACACTCCTTTTCCAGTCTAGACATTGAACATTGCTTCACTTCTGTAAACTGTTTTTCAGAACAAAGGTCAAAATATAAAACCAAGAAGTATACTGAATACTTCATAGGCCACAGCCATTCAGAAGTCTTCAGTATGAAAGATTACACTAAACAGAAGTGCTGTCCCAGGAAGAGCAGAACCCAATCCTTTAGCAAAATCAAACTTCACCCACAGCCTGTTAAAGACAATAGTAAACCAACTGAGAAGAAAAGGTATGTTTGCTAGCACTGTGTGGCAATGAATGGCCTGAATGGTATGGCAATGAATGGCAACTGAATGGCAGAAAATGGTATACTTATTCCTGATTCACATAAAAACTGTGAAGGCTCAGTCTGTACTCGGAAGCGACAGGAAAGACCTAATGGTAAGATTTACTTCTGTTTGATTTGTTTATTATCCTTTCCAAAGCTGATAGAGCTCCCCTCCTATCCATGCCAGGACCACGGGCTTGCAATGGAGAATATAATTTTACAACAACACACTGTATAGCTATTTGAAAGAGCAAGGGTCCCTGTTTTACTTACCCTTCTGGAAGTCAAGGTCAGCACCTACGATTGGCCCCAGCTTACTCGTACACCAGGTGGAATGAAACAAAACAGGTGTATATTATCTGCCTACTACTTTACTTCGCAGGAATGGAGAGGAACTGTAATTGCAGATTATGTTCCCCACAAAAACCATAATGGAGTAGGAATTTAAAGCACCAAACTTACACAACAATGTGAAGCTGGAAAGATACTATTCTAAAAGAAATGAGGAATTCGTAATGCTGACAAAGTACAAGAAAAAAACATGCCGAATGGCTATTCCAGTCTAAATCACTACCTAAGCAAGTTCTCAAGAGTCAACAATTCTGGATTCTCTTCATACGGGCACCTTATTTTTAAGGCTGCCAAATACAGAGGCAAATTCTGAAACCCATTTTGTTCTGGTTTGTAAACATGAGATGCAGTGTCAGTGTAGCAGAAAACGAATGAAGGTAGTAGAGCACTTTTGTAGATGCCTTTCTATATTTTATCAGGGTGACATTGCCACTGAAGTTGCCCAAACAGGCTTTTCCAATCATCCCTATTATTTAAGCATCGCCAGGACATTAACAAAATGAAAAGCATTAGCTGGATGCAACTTTATTATACTTAGAAACATTAAAAGTGGATTAAAGCATCTCGCTTTGTTTTAAAATTCCCATGTTTTAATTAATACACTTTTTAAAAAAGCTTGCTAAAGTCACATTTTAAGTTTCACTAGAATACGTTTTTCAATTACCAGCTGCAATGCTTTTATCTTACACTCAGCACTGAAAGTGTGTCCACACTTCATATCAAGAATTGTCAGTCAATTGCTCTATGTTAACCACCTCTCTCTATAATATGATTTAGCCTTATAGTAAATACCACACTCAGAAAGAAGAATACACTCCCTTTACCTTCCCCTGCCAACTGGAAAGATGACTGGAAGCTGTTTTACAGCTTTTCCCAAAAAGTTTAAAAAACCCAACCACCACACAAAGAACTTTTTTTTTGACTAATGCACCACCTAACATTCACAGAGCTGTGGAATAGCTGGAATTAATCACCTACACAAATTACAGTAAAACAACAAAATCCATTGTGCCTAGCCCCCATTTTGCAATATTACTGACTTTATTCAGAGATATTTTCGTGTCACCTAAATATAATTTTAAAAGTTACTTCCTAACCAAACCTTACATGGCCATCAAATCCATGGTTTCATTCCTTCATGTAGGAATCAGTTTTCCAGGCTGCAAAACAAGCTTTAATATCTGTAAAAAAACTTCTGGATATAAAAACTGTATTTGTAGCATGTATTGCTTTTTTTTCTACTAATAGCATGACAATGAACACAAATGGATTTACTAAATGTCTTAAGCTAGCTCCTTTTCCTTACAGATATTTGTTCTCAAACTTGCTGCTTCAGTTCTTTCTGAAGCTCAAGTACTGGAAACTCAAGTCCAATTACTCATTAACATGATACACAAGACACAATGGATTAGGTACTCCAGGCTTTAAGGTAGCTGACAATAGGGATGTTTGGTTTGTAAACTACCGGTACTTCAAGGGATACAATAATTGTTCATTGCTGAAGCAGTATTTCCTTCCCCTCTGCCCTCATTTAATTAAATACTTAGTGTTCTCTTTAACTCCTCGAGCCCTCATATCCCACTTGGTCAACACTCAGCACAGCCACAGGCATCCGTACAAAGTCCTGATATGAGAGCTCTTCACCTGGCACTAGCATTTCCAACTGCATATAATGAAACTGAGGAGTCAGATGTTCACCTCAAAACTGAGCCAAGGCTCACTTTTACAGGCTGTCTTCCTATGGGGCTACGAAAGGATGCCTTAAAAGTGAAGAATAACATTGCTTAGCTGCATTTGCATCCTGCACCCGCTTTCTCAGTCTTCAGAAAATCCAAATCTTTGTTGGAGCCATTGCTGTGTTCTTGGCTACTCTTCTTTGCAGTTTAGACTATTCAACAGAAGTAGGTTGCTCCCATCCTTTATTCTAACAGATCTGCAGCTTTTACAGTTCAAGTCCCTTTCCCACCAGGAAGAAAATAGATCCTTTTTTTTTTTTTTTTGGCTTTGCCTTCGTATTTCTTTTTCAAGAAATTCAGTCAGCACTCCTGCATTTTACAGCTGCTTCCCTGCAGATTGTAATGCTATCATGTACTCTTCACCTGACTGTTGAAACTGCATTCTTTTTTTACTATTTATTAAAACTTTTTCACAATATTATATTCATTTTTGCTGACATTTTTATTTCTCTGACTACTTTAATCATCCTTAATATTCTTTCCCTTGCTCTTGTACATTTTTTCATCATCCTAACTGACATCTGGAACATTCGCTGTTTTTTTCTTTAATCACATCATGAACCACCTCCTTTGGCCAGTATTATCTCATCTGTTTTGTTCTGATTTTATAAGCGATCTTACTTAATATCATTAAAGCACCTGGAAAATACCATTGTGCTCAGCAGAGCTGATTAAAGAGATATGCCATCCAACATCTTAGCTGATCAGTTTCAACATGACGGTTGCCATGTTCTCTGAGATTAATTTAGAGGTCTCTCCTCACAATTGAAATTTGGGGTTATAACACTGATTTGATGCAGAAGCAAGATTTGAAGTAAAACTCATGTCTAGAAATGCTCTTACCCGTGACCTGATCCAAGCGCTGCCTCTTTCAGGAAGACTCCCAAGCGAAAACTTCTCGAGGAGTTCACTCAAAGGCCGTTTGCCCTGGCTCTCGTCAATGCAAATCAGGAGGAACCCGTTCTGCATGCAGGGAGGTAGACCACTGCCAGTTTGACATGAAAAAAGTCACCCTCGCTGGAAGTCTTTTAAAAGCAAATTTAAAAAGCGAGATGTGGTATAAAGCATTCATCCAAGGTAAAGCAAGAGAGCCTTTCACTTGTGAACTTGCTGAACAGAAGCCTTGTTGTGTCACACCGGGAGGGATGTTACACACAATTTCTAGTCATGTCCCCACAAGTCCCGAAATAACCGTAAAATTCAAGGTGCTAATAAAGATAATAAAGGCCATGATATATCACTGCAAATGGGTATTACTGCAAGCACTGCATGTGAGTGGACAGCAATTCATCACGCAGAGCACAACTTGTTGCATATTGTCACTCTCTTTCTCATATATATTAAAATTAATATCCCTCATGAATTTTGATGGCTCTTTTCCATCTCTGGTTTGGAATATACAATGCTTTTCCACAGACGACCTCAGAGCAGATGGCCAAGGCCCTGGCAGCAGCAGCAGCAACGCCAGATCGCCAGCCCCACCGGAGCCCTGCCAGGCCACGCCCCCTCCCGACGGCCCCACCCCCGGGCACGCACTGCCCCAGGCACACCCTGCCCCCCCAGCTCCTATTGGGTCCCAGCCAGCTTGCCCCTCTCCCACTGGCTCTTGACATTATCGCTCAGGGGAGCCCCGCCCCTATTGTTGCACTGACCTCGAGAAGTGCCCGCCCCACAGTGTTGCCATGGTGACACCAGGGCTCATGATGTGGCCTTGCAAGTGCTGCCATCTTCAGCCCCTGTCCTGCTGCTACTGTGGTGGGGTTGTGGCCACTGCTCCTCTGGGGCCTAGCCAGGAGCTGAGCAGCCATTGCTGTAGCACAGGGTCAGACCAGCTGCTGTGCCACCTCTTCTGCCGGGCTGTCAGGGAGCTGAGCTGAAAACAGGGCAGCGCTTAGCTCTCAGGGTGGCAGGAGCCATGAGGCTCTTGGGGCCACAAGCCCATGGCATGGTCCCCTGCCCGATCTACCTCTCTCCCCTGATGCTTCTCCCCTGATTGCTTGGGGTCTTCTGCCCTGCAGTCTGTCATCCCAGGCTGCATGTGCTGGATGAGAGTCAGAGACTGAAGGTTTTTCTCCACAAATCCTGTATGTTCCTCCACCTAAACCATCCAAATGCCACAGTAAAGTTTTTCCACTTAGCAAATCAAGAGGGCTAGCAAATATTTTGGGTGACAAGGGCTTTCTGTGAGCAGGGAGCAGGTTGCTCTGATATGATGCAATGCCCCAGGCTCCTCATCTATCTGCAAGCACAAGGCAAGATGCTCTGACATGGGGGGTTCCACCAGGACTTACATCCTGCGAGTTCAGGTAGTCACCCTCTGTCCTCTCTGCGGTATGGCAGGCTCCATGTGGAATGTGAGAGTTTTTAAAACATGCTTATATTATCTGTCTTTGGAACTGCCTCTCCCCCTGTGAAGAGCCTAAGCAGTGAGTGTACAACATGGCATGAGTGACGCCAGGTTTACAGGTGGAGGTTTGGCTGAGGTGGGGGTATAGAAAACTGGAACAAGATAGACCAGATGTACAGGGGTGTATTTTTGTGTCCTCCGTTCCTTGGTCAAAGGGATAGCTTTTAGTCATCGAAAGCTTCAGATCTGCCTTCAACTTGTTAACCTGACAACCAGTTAAGCACCAGTAAGGCCATTCCTGTTACTAGTTCAGTTATCCTAAATGGTGGGCAAGAACAGTTTTGGAAGAGGTGGGCCATCCATAGAAAACCTAGAGAACCATAATGTTCACAGCAATGCTTTCCTGTAAATGGGCCTCCCAAAAGCTATTGACATCTAGGATCCAGCAGTCCTGAGGGAATTGGCAGATGAAGTTGCTAAGTCACTATCCATCATATCTGAGAAGTCGTGGCAGTCCAGTGAAGTTCCCAGTGACCGGAAAAGGGGAAACATAACCTCCATTTTTAAAAAGGGAAAAAAGGAAGACCCAGGGAACTACAGGCTGGTCAGTCTCACCTCTGTGACTGGCAAGATCATGGAGCAGATCCTCCTGGAAACTATGCTCAGGCACATGGAAAATAAGGACGTGATTGGTGACAGCCAACACGGCTTCACTAAGGGCAAATCGTGCCTGACAAACTTGATGGCCTTCTATGATGGGGTTACAGCATTGGTGGATAAGGGAAGAGCAACAGATGTCATCTGCCTGGACTTGTGCAAAGCATTTGACAGTGTCCTGCATGACATCCTTGTCTCTAAACTGGAGAGACATGGATTTGATGGATGGACCACACGGTGGATAAGGATTTGGCTGGATGGTCGCACTCAAAGAGTTGTGGTCAACGGCTCAATGTCCAAGTGGAGATCAGTGATGAGTGGTGTTCCTCAGGGGTCTGTATTAGGACCAGTATTATTTAGCATCTTTTTTGGGGACATGGATAGTGGGACTGAGTGCACCCTCAGCAAGTCTGCAGATGACACCAACCTGTGTGTTGTGGTCGACACGCTGGAGGGAAGGGATGCCATCCGGAGGGGCCTTGAGAGGCTTGAAATGTGGGCCCACACAAACCACATGAAGTTCAACAAGGCCAAGTGCAAGGTCCTGCACATGGCTTGGCACAGTCCCAAGCACAGCTACAGGCTGGGTGGAGAATGGATTGAGAGCAGCCCTGAGGAGAAGGATTTGGGGGTGTTGGTGGGTGAAAAACTGAATATGAGCTGACAATGTGCACTCACAGCCCAGAAAACAAATCACATCCTGGGCTGTAACACAAGAAGCATGACCAGACCATGATTCTGCCCCTCTGCTCTGCTCTTGTGAGACCCCCACCTGGAGTACTGCATCCAGCTCTGGGGTCCCCAGTACAAGAAAGACATGGATCTGTTGGAGTGGGTTAAGAGGAGGGCCATGAAGATGATCAGAGGGAAGAAGACAGTCTGAGAGAGTTGAGGTTGTTTAGCATAGAGAAGAGAAGGCTCCAGAAAGACCTTATAGCAGCCTTCTAGTACCTAAAGGGGCCTACAGAAAACGTGGGGATGGACTCTTTATCAGAGTGTAGTGATAGGACAAGGGGTAATAGTTTTAAACTGGAAGAGGGTAGATTTAGAGTAGATAGTAGGAAGAAATTCTTCACTGTGAGGGTGGTGAGGCACTGGCACAGGTTGCCAAGAGAAGCTGTGGATGCCCCCTCCCTGGAAGTGTTCAAGGCCAGGTTGGATTAGGCTTTGGGCAACGTGGTCTAGTGGAGGGTGTCCCTGCCCATGGTAGGGGGGTTGGAACTAGATGGTCTTTGAGGTCCTTTCCAACCCAAACTATTCTATGATTCTATAATCATCTGAAGGGATCACTGGGAAGACTCCTGGCTTCCCCAAGGCTTTGTACCGGATAGACTCTTGGTCAATTTGTGCTTCTCAGCTCTTCATCTGCCACTTCAGGTCAGGAATACTTCCTTTGTTCCACTTTGTTTCATTTGCCCCCTGCAGTCTATAACCCCCTGGGTGGTAATAGCAGCTTCTTGTAAAGAAGTGCCAAAAGCAATGGAGAGCTGGTCTCACAAAACACTTGTAAGTTCCCAGCCTTTACCCTGTCCTGATAATTGTGTGAAAAGTCTGAGCTTTCAAAGTGTCTCTGGTTGGTAGAGAGACAATTGGTCTCCTCAGGAAAAACAGGAGTTGTTTGCAAGAGAGATTTTCACTTGTTAACATCCCACACTGCTGCCCCCTTCACACATGTCAGTTCATTATGGTGATGATACCTGGAATAATTCCCCAGCAGACCTTTCCCATGCATAGCAGCTACAAGGTCTTTTGGTTTTTTCCAAATGGGGAAAAAAAAAAAAAAGAAAGGAAAAAAATAGCTCCTCTGAAAGGAAAGAGGGAGCCAGATCTTTGACAACATCTCTGATCTGCCCTGTGATGCTTTGTCCTCTCTCTGGGGCCTTCCTTATGGGGCAAAATTCTGCTGTTGCCTATGTCTCCCCAAAGGATGAGAACAGCAGGGTCTAACACTCTTTCTCCTTTTCTTGTGGCTCACAGGCTGTGAAAGAGCTCTGGCTGTGTAAGCTTCTTGGGTAAGCCCTGCCTGGGAATTAAATCTGTAGTTTAAGCAATCTCTGCTGGACATTCAGCCTGGGTTGTGCCATGACCATTGGGGAGTTTGAGATTTGCATGTGAAGGCTTCACCCATGCTTCGTTTCCCCCTGGAAAGGAGGAGGATTGACTTCATGGAAGTGAGTGGAGTTTACCTGTCCAAAAGGAGTCCAGGGCAAAACCAGACTCCTCCCAATGTAATCCACCTAGAGCAACACCTAGATCCTTACCCAATTAAAGCACAGTTCACCTCCCCATCCAAATTTGCTTCTGTCTCTGAGGCAAGGTTCACTTGTTACAAGGCCTTTCTTCAGCAATATAACTGTTCTTCCACCCTTGCCTGCATACCCTGCAGGCTCTCCTAGCTATATCGTATGCAGGAGAACCATCATCTGAGGGGGTCTTCAAACTAGCTGCCAGTGAGAAAGTGTGTCAGGACCTGAAGGAGGCCCTTAACAAAGGAGGGGATGGTGACTTCCAAAGCCAACCTATATAACTGCTGGCAGAGACCCTGAGTATGAGTTCTGACTTCCAGCTGTGATAGCTCCTTGCTAACCTGCAGGCTCACTTCAGGAACTGGATTTGGCCAACCTAGGACTCCAAGATAAAAGCACAAGGAAGACAAACTGCCTGTTTCAGGTATGGAAAAGTTTGGCATTTTTGTTTTCTGTCTTCTGTTCCTCTTGTGCTGCACCTTATCTGTCATGTGCCTATGGGAAACTTTTTTTCTTCCTCTGCATCCTCCTCAGTAAGGCTCACTGAAAGAACAGTGAGAAAGAGAGCAGAAGGCAGAGAGGAGCTCGGTCCTGTTGGGACACTAATGCTGGTTTACCTGGCATGTACCCCAGAAGCTCCCTGCTCTGTCAGTGTTGATGGGTACCTGTGAGAACACGTACCTGAATCCAACCTGCCTCCATGTGAGCAAGAGTCACAGGGATGCTCTCTCTGAACCTAGTAGCAGTGCTTGAAGCATCATCTGAAGCTCTTGGCATTGAAGAACTTCCTCTGAAGCATCCCCTCAAAATTCTGTTAGCTGACCTCTATGAGAAAGGGATGCTAGCTTTGGAGAATCCAAGCAGGCAGGGCAAATTAGAAGCACTAAATGAGTAAGCTTTGCAAGCAGACCCCCTGTAATGGAGTGACTGGTAGAGCGCTAGGGTTTCCCTGCAAATTGACAGCCTCATTTAAAAGCCCATCATTTCTATTAGCAACCTCTTCCTGCAATGCAGTTGGATATGGAGGGAAGGTAACATAGGAAAGCATTTCTGTGGTCAGAACACTTCTTTAAGGTCTTTGAGATTGCTTTACAAAATTACTGTCATTAGAAGGGGACAGAGATCACAGTATCTTAGTGAAGGTAGTCACTCTGCTGTAGATCAGGCATGAAAATGAGAAACACCACCATGCATCATGATTGAAAAGCAGGAGACTTGAAAGCTGACATGATACCTTGAAAGCTACATAACACAACCACAGACTTCATGTGCCTTAGGAAAGCCTCCAGTGAAACATACATGGTATTCTGCAATGCTGACTTGTTGGTTAAGATCTTAAAATTAACCTCATACTGAGCTGCCTTTGGGGATTTTTGAATGGCACTTCTGCTAAGTCACTGAGAAAAGCACACTTTTTAGCAATAGCATCATTTCTGTGAATCTAATGGAAATGCATTTCTATGAGGAAGTAACAGCCACTGAATTGATGCACTGGTATCATATTACACATGCGTTCCCCCAGGGTGGCTGACTATTGCCTAGACCAGATGTCTTCCTCCTCAAGCAGTTGGTTTCTCTGCTCCACCACATCAGCCAAAACTATTCAACCAACAGGATGAATTCCAGAGGTCTTGGCATCTGCATTGGACCAAATATGCTGATCCCAGTCAAGGACAGCTCCCACTGTAAGTGCTGATGAACATGAATGACAAGGTACACTAAATTTAACAACCAGCTACACCATCAGGGCTGATCAGAGCATTCCTGTTGAGAGGTACCTTGTTGTGTCCTCTCTTGAACCCTTGTGGAGGAGTTTTATATGAGAACAGACACATGGCTGCAACGGTCAGGAAGGGAAAAGTCTTGTTTGATACATTTTCATCCCATGTGTGCTGGTCAAGATGCCAGTAGAGTTTCTGATTAACCACTGAACTGAGATATTTGGAAAAAAGATTGCTTGACTTTTCAGTCTATAGGCTGACGAATCACCAGCACACACAGACAGCTCTGCAGGTGGGAGGATGATCTGAGGATCATCACAAAGCAGAGCTGCTGGTCTGTATTCTTCAGTTCATTACTGAGGTGAATGTGTGAAAATGCAGACAGTCTCTGAATGCTTAAAACATTATTGCAGAGGTCAGAACATAGCTGTTAGCAGACATAGATCCCAGTCACTGGTCTACGTCTCTGCGGTAGCGCCCAGTGCAGCTGTGATGGGACTGTGATATGAACGAGTCCATCAGACAGGCTAAAGCTCACTTCACCATACTTGTCCTTTTGCCCCGTGCTGGATTAGTACTTTCTGCTGTAGCTGACAAGGGCCAACAACTCCACTTCACAGCACTGCCTTCAGCACAAGGGCTTTTTTCATCCTCTTTTCTCCTTGCTAAGCTGTTAAGAGACATTGTGATCAAGATTCCTTTACCTCTGCTTCCCTGACTCCCAGCCTCAAGTACTGGACTTTGACATGGAAGTCAAACTGATGATTCAGTTGTTGGTTGCAGAAACTGGAGTTCTTCTAGAAGTCATAGAAGAAGAAGAGCTGGCTCACCAGCAGGCAGATGAGGAACTGTCTCATGCAGAGTTTGCAGAGGTGCAGTACCAGGAAAATCATGGGAGGCAATCCTGACTGGAGAGGGAGGAGGAGGTATGCGTCCCTAAGAGCAAAATAGGCCTGTCTTATTGCTTGCCAGAAGAGATACAATAATTTCCAGCACTGGAAGGCAAGAGCTGAAATAGTCTGATTAGCCTAAAAAGGCCCTGCTGAATTTGACACCTCTCAGAGCAGCCCAGTGCCTTTCTGCCAGTTGGCCACTATGCCCCATCACAGGGCAGGAGTGTTTCTCCAGGAATCCTGTGTGGTCAGCCACCTGATCAAGAGAACAAACCTGACAGCATTTTCCGTTTCTACCTGGTGCCATCAAACACCTGTTAGTCAGGTAACTGAGCCATTTTTCTTACAACACCTCTTAAATGAATCCTTGCAGTGCTCTAAAACAAGAAAGGCATTCTCCTGTCTTTTAACACAAGAAGTCCTGAATATACCTGTATACCTCTCAAGATTTCTGATATTAAATGTATTTTATTCATAGTACCAATGAATAGTAAGAGGAATGGACAAGTGTCTGTTACTCCCCATTCATCAGCCTTATACATTTGTTCTTTTAATCTTTTCTTGTATGGAATAGGACAGAAAAATGAGAATGCTAACATTTAGATAGTTATGGACCAACATCATCTCACCCCAAGGCTAACCATCTACTTTATAAAATCCCAATAAGGCAACGTACTACTAGATCACCACATGCTAAGGTAGAAGAGAAGAGCTTAGTTACACCACTCACAAGATGCTTGCTTTGCAGACTTACCAAAAAGAAAAAGGGGATTCTGTTTTGTTCTCTTGGGGCTTGGTATTACATCAGACTCCCACTATGACTTTAGACGAATCAGTCTCTTTCTGTCCAAGATACTGTGAGATATGGGAAAGTTGGATTGGCACTTATTTAATATTATGTGAACTAGAGATACATATGCATATATATACCACATCTGTAGGGTCGAAAACATTTTTAGTAATACTTAGAAAGATGAGCTCCTGATTTCATTACAATGGCAAGTTTGGAAACCAAAGTAGGAAACAGAGCCACAAATTTGGCAGAGAACAAGTGAGAGCAAAGGGGAAGGTGCAAAAGTGCAGTGCTTTTCCCTGTGGAAAGAATAGTGAAGGGGACTCTCAGTCTTCATGGAGACTTCAGGGCTGTATCACATCCCTCTTCCCCCTGGTTGTTACCTTTGCATTTGGCCACATAGCCGCGGGGCAGAGCATCCATTAGAGTCAGTACTGCTAGGGAACTGTTAATTTCCTGGGGAGGCCCATGGGCAGCGCTGTGTGCTGTGGGATTGGAGGGCTCATGCATAGTTCAGAGGCCTTGCCTCATGGGTTTGGACCAATTCGGCCCTCTCAATCTATGGCTTCCTTGGGTCTTCAGCTGTGGGTGTGCATTGAGACACACCTGCTTCTTCATGAGTGACCTTCCATCTGCCTGCCAAAGAAATCAGAACTACAGGTCCAGAAACATCAGCCAAAATTCTTGCAGGCCCCAACTGAGTCTGCAAGGAAGGTCTGTGCCTGCACGTCTGTGATAGGTTTGCATGGCAAGGTTTTGGTAGTGGGGAGGCTACAGGGGTGGCTTCTGTGAGAAGCTGCTAGAAGCTTCCCCTGTGTCTGACAGAGCCAATGCCAGCCGGCTACAACACGGACTCGCCACTGGCCAATCAGTGCCTCTGTGATAACATATTTAAGAAGGAGAAAAACAGTTAGAGAGAGCTTTTGCAGCCGGAGAGAGGAGTGAGAAGATGTAAGAAACTCTGCAGACACCAAGGTCAGTGCAGAAGGAGGGGGAGGAGGTGCTCCAGGCACTGGAGCAGAGATCCCCCTGCAGCCCCTGGTGAAGACCATGGTGAGGCAGGCTGTCCCCCTGCAGCCCATGGAGGAAGGATGAGGGGGTGTAGAGATTCCACCTGCAGCCCATGGAGGACCCTACGCCAGAGCAGGTGGAGGCACATGAAGGAGGCTGTGGCCTGTGGGAAGCCCACGGTGGAGCAAGCTCCTGGCAGGACCTGTGGCCCCGTGGAGAGAGGAGCCCAGGCCAGAGCAGGTTTGCTGGCAGGACTTGTGACCCCATGGGGGACCCACGCTGGAGCAGTCTGTTCCTGAAGGTCTGTACCCCGTGGGAGAGACCCACGCTGGAGCAGTTCGTGAAGGACTATAGCCCGTGGGAGAGACTCACGTTGGAGAAGTTCATGAAGGACTGTCTCCTGTGAGAGGGACCCCAGGCTGGAGCAGGGGAACAATGAGAGGAGTCCTCCTCCTGAGGATGAAGAAGCGGCAGAAACACCGTGTGATGAACTGACTGTAACCCCCATTCCCCGTCCCCCTGTGCTGCTGAGGAGGGGCGGAGGTTGAAGCCGGGAGTGAAGTTGAGCCCGGGAAGATGGGAGGGGTGGGGGGAGGTGTTTTAAGATTTGATTTTATTTCTCATTGCTCTACTCTGTTTTGCTTGGTAATAAATTAGATGAATTCCCTCTCTCAGTTCAGTCTGTTTTGCTCGTGATGATAATTAGTGAATGATCTCTCCCTGTCCTTATCTCGACCCACAAGCTTTTCGTTATACCTTTTCTCCCCTGCCTAGAGAAGGAGGGCAGTGATAGAGCGGCTCTGCTGGGCACCTGGCCTCCAGCCAGGGTCAACCCACCACAACACCCTTGCAGGGGACAGAGCCAGGTTTTGCCCCCCCCCAGAGAAGACTCACCTACCAGTGAGAGCGACTAGACATTTTTATACTTTCCATTTCAGACCATCCTGCTGACAATGACACCAACATAACTTCAGTTTTCAAAAATACATATTCAATAGAAATTGTCAGCCTGTACTACCTGCAATATCAAAGAGGAGGAAGAGTGGTGGTGGTGGACACCTCTGTCATGGACCTTTTTTCTGTGGGCCATGGACTGCACCCAGCCAGTCAGCTTTTGCATTGGAGTGATCTCATGGTGATGATTTGGAGAGGAAATGTGAAGAGTGAGAATGAAGAGTCTTCTGGCTTGCAGTTCTTGTAGGAAATGGATACTGTCCAGAGCACTGCCATAGCCAGAGCTCAAAAAAGCCTCCCCTTTGGCAATGTTCTTCTGTACCTCTGTTAAGCATGGGCTCTTTGAGGATGATGAGTTCGCAATAACTACGGCTCTGTCACACACTTCAGTCCTGGGCATTCAGGTACAATCCAGGACACCGAGGGAATTGGGAAACATGAGTATAGGCCAGTCCTGCTGTCTTCTCCCTAGCTCCCAACATTTTTTTTTACGGGGAGAGGGACAGAAACCCCTCCAAGCCCAGGCCATGGGTGTCCCAGCTCTGCAAGCTGCTCTTGGCATGGCAGGGCTTTCCCAGCTGCTCCAGGAGAGGCCTGATGCCAGGGCAGTGCTGCTGAGGATGCTTGGGGACAGAATCAGATGCAGTTTCATCAGACATATTAGTAGGATTTTCCATGTGGGATCACAGTTGTGTGCAGAGAGCTCAGGGAGCTCTGGGGCTGGAGAGGCATGGTTTCTTTCAGTAATATGTGAGGTAGAGGAAGAGGAGAGCAGCAGGCTGGATAAAGGATCATACTGGCATGTGACTGCTGGACCAGAGCCATCCTTCAGGCCTGGTCATAGGAAAGGGTGTGTCCTGGGCGTCACTCACAGCTCCATTTTTCCCATTGAAAGCCCTGAAGCAGGCACTGCTGAGAGCTGTCTCCAGGATCCCCTGCTTCTGAGTCAGATGCTTTAGCTGGCTGAGCCTCAGCACCCTGGTGCAGGGACCTCTCTCACAGAGGCTGATTGGGACACAAGGGTTCAGCGACTGCAAAGGGCAGCCAAAGTGTTTCCCTTCCTTCTTCAATCTGTCTCCACAGCCCATTCTTCCTTCAGCAGCCCTCCAGTGGACTGAAAGGCACCAGGTCAGGGGAAGCAGTGACTCAGGAAAACACCCTCAACTCAGCCTGCCTCTGCCTGTTCCTGCATCACAGGCATTCTGAGCAGAAGCTGGTGAGCAGTTAACTTGAATTTTTCAGTGGAATAAGGTTTTCATCAAATATCTGAAGTATTACCTGGGAATGAGGGAAATCCTAGAAGCTCTTGGATTTTCTGTCTTCCATTTTCTTAGATTCATTCAACAGCCATGCAAATAAGGACCCAAATAGAAGTCAGTGTAACAGCACTGCTCATCAGCAAGCTATTGTCAGGAGAAAGGAGAACTCATCAGAGACATGGTTTGTTCGTTGAGGAGATGACTCATTTACCTCAATCTGCTATCGCAGATGTTTTAGCATACCTGTCATCCCATAGGTGATCCATCTACCTGAAGGCCTTAGCTGCTTGAACCTTCATTTCTGTGATTTGTGATTTTTTTAAAAAATATGCTTGAGAACAAAACCCCATTAAAAAGAAATATATAAAATGTCTGCATCCCCACAGAAGTCATTTCTCAAATATGGTGTTTTCATGGGCATTTATTATGAAAGGCCATGATAAAATTACACAGCCAGTGGACACTAGCATACTAATAGCACAATGAGGGGATGTGATATTAGATATTTGTTTATTTTTATTAAAATTAACTTTCATCTCAAGTCCGTAATTATTTACACAAGGCTAGTGCTGGCTGATTTTCATTCTCTCAACTCCTAAAAGATTTCAAGTGCTTTATTACAGTGTAGCTATAAATCTAACTACAGGTAGTGAAATGAAAGGTGCTCTGACTGAGAGGGTCTTTTATACTAAAAGAAAATTGGAAACAAGATAGCTAATCTAGGTGTTTTTTCCACATTCCTGTCTGTGAATGATACACAGTGATGCCTCATGGTGACAAGGAAGCCTTCATCAAACTGAAGATGAGGGAACCTGTCCTAGTTCTAGCAAGGATAGAGTTAATTTCCCAAGGAGCCAGAACAGGTGAGCCAAGCTGGCCGGGGGCTATTCCATACCACGTGACGTCATGCTCACCATAAAAGGGGGCTAGGCGGGCAGGGGAGGGGGCAGCGGTTTCGTCTCGGTTCCGGGAGGGGACGGGCTGAGCGTCCACTCGGTTGGTCATTGGATCGGTAAATTGTTCTCTGTTATCACCCATTGTGAATATCTGTTATCAGTCCTGTTGTTGATTGTTCCCCTCTCCCTTGCTGTCCCAGTAAGCTGTCCTTATCCCAACCCTCGAGGCTCTGCTGTTGTTTTTCCGTTCTCCTCCCCATCCCACTGGGGGAGGGGTGAGCGAACTCCATTTGCACAATTTGCCACAAGCCTCTAAACTTGGAAACAAGGGACTCAGGTATTCAATAAAATCTGTTTTTCCAATATTTTTGAGAAGTCATGTGTTTTGATGAGAACAGAGTTTGAAGTTTTATTTATTTGAAACAGTCTGACCTTGACCAAATTCATTTACCTCTCATCTTTCAGTTAAAATTATGGGGAGGAAACTTGTGTACTTGGTGCAATGCTTTGAAACTGACTGTAAAAACCCAGTTGTGGGGCTCAGTTAGAATCCAATGCGAAGCAGGAACGTCAGGATTCTTCCCTCGTAATACTCCTGGAGGTTCCAGAAGTCCTGTGGGAAATCTCAGTAAAGACTTCAAGATGATTTCTTGCTTGCAGGATTTTAAACCCCAGCTTTTTTGAGCTTCATTCCTTCCCAGAAGAAAATAGGCTTATCTGTCTCCAAGGCCAAGGCCTGTGCTGCACGCTTACACACATACCAAACCTTTCATTCAAGAGCATATCAACATCTGCTTTTAGAAGCAAGGTGCACATGTGTATGCAGGCACACATGTACATCTGTTTGTTGCCATCTGCACAAGTGCAAGCACTATGCAGAAATGCAACTGAAGTTTTTCAATCACATATTTTAGTAATCTGTTCAACCATTCTGACTCATTGTCAGGCAGGCAGCAAAAACAACCACACAGCCGTTCGCTCACTCCCTCCTCCCACCACTGCAATGGCAGAGAGAATCAGAGAAAATAACTAAAACTCATGGGTTGAGATAAAGACAGTTTAATGTGACAGAAAAGGAAGATGATGATGATGATGATAATAATAATAATAATAATAGAATATACAAAACAAGTGATGCACAGCATAATTGCTCATGACCCACAGACCACTGATGCCCAGCTAGTTCCCAGGCCACAGTCTAAACTCCTGGCCAGCTTCCCCACGTTATATACCGAGCATGACATCATATGGTATGGATTATCCCCTTGGCCAGTTTGGGTCAGCTGTCGCGGCTGTGTTCTCTCCCAACTTCTTGTGCACCCCCAGCCTACTCACTGCCAGGGCAGTATGAGAAGCTGAGTAGTCCTTGACTTAGTGTAACCATTGCCTAGCAACAACCAAAATGTCACTGTGTTGTCAACATTATTCTCATCCTAAATCTAGAACACAGCACTATACCGACTGCTAAGAAGAAAATTAACTCTATCCCAGCAGAAATCAGGACACTCATTCTTACATTCAAAGCCATCAGAGATTGCTTCACAGACACCAAAACTATTTTTAAAACTATTTAAAGGTCATGGTTCTCCTTTGCAAAAATAGATTTTTGAACATTGGGTACCTAGAAAGTATACAATTTTCAGAAAATCCAAAGTACTTCCTTTGGGATGACTAATGAGTATTGGGATGCAGTCCATCTTTTTCCCCTAAAGTATTACTTAGCTTATCAAAGATCCTGATTCTAAGCTATTAGAATTACCAATATAGAAGGACTTGGAAAAATCATTTATGGTTAGGATATCTTGCACCAAGGTATTCTTTGTTAGAGGAATACACTGAGATATTTTAACAATCCAGCAAAAAAATTAAATTAATTCACTCATTCACAGTCCAGCTTAAGCAGTCCAAGATGCAGAAACTTTCACAGAAGTACATAAATGCCAGCTTAAGCAGTCCAAGTTTGTCATGGTTTTGCCCCAGCCGGCAAATAATCCCCACACAGCCTCTCGCTCACTCCCCCCCTCCCCCCTCGCCCAGTGCGATGTGGGGAGAGAATCAGAAAAGTACAAGTGAGAAAACTCGTGTGTTGAGATAAAGACAGTTTAACAGGTAAAGCAAAAGCCATGCACAAGTGAAGCAAAACCAGGAATTCATTCCCCACTTCCCATGGGCAGGCAGGTGTTCAGCCATCTCCAGGAAAGCAGGGCTCTGTCACGCATAACGGTGACTTGGGAAGACAAACATCATCACTCCAAATGTTCCCCCTTCCTTCTTCTTCCCCCTGTCCCTTATATGCTGAGCATGACATCATATGGTATGGAATATCCCTTTGGTCAGATGGGGTCAGCTGTCCTGGCTGTGTCCCCTCCCAACTCCTTGTGCACCCCCAGCCCACTCACTGGTGGGGTGGTGTGAGAAGCAGAAAAGGCCTTGGCTCAGTGTGAGCACTGCTCAGCAGGAACGAAAACATCCCTGTGTCATCAACACTGTTTCCAGCACAAATCCAAACCATAGCTTCATACCAGGTACTATGAAGAAAATTAACTGTATCCCAGCCAAAACCAGCACAAAGGCGCAAAAGCTTTGTATTTCACAGAAGTACATAAATGCCAATTATCTTAAGAAACACTAGCACATTTTAAGCCATGGGAAACAGGAACTATCAATTTATACATGGCAAAGTATGATGAAACACCTACAGATACAGAAAAAAACTTGTCAGAAGCCAGTAACAGAGCTAGTAATGGAAATCTGGGTTCATCTACAACAAAAAGCTTTCCCTGGTAGACTGAGTAGTTCATACTTTTGTTGAGCTCCAGGTGTGCAAGAAAGTCATAGCTAAGAAATCTTTTTGCTATAAAATAAAAGGTAGGAAGCTAAATACAAGCATCCATATGAAAACAGACCAGTTGCTCCAAGAAGGCAACATGGTCTATATTAGCATGAACAGACAAATAATTGGAGGCTCTCCAGAAGGCTTGCCAAAAATACTAAGTAAATCATGACAGCCTTCTCACTTTCAATACTTGATTTTAAGTAGGTCATGTTTTTATGACCTTTCACTTCAGTCCAAGATAAAAATATTCTTCATAAAGCACTGGGATAAAAACTCCATTTTTTCCCTTCTGTTCATTTTCATTACTTTTTTTTTTTTTTTTTTTTTTTTCATTTCTAACAGGGACTTTCTATCTATATGGTAAAATGAGAGAGATTATTTGTAGGGATGATATTTACCATATGCTCACATGGCAGTTCTCAGTTGCAAAGCTGTGTTTTGCAATAACTAGCTGCTTATGCATAATTTTTTTCTTTTATCTATCTTAATTGGCATTATATTAACCAAACTGGTTTATACCAGGAAAGCAGAAGAATAAATCTGAAACTGTTCCCCAATGCAGAGAATAACCTTTTGTGTGCTTGCGGTTTGTGAAGTTCAAAATCTAAACAGCTAAGATAAAACATTTCTTCTGACATTCTCAGCTGTGTATTAAATACTAATTAGTTTCCTACATACAAACTATGGTTTCTTCTTTCCCTTTCTACAGGATTAATTACAAACTTGTACAAAAGTGCTATCATTCTCCACATTTTACATGTCTGACAGTCCTTCCAAAGTGTGCCAGTATTTAAAATACACTGGCCTTCAGATAGCACACACACAAATTGGAGATGAATGGCTGAGAGAGACGAGCAGGCAGAAGCTGCAGAGAATGGCGAGGGGAAGAGGGAAGGAACTGCAGGGAAAAGTGGAAAACATCCTCTCTCAGTGCCCAGATACAAGGATGAAACAAACCCTGCTAATGAATCAGTTGTTCAAAACACAAACATACCAATAGCAGATAATCCAAGTGTTACAAGTGTCTAAATAGGGTAGTTAAAAGAGGTCTATTCTGCAGAAAGAAATAAATTGAGCCAAAGAAGAAGAAAGCTTGCTCAGTCACTACAAATATAAATGATTAGCTTTTATTTTATTGAACCAAAGTCTTGGTACATTTTTGCATGACTAGGACCTGTGTATTAGTGTTTCGAGTTACTTACGTTAGATGTAGAAGCAGTAATTTGGGTTCTCAAAGCAATTTAACATTGCAGTTTGGGATTCAGTGCAAAGTAACTTAATCTGTTAAAAATCCCTTACAGTCACAACTTCTCAAATCAAAACAAACTAATTTATTTTCTGTCTACAAGCAGAAAGAAAAAGTCTGCCTGGCACTTTCTTAGAAAAATAAAATTAAAAAAAATATAAATCTCACATTAATCTTTTGTAAGTTCACAACTGAGTGGCTTCTTCAAAGCCCTCTTGGGAATCTCCCCACTACTTTGCAGTATAGATGCACTGCTGGAACACTGGTCATTTTTAGTGAGCTCATTGGCTTTGATGAAATCTTCTCTACTGCTATAATTTCACTTATAACAGAGATCTCAACTGGTACAAAAAATATTAAACCAAATCCAGATAGCATAGTGTGTTTACATATAGCCAGTGAAAAAGACACACAGATACGCACATGAACACACACCCCCATGCTGTAGACATCTATAGATTTCAGTCCTGATACACTTATCATATGCAGGTTTACACTTGGTAGAAATTCACAGTCCTGTATCTTTGAGCAAAGTAACTGAGGATTTAAAAAATTCTAGAAGTATGAGAAATCACTTTATTTTTTGATGGTGGGTTTTGTGGCTTTTTTTTCCTAAATTAAAACAAACTACAAAAAAAATCTTTCAGTATTGGAAGAGCATTAGGATATTTAAAATAACATTACAGAAGCCATTCACAATGAGCCTGAGGGAAGCAAACGAATACTTTCGGAAGTTTTGCAGTATGTAGTTCCAGACCCAATCATGTAGAGATTTTGAGCTATAAGATAGGATAGATGTAGGCTACATACAGGAAAGGCAATAATTTGGCAGAAGGGCAGAATACATAGACAGCATGGTACAGGATAGTCTCATAATACAGAGGGACTGAATAAAAAAAGCCCAAGGGTAACTTAAAAGGCAACATTTGGCCCATCTTTGCAGCACTATTTAAAACTATTTATACTGTTATCTGCATTTAGAAGAAACAAGGAGAGCATATGATGCTAATCAGGAATATCCTTAAGAAGATCCATCAAGAGCAAATTTGGTAGAGCATTTCCTCCTCAAAGTTTATCATATTTCAGTGAAAATTGAGTTTTCCTTTTAAAATGATAAGGAAGAAGTGTCATCTGTTTCTCTATATATATTTACTTTCTTTTTTTGGGGGGAGGAAGGGGGAGAAGGCCTCTAGATCAATAATTCTACAACCCCACAAACTACAAACCTCAGGGAGAAGCAGCTGAATGTTTAAAACCAGTCTTGAAACCAGTTCTCAGAGATCTTAAAGGCACAAAGCCAAAGTAGAGGAGTATCTGCAATATTTGTGTGTGTAACTGCAGTTAGTTGACTAACATTAATAATAGTTTTATTGCATTTGTTTCCCTCTCTGCATTCTGCCTCAGCCTCCACTATTTTTAGCTTATTTGGACTCAGATCACAATGGAGGAGGACAAAACGTTTTCCAAGGATCTAGGAAAATGGTTCCTAGAAGAAAGAATGCCAGAGCTGGGGGCCTAACATACATTAGCATTTTGGTGGTGCAAATAAAAAACAAAAATAAAAAAAAAATAAAAAAAAAAAAAAAGGAAAAGAGAATAACAAAATAAAACCGTTTCCTGAAGGAGATGAAGCTGGGGAAACAAAGAACACAATTGCCGGTACCCATCCTCTGATCATTTTATATCCCAACAAAAAGGCGAGCCCTGTCCCAGAAAAAAGTGATCTGTCCTTTTGCAGAAAGGGCTGGTGTTGTCACAAAGAGCTCTGGAGGATTACAGCCTCACAAAGGAAGAGCTGGGAACCAGGCTGCTTTTGTCAGCTTTTGCAGGTCTTGTTAGTGCTAGAGAAAAATACTTACACTCAGACATGTTCACAGAAAGAAGTCCTTAGCTTCTATCTGTCAACTCTATGCAGCAGTCTTCAGAGAGAGATTAAAGTCTGCTGACTGGAGCTTCATGAATGATTACGCTGTTTCAAAACACATGAATGCAGACATCAAAACAGAGTCATCAGGAGAAGAGGATGTACCACCATCTGTAGGGAAGCCTGAAAGGCAATCAGATGGAACAAGATAACTAAAAAGAGATAAAGTTGGGTTGGGAATAGCCAACCACTGAGGAGTCTAAAAAATGAAATAGAATGAAATAAAATAGAAGCTCAATATGGTGCTTCAACATTAAGAGAGAATTTATTTTCGCTACAGGACAGTACGAGATTCCCAGATTACTTATTTCACACATAGACATAAAGTTGGAATATTTCTCTTCCCCCCCCCCTCTATTTTTCTCCAGTTAGACTCATAGAATTGGAGATTAATTTAAGTGGGAAGGGACCTTTAGGAGGTCACCTAGTCCCCACTGCTCATGGCATGGCCAGTCAGATCAGATAATTCAGGGCCTTATTGAGTTTTGAATATCTCTAAGGATGGAGACTCCACAGCCCCCCTAGGCACCTACTTAAGTGCTTGGCCACCCTCACACTGAAAAAGAATTTCCTTATATCTTATGGGAAATTCCTGTGTCATGACTTCTGTCCATTGCTTCTTGTCCTATAATTATGCTGCATGTTCAGGTGTATACACAGTGTCACAAGAGGAACGACTACTAGCATTTTTAGGCAAAGACACTACACATCATAATTGAGTCTTTGCAGGAGCTGGGGTTTGCCAATCCTGTGTTGCTGCAGAAAGAAAAAAGAGTGATTTTTTTTTTAGTCCTGAACACAAGTAATTAAAAGGAGGGCATGAAATTTCTAGAATAATTATATTTCTCCTTTGAACTCTTGAGTCCTGTGTGACTGCATGAAGATATCTTCAGTGGCTGCCCTGTACTTCAGCTATGTGTATGGGTTGGTGTAGAAGGAAAGCTGCTTACTCCTAATCTTGACAATAGCACTGCAAGGATTTCACTAAGATTGTGGAACTTTTGACTGAACAATGATACCAATTATAAAAAGTATTATTTGATTAAAATACAGGAAAATACCAAATGAAAGGAGATATATGCACTTTTTTTGTTACCATTTCTCTACAATGTAGATGCTGACTGGCAATTTAGCCCTGATAAATATGTTTATACAGCAAACCACTGCAGCTTAAATAGCTCATTTTACAGACTCTGTGTGTGGAATCATGTTGGATGTATATAAGTGGTTTTAATAAAATTACAGAAACATAAAATAAACTGCCAACACAAATGCAATTTCAGAGGAGCAGTTTATCTCCTGGCTTTGTGTTTTTCCAACATGCAAAGCAAGGGAGATAAAGCTTGCTGATATTGATCTCAATGCCCAGTCATAAAAAATTAAAAGTTATCTGTCAGTAAAAAGAAACGAATGTTTTCCATTTTGCTTAGAGAGCACTTGAGTGCTTGTGTGAATGCAATTTACAGCATTAATAAAATCCTCCTGCAAATATTATTTTATTTTTATTGTTTCTTTTTCTTCCCTGATTTAATAAAATACTCTGTAGTGCTTACTTGACTTTCCTGCCCTTAGATGTGCTGGAATATTTAACTACTAGTTTGCATATGTATGTCACTGAGTCCAGAACACCGGTACCCCAACTGGTTTTGGGCTATCACAAAGTGGACTCACTGGAAGTTTCTCCTTTGCTTCAGTGCCCTTTGAAATAGGAGGAAGGAGAAGTAACTTTCCATAGGTGTGGTGAGTGAGTGGGACATGGGCAGCTCTCTGAGCAGGGTACTGAGTTGGGTAACAGGATTTACTTCTCTTTTTTTTTTTTTAACGGCTCAGTTTAAGAAATGTCAGTTTCAATGAAGAGATCTTTGCACATGATGAAGAAGGAGACTGTCTAGAAGGTGATGTAGTTTCCAAGGACGACAGAGGCAGAAATGTCTTGATCTTCATGAGGTTAATCCCTATATTTTACATCGTATTAGGGATCCATGCTAATGAACTGTGAAACCACTGACACTGAACTTGGAAATTAAAATCATATATACTGACTGTAAAATCACCTTTTTCAGGAGAGCAAGCAGACTTCAAATACCTTCTGGGAAGATCCACAAGAAGCCATCGCTTCATACAGTATGCATAAACCCATCTCTTACATGATATGTACTAACAGACCAAGGGAGATAACCACATTGTGAAAGAAAGCATTGTGATACTGCATGGGAAGATATGTAAACACAACTTCCATTGGGTGGTAGGAACAAAATAGGAGCTCTCTGGGAAAGTGCTATCCCCCAAAAGCCTAGTGTTGCCCCAAAAGCCTACCTTCCCTTTCAGTGCCACTCAGCAGTAGTGTAGTTTATACCCTCTTTGAGGGTAATATGAAGAGCAAAGCTTTCTAAGTTGCTCTGCTTCTTCTTTGCTTCCCATTCTGCCCTTACATGTCCACTGCTTGCTCTCCTGTGTATTTTGTTATCTCCCCCCCTCTCCAGGAAAATACAACTCCAAGGTAGCCTAAGAAGTCAATGGTCTCTCAGATGTTGTCACGAATATTTAATAAGGATCATCTGTCTCCCTAGCACGGTAGTGTGCTGCCTCCAGAAATTTAACAGTAACGGCAACACTCCCTGCCCCCATGAATCCAGAAACTGTTCTTAATCCTCAGTGGTGGTGTTTTATTTCAGAAAGGTGGTTTAAAACTTCTTTTAGTCACCAGAGCACTGCCATCTAGTGCTAATCCCTAGAAATGCAAGAAAAGTTTTGTAACTGCAGAGGTTCATGCTGCTGGAGGGGTGATAGCCACATCACATAAAAGTAATTCAGAGCCACAGTTGTAGCTAGAAGTTGAAAACAGCTGATGTAATTTGGTATAGGTAGAGACTGGAAGGCTTTGACAAGCAGAGAAAAGTGCCTGCAGTATGGAAATGAGTATCAGAGGATGGTGCAATCAGATTTCTGCTCTTGGCACACCACGCAACCATCAGATAATTACTATTGGAGCACAGGGAACAGACCTTACAACGGAATATTGGGGAGCCTGTTTGGCTGACGACACAGTGATTTGCTTTAATGAGCATTTAAAATTGCCTGAGATTCCCTACCCTGCTCTAGATGAGGGATTTTGTCACTGTGAGTGCTAATGAGTGATCAGCTGGCTGTGCTGAGCTGTCTGACCGGTCTGTTTTTTCAGCCTGTTGCAGATGCAAAGCAAGCTTATTGCTAAGCACCTGGGCCTGCCCTCATGAAGGCTTTGTGGCTTAGTGAGCAAGTTGTAACTCCTCCAGGCAGGGTAATTTGCTTCCCCTAGTTTCACCTTTCCAGACTCTCAAGATTATCTTATTTTTCTCAAATTCAATTAAACCTAACTTTGCTAAATATAATGGATTTGCTAAATACTTCCTTTAGCTGCCAATATGTAACAGAACTGGTACAGCTCTTTGGGGAGAGAGTTTACTATATGCAGATTACAATGCCATTTGAACTCCAGCACTAATTAAAATTTGAACTATGGTGTGACAGGGTCAGACAATCAGCTGATATAAACCGGCTGGGGATTTCTCACTGTGCAATCTGATGAACTGCAGGGGCACACCGTAGAGTTGATAAGCAAACAACATGATGGCATACCCTTCATATTATTTCATTACATTTAAGCCATAGGCCTACAAACCTTTTCCTTACTTTGTATGTATACAATCACTTATATTACAAAATGTTTTTTTCTGTTTTACAGTGAAAATGATGGTTTAAGTGTTGTTCTCTATTAAATGTTCTATTAAAGCAAAAAGGCTAGCATATGAAAAAGTACTATTGCTCCTTTACAAATTTATCACCAAATTTTTATTACAACTGTACACGTACAAAGCACCACACAGTTCAAGATGAAGCTCTGCAAACCCACAGACTGGCATCTCAGTTGGTTGGCAATTCCAGCTAAGCTGATTTGTTTCTGACTGTTTGTGACAGCACCATCCGTATTCTCCAGCGATGTTATTTGCAAGAGGTCTAGTCTGATTTGTCAGACATTCACAACTACTTGGGAATGTCCCAGAAAACCTGTGCAAACAGTTCTAAGTCAGCATTCAGACTCACTGACCAGGGGCGTGAAGGAGGATTGTAATTGCAGAAGCTGTCAGATCATTGGTTTTACCAAAGGACCGAACACAGAGCAGTACCCACTATCTAGGGGCAGCGCTGACAACCCATGTTTGTATTTTATGTGCACTAGTATTGCACAGGCATGGAGAAGCCCATTATGGTAAAAGATACTTAATATACTCAGCACTGCAAGAACTTAAGAGAAAATGCACACAATATAGTCAAAAACTGGTAGAGCACCAGCTTTCTGTTGTCTTTAAGGCCGTTACCCCAGTCAGCTGTATGATACACATGAACGTAGAGCCAGCTTGCTTCAGGGGAGGCAGCAGTATTCATTCTTCAGGAACAGGAATTCAATACTGCTGAGGTTTAGTTTATATGTAGGTCTTGCTGCAGTTGTTGTTTCTGATACTCTCATGAGACTGGTAGTAGTAGTAGGTGGGAGACCTGTGCTCCCCCAGTAGCAACTAAAGGCCAGTGGAGGATCTCACGTACCACAGCATCATTGTGTTAAGCCAGCTGAAAGCCACCACTGTGATGTTCTTGTGACAGAAACCTCCTACGGTAACTTCTGGATCACTGGCAAACTTTTAATGCTGTGGGTCAGCCACAAGATATTTCACTGACAAACGTAAAGTAAAATTTGGGCTGCTAATTTCTGTTTCCATGGTAGCATCATAGTTAGCCCACTTTCCTTGATTTTGTGCCTGGCTTGTGTCATCGAAATTCTTTAAAGGTATGTGAACAGTCCTCTAATATGCAACAGACACCCAGCCACCTTAAGTTGGAATTCAGATGGATTATTTCCTGAGAGCCACAGCAAATCAGTCCTTTAAAGTATCCTTATCCTCAGTCAGTATGACTTGATACCATATCTGTTTAGGCTTCATGTATTTTCCTTGTACTCCATTGCTACTTTGCAAGGACTGTCAGCTTGGAGCAATCTTAAAGCAGTTCTGCTGGTAACTGAGGACAAATAAGAAAGCACTGCAGTGCCAAACTGATCCACTCTTTTCCTTGCTCCATCTTCTCACAAAGCTTAAGTTCTCAAGGGCACCCATAGTCTGTCTGCCTACTGGGTCTTATTTAAGGACCAGCAAGATCAGAGCTTTTACCCTGCTTGGTTATCTCACACACCCACTCACTCCCTCAGATATTCACACACACACGCACATGCACACGCACACACACGCGCACACAGACTTGTCTGCTGCCAGTCAGCATTCACAACTTAAACCTGTTGTTGTAGTCATTTTGCCTACCACAGTTGGTTTTTGTTTGTATCACAGTAATCTCTAGAAATCCCACTCAGAGCAGTGTAGGACAGCTCTTAATGGTGAGTTATATTCTTTCACCCCAAAAGCTCAGGGTACAAATACGTATATCAGAGGACTGGGAGAAAGGAGGAGCTGAGGCAGAGATTTTCAGAGACGTGTTTGAACTCACATACAAAGTCTGTGTTTAACAGGAAATCTAAACCATTTCTTGTTTCAACAACTGGTTTACCTATAAGCAGCTTATCTGTGGTATTCTCACATGCACATTGAAGCTCACATTAAATACAAATGCAGTTCTAAATGCCAGCGAAATTCCTAGGGGCCACAAATAAGATCAGACATATAACTGTTGCTACCATAATAGACATTCATCTGCAAACATTTGCCTTTCAAATTGCTTCTTCTGTGTTTCTCATTGTCAGGTGAAGAAAGATCATAATTTAAACCATGATTACAGTCAAAATTTGCCAGTTCAGCACGTTGCATTAGCCTCTTAGAAAAGTAATGTGACGTGAACAGTTAGGATGTTCCCCAAATTCAGCCATTCCTCATCATTAGCAACAGTCACTCTGGAGTTGTGGTAGTTTGGAAAAGACTTTGCAGAGTGTGACTGTGTGGAGCATGCAGGGATGTCTTACAGATAAAATAGTAAAGAGGTTCTTTCTCCCTGCATTGCTAGTGTCCTGTGTAACCTCAGGCAAGCCATTTATTGTAGATGTTCCTCAGCTTTTTGGTATATACAACTGGAAAAATACAAACATATATATACCAGCTTCTTTTCTAAAAGCATCAACAGAAAAAAAGAAATAATCAATATAAAGGCATTTATCACTCAGTAATACAGCTATCTGGTCTGGAGAGAACTGGTCACAGACTTGGTCTAGTGAGTCACAAGGCTGCTATATTAAGTATATAAGTATTTCTTTTGAGAGAAGCCCAAAGTGTCTAAATGGCATTTGTAAGTCTTACCTGGACTCTTAAACTCAATCCCAGATCACAGAACCCTTCTTCTTATATGGCCCAGAAGGACCCAATGTTCCAAAATCAGTGCTGAACCCAGCATGTGAAAAATACTCATTTTCAGAGCCACTCTTGAGGGGTACAGCAATTCACTTTTCTGGCAAGTGACATCAAAGCCAAGTAACACACAGACCCTGTAGAAAGGATCTCTAAAAGTTACGCTTGACTGTGAGGTAAAAATCAGATAAAGTATGCAGAATGTGTATTTTCCTCAGCGTACCACATTTTCCTGCCCTACCTACCCAGTCCTCTTTCTGACAGACAGATTTCTTATGCAAAACAAGCACCTTATGTTAGTCCTAGAGACCTCTGCCTTGATCTAAGCATGTGCCTGAGGGATGCATGGGGCCGGCATGCCGATCATGCTGGAGTGACAGGAGCATTGCTCATCTGTCAGACCACAGGGTGTGGAGAAATATAACATCGGTACCTTGTATGTGATTAATGCATCTCCATGCAGAGTCATGGTTACAGTATTTTGGTCAAAGCCGGTTCCCCTAGTGGGAAGGGAGACTTATCTGTCCTAATTGCTCAGCTCTAGCATGCACCTCAGTATCCAGAGCATCCCAGCACTTCATCACATTTAGCATAATTATTTCACAGTTGTACTGTTTTGGAGAATTAGTATCTTGAATGAAGAGGGCAAATTCAGTCTGAGGAGAAGATTTGAATGTTCAGTTCCAGTACGTCTCCATCTTAAAAGCTGTTCTTTACAAAAATGAATGCTACAGAGCTGCACCTTCCAAGCTTCTTTTACAGATCATCATATCCATTTTACAGAAGAGGCAGCTGAGGAAAAAAGACTTTTATTAAGAGATGTCTTACCAGTTCAGATCTCTTTCCAACCTCTTTCTCAAAGACATGTATTTTTGGTTTGGTGGGTTTTTTCATCCTTTGGGCAGAAAATATGTCATTCTGTTTCATTTACTGATTCTTGCTCTCCATTTCGCTCTCAAATTTTTTAGGTTACAATAGCAACAAGGAATAGTTGGATTGTAAATATCAATTACCCTTAAGACCAAATTTGACTGCAGCATTCCTGTAGCATTTTGATGAGAAATCCAGATTTCCAAACCTGTTCATCTGAAACTGTTTTTACAGATCACTGCTCACTTATGAACTCCAAAGGAGAAGTATAATTCCCAGTAAAACTGATGGACTTCATATTTGTTGCCTTTCGTTTTTCCGTACATGACCTAAGTTAACCTGGTTTATGCCACACAGCACTCCCTGAACAGCAAGCCACCAATTAATAACTTTTTGTAGAATTAGAAGATACAGATTACAAAAGAGATTATGAAAATGTCAGGAAAATATTAGTTGCAGCCTATTTCCTCAGTTCTTAAATGAATTACAGTTACAGGAATGCACTGGGAATACTTGTCCCATTTTAACTTCTGTGCTCCACAACTTTCATGGATATATCTGTTCCTTAGTATAGTTTTCTTCTTATAAATAAATTGTGCTTGGGGGGCAGTCCTTCTCTCCCTCCTTCCCTCTCCCCCAACTTACATGTTGCTATAGTTACATTCAAATTTCAAAAAGAGCAGTTTTCCTCCATCAATCATCTCTACAAAAAGACTAATGAAGAAAGCAACATGTATTTCTTATCCTGTAGAACTTAACTAAAGAAGGAATCACTGAACATCATTACTAAATCATGGAGAGCTCCAAATTTGCCTACAGCTTCTTGTAGCAAAAGAAAACAATGTTCACATCTACAACTTGACTGAATAATAACAAAAAAAAAAAAAAAAAAAAAAAAGAGCCAAACCAAAATAGAAAATAAAACATTAAAATATGTTATATTATATTGTATTAGATGTAATCACCTATCAATATAATATGAAAAAAAAGGCTTACATATTTCCTCTTTTTCTCTAGATTTTGAAAGGGCTCAAATTAAGTAGAAATAGCATTTTTAAAACTGCATCTTTACATTGAGTCTTGGACCAGCATTAAAGAGTTAAAACTAAACTTAGCAAAATGGCATAGACTCTATTACATGAGAGAACATGAAATCTAGTTTCCTTGTGATGAACTATAAAATATATTTTCTGCCTGGATTCAGACACTTTTATCCTGTCAATATTATTTGAATGACAATAAAAGCAACAACTGAGGTTTCTATTATGCAACATCATTTTGGCACATGAGCAAAATGGATCTGGGTTTGAAGAAATTATAGCGCTTCTTAACGTAACAGACGATCCATCAAAACTAAACAAGGAGTGGTGGAGGAGCTGAAGAAGATAATAAATGCTTGAAACCTGTGATGCTCAATTGTGTTAAATCAAGCAGTTCATCCATACTTTTAAAAGAGCTAAATACCAATTTGTTTTTTCCTAGCTGTAGACACACATCAGCGTGCTGTTGTGTGATTGTGCTCTGCATCACTACAGACTTGCTCTAGTAAGACTAAAAGTCTTTACAATAGAAGAAGGGAAAAATACAAGAAATGTAAATGCTTAAAACTTCCTAGACTAGCTTCATATGAATAAAAATAGTCACTTGTACTAGTGCAACCTAGTGACAAAGGCATGAAGGAAAGCATAAGCCCCAGGTCACCTAGTCCCTAAGAAATCCCAGAGGTAAAGAAGTGAGAGAGCAGACTTGGGTGGAGACAGTTGTGGTGCAGTGGAACAAAGGGAAAATAAGTGGAAAAATGCCATTGGCAGGCCTGAAGCACAGTTTTGCATGAACTGTTTTTGAAAAGCATTTCTATGAAAAAGACTATTAAAACATGAAGTGGAAGTTTTCAGCTGTCATAATGGCTGTCTAGGCCATTTCACTCCATTTTAAATATGCTTGAGGTAAGAGATTGCTTTAATGCAAGTTAAAAAGTTCCCCTTCAGGACCTGGGGAGCAAAGGTCAGAGCCTAGGACAGAGAAAGGCAGTCAAGGGATCATTGTAACCAGTAAGTGTTGCTCGTGTTCTTCACCTCATCATTCCACCAGCACATCAACATCTTTTTCGCTCAGCAGTTCAGTGCTGAGTTTGGATGAGTCTTCAGTGGAACAAAAGCAACTCTTCCTCATCAACTGTTCTTGGAAAGGTCAGTTTGCAACAAGTTGAAAGAAGGTAAAAGTGGTTTCAAGAACTATATGCAGTTTGACTCTTCTATAAAATGCTGGGAAGTTTGGGTTGGAAACTGCAATGGAGATAACAGGAAAGTTAATAGGCAACTGCTGAACACATTCTGATCATATCAAGACTAAAAAAAATTGAACACAAAGCAAACCAAGAAGAGAGAAGAGAGAATATGTGTCTTTGATCATAAGTGATTTTTTCAGAAGCTAGACAGTGTGTGCTCTGCGTTAGGGGAAATCAGGCCAGATCCAGCAGCCTGACAGAGGCAAGGCTGCCACAGCTCCATGCCCCAGGTCTGACCAGCAGCACGGCTGACCATGCATTAGCAGTGGGCACATGCACACAAACACACGTGTACACCAGATGTATGCAAGCACAAGCAAACACACAGAGCAGTCACACAAACCCAGACAGCTCCAGTGGCCTCATCCTGCTCCCCTCTCTGGCTGAGAAGGACGGACATCTACTAATGGGAAAGGTGTATGTGTATACACAGGTATAAGGTGGATGCCCCCAGCAGCTGGGCTCAGACACTCTATTTACCCTGTAGCTACCCCTCAATCTCAGTCTTGATGGGCTTCATGCCTGGACCATGGGCCTGATGCTAGGAGGGGGCAAAACAGGTTGTCACTTCTTCTGAATCCATAATTTGGGTTCCTGGTAGCCATTGTGCTCCTCTGCAGGTGTGCAGACAGCTTTTATCACATAACCTAACAGGTTGTTTCCCAACAAGAAGTACAGGCAACAACTTAGGAGTGAAGCCGTAGAAGCTGAAAAGTTTATTTTCTCTTGTTGCTGAATTGCTCAGTTTTGATTAAACCTTTAGGTTTTTTTCAGAACTGGCCATGTCCTCTCCAGTGATTGGGGACAGGTTTTTAAAATGAATAAGGTGGGATGCATTGCAAAAGATTAGTTGTCCAGAAGGTTATTATAATCTTTTGTGCATCAGGTGCTGCTCCAAAGCTAGCCCAGAATGATAACTGCCAATAGTAAGTCAATCAAAGCTCTCTGTGACAAAAACTGGAAGTTCCAGTCTGTTTCCAGGCAGAAATGTACCTCAGCAGTTGTCCAGCACTAGCAGCCCTCACTGGCACCTGTGTGGTTCACAGACGTGTGATCAGCCCCTTGTTCCTGCAGATGGAGGAGTCTCTGCGGGTGTGCACGAGCATTGCAAAGAAGCCGCCTCACAATAAATGACTGTGCAGCTCTTCTGGCTGTCATTACTGTGTCTCTACCCAGCACATTCACAGCTGTAAAAGCTGAAAATGCAGCAGAGGAGAAACAGCAGCACAAGAGTACTATTTGCTAAGCACTGAAAGCATGATTATGCCTCGGTAGATGAACCAGTAATGGGAGCTGGCTGTTGCAGTGTTTGTGGAAGAGAACAAGGATGCAATTCTAAGAAAATTAAGCACTGGGAAGGAAGAAGAAGAAATGTCAGTGTACTGAGGGAGGGAATAATGCAAATAATTAATTCCTTTTCTGTTCAAATATTTGAATAAACAGCTGTCACAAATCAGTTCCTGAATTTCAAGATTAGACCACAAAAGCCACCTTTCGTCATGGTACAACATATGTCGGCATTTTCATGCTTTTTCTAGCTGAAGAAGTTTTGGGAGAGGGTGGCATTGGTTTCTTAACAACTTGTTCATTTTATCTTTCACTTTGGTTTTCTTCTCTGACCTCTCTACTAACTCAAAACAGTAAGTGTGGCAGTCCTGAACATTCAAACTTTTGCACATCTCAACCAATAGTGCCACACTTCTAGATAGTTACCAAACCAGCTGAGGAAAGCCTGCCCTGTGAACATTTGTATGAATGATCCTTTGGGCATATCTTTTCAGTTTGTCATATTTTAGAGTAACTCTAAAACAGATGTCATTTAGCAGTAACTAATTCAAATAGCTGGTAGCTACCAGGGGTAATCATTCTTTGAATTAGGCATTATAATGGCTTCAACACAAAGAAAGATAAATTGGGACTTTCTTCATCAGCCACCTGTTCAGGTAAGCTTTGAGAAAAATATTTTTATTAACATGAATGGTCATGGAGATGATCATGGACAGTAGTTTAAATCTGTCACCTGACTGTAATAATACAGATATTTACATCAAGTATCTACTTCTGATTTAGTGTATTAGGTAACAGCAGCTTTAAACTGCTTACCACACCTTCTCATGCAACTGAAGCCACATTATTAAAAAATTATGTGTCCCAAGTAAACTGGGGAATGGTATACAATGACGTTGTATACCATCACATGAGTTTCTGTGGAGTTATGCAATTTGAAAAGAGGGAGGAATTACTAAGATGCTGTCATGGGGTATTATGTGCGTGGCCAGCTGCTCCAGCTGCTCCAGTCTGGGGCTCCCCCCTGCCTAGCTGCTGGAGCCCAACCCAATGCCCCAAGCACCAGAGGACTATGCCCAGGCTGTGTGACATGGCTGCCGCTTTCCTGGTCACAGGTTCAAATAACGAAGCTGTGTAGCAACGTGCCAGCTGGTCCACCTCCATGCTGGCTGCACACAGGCAGCGCTCACAGACTCGTCCCATGTGGTCCAGCTTGATGTTTACTAGCGAGTACACCCCCCTCCCCGGCACTGAGGGAGATACAGACACTTGCCCCCAGCACAGGGGCTGTGACCCACAGTCCTGCTCCAGCCACTGGCGCTGAGCCCCACACTTGCCTCACCCCTGCTGGTCCCCCCCAGGACACGCACCATTCCCGCCCCATGGCTGGAGGTTACAGACCCCCGCTCAGTCCAGAAGATGGGACAGGCTGTGGTGGTCAGGCAGAGGGCTCAGCCAGACACATGCACTGACCAGCCCCATTTTACACACAAACAGCCCCTTTTATGACTTTTCTGCCTACTCCTGCTTTGTTTCTCCCTGCTTTCCTTCCCCTGCACATCCCCCATGGCTCTGTATAGCTCTGTCGATTCTCACACACCTCCCAGTTCTGGTTTGCAGTCTTACCTGTTGCAAAGTCAAGGTTGATCTTCCTGGAAGTGGCACCTGTAATTTGTTGAGAGTCCATCAATTAGTGTGAGTGGCAAGGTTTGTTTCTTGTCATTTTCTCCATGGATTTTTTGTCAGGTCTATCTCTCTACATATTTTGTCTCTGGCTTCCTCCTTACTGTCCCTTGTTGCTGTTAAAAAGGTTCTTGTCCAGACACCCTTAAAGGAGCAAATGCTGCCCTCCCTTACTGTCCCTCCTTACAGATTCCTCCTCGAATGGGGAAAAGTACTGATGTACTCTGCTCTTTAAAGAACGTAATTCATTATGTGAACAAAACAAAAAACAAAACAAAACAAAAAAAAAAACAAAGGAAAAAAGAAAAGTGATAATCCCTCCTTTCTCTGCCAGATCTAGCCTTTATCTATTAAAAAATCATGTTGTAAAACTTCTGTTATGCTGAATAACTATGAAAAATTTCAGTTATTACTGCTTACAGTGTGAATACAGAACAGATGCATTTTCTTTTGGGAATGTGGGTAGGGCATGGGCAAGACAGTTTTCCAGTACAGTCTTTGCAATGGTATAAATAACCACTTAGCATGTTATAAATGCAGATAGTAATTTGGTTTTAATTATTTTCCTTTTTCCCAAAGCAAGCATGTGTCCATTTTTTCTGCTCTCCTCCCTGTTAGCACAGAGTGTTATTTCAATGTTTGTTTCTGCCACTTGAAGGTACCACGGCAAATGAAGTCAAGCCAATAAAGAAAAAGGAGGAGCTTTACCTCAGCCAAGTCTGCTGCCTTTTTAACTGTACTTGCAATCATGCTGCTACACAAGCGTAAGTTTCTCCCACTACTGGTGATCCAACATCAGGCAGCAGATTTCTAGCTTTTCTGGTACATTATCTGAAAACTGTGCATCTGCAGAACTACACATCACAGTTAATCCATACATGAAGTGGGAAAAATCTATTAAGTAGAGAAAATAATGAAGATAAAAGTACTCTCTGTTGCACAAAACAAATATGTTTATTACATAGGTAGTTTGGTATTTTGTATGTTTTGCAAACTTACCCACTGGAGAGTGGTGGTTCACTTATTTCTACATTGAAGAGATGAGGGGAATAACAAAAATGCATAGTTACATACTACTGTAATTTACATAAATTTCCTGCTAAACTAGCAAATTTACAGTGAAAATACAGAAAGTTGAAATCTGCTCCCACTTTCAAAAAAAAAAAAAAAGGGGGCATGTCCCAGCTAAAGGAGCTGAGCACCCCATCAACAATTGTGAATGTCACAATTTCCATTAAACTCTGCAGGAGCAGAACTGGGAACATCCTATCAGTTTGCTCTGTGATACTTTCTTTACTTCAGGGGTCAGTACTAAGCAGGCAGATATATTCAGGAAACAGAATTTAAAAGAGTTTCAGATTGGAGTTCCTAATTTCTTTATCACACCTGGGGGGAACAAATTTTAAATCCTTTTTTTTTTTTAACACACAATATATAACTGCAGACGCACGCAAGTTGTCTCAGAAGTCAAAACCAGCTTGATGTAATACTATCATAGTATTGTAGTTGCACCTGAAATATTCTAGATAATAATGAGAAAAAGTTTATAGGGAGAGATACCAAACCAATTTCAATAGCTGAGAAATAAAGAAAAACTCAAAGAATGGGAACTTTTGAGAAGGAACTGACTACATAGCTGCAAAATGCAGAAAAAAATCAGTTCTGCTGGTAGATGAACCTTAACTACAGCAACGCACTCACATCCCAGAGTATCCTCTCTGTGGGAACCAGCTGTGACACTTAAAAATTCATATCCTAGCATATTCCTCACAAACATACCCATGTAGATAAGCCCTGAGGTTACTTTAACAAAGCCAGAGTAAATTCTCTGTTTAGAAAAAGGCCTAAAGCATTCAAATGAAAGACCAGATTTTCAAGCATCCAGCTGCTCCTGTTGTAAACAACAAATGCTGTTTTTTTCCAAATCCAGACAATGAGAATTTCAAAGGCTCCCAATAACTTAGTGTTCTATCAATCAGCAGTGGCTGGTCTCATCTGATCTACACTAATCTTAATAAATATGTCCTTTTCACTTGCTTATGCAGTATGAAGTAATGACATTTTTTGTAAAATGTCCCAAGGCCATGAAAGTATGAAAACTCAACAATATTAATCATATTTGGGGAAAATACCATTCTTTTCTTTAAAATGAAAAAAAGTACAAAATATAGATAGTCTCAAACACTAAACAGTGAATACTTCATTTGCAGTGCACTGTAGTTAACTCAGCAGGTTACAACTATGATAATTTCCATCTGACATCGTAGAAGAAAACTACTTAGTGCAGATAAAAATATTGTGTGTGAAAATGAGGGATAAGAAAAAACGCCTGAGGTGGTGTTTTTTTCTAAGTTTGTTCAGGTTTTTGCTATCAACAGAGCTGCAGAAGAAATGATCAGAAGGCTTATAGAAAAGTTATTACAACTATTTGTGTTCCAATATTAAATAGAAGTACAGTGCAGAAAGTTGGATACATAAAGCTCGGAGGAAAAGTTTTAGGAAAAGTCCTTCTAATGCAAGGAGCACATGCTTAGTTTCCAAGAATAAAGGGAAATCTTACACAGTGAAAATGGCTAGAAGAGAGAAAGGAGACTGGCAAAGTCAGAGCAGATGTCAGCTGTTGTTTATTTTGTGTTTAAACCTGTCTAGCAAGTGCCTGATGACAGCAAATGTTTTATTCCTGCCAACAAAAAATTTTGGCATAACCCTTTTGCTTCAGATATCAAGCTCCAGCCCAGGTATCAAGCAGAACATGTGTTCAAGGCAATGTGCATGCAGTCTGGGTCACTAATGCCCTCACTAGCCGCAGCTTTACCCCATTCACGAGCAGTTCTCTCAGAGCATCTCCTGCCTTTGAGTGATAATAGGATTTCTGTCTTGCACATTCTTACTGCTTCAGTAGAAGTAAACCCAAAGATCTTGCTTTACACTTCTGAACCATTAGCCTTACTGCATAACTTGACTCATGATTCAATCCCATGCTAGTTGACAGTTTTGCTATGTATATAATTGGACATTAATTGTAACAACCTAACTACTGAAGTCTAAAAAAATCTAACTATTAGAGAAAGTTAGAGCTCTAATAGAAATGTCACCCAGAAAATAAAAAGCAAACATAGCACATAAATGAAAAAAGTTATTTAAATTGTGAGTCTCAGTGTCTAATTATCCACCATGAAACTGAAGTGCAGGACAAGAGAATTCAATTATATCAAAATAAAAGTGATTTCTAGTAGAATGCTAATGACCACTCTGTTTCTTGACAGCACACTCTGACAGTACCATACACTCACAACTTCATGCTAATGAAGCAATGTTTATTGCCAGTGTCCTATGGCAGCATTCTTGTTAAGTGCCATGTCTAAATATGAAATTAAAGTTTCGTTGAACAAAAGAGAATTTAGTGAGACTAGCCATTTGTCCTAATCTCAGAGCAAACTAATATAGTCTAGTCTAGTCTAGTCTAATCTAGGGTAAATTATAAACTAAACGTATTCTAAGTGGTGTGGAGGTGTTCCAGTTAATTCATTTTTTGTGTTTGTTCAGGCATTTAAAAAGAAGTCTACACATTAGACTGGTCATAAGCAGTGTGTTTCTGCAAACAGGTTAGTATTGTTTGGCTAGCTCCATATGGATTTTATTATCCAAAATTAATGGTCATAAAAGTCAGAAGAGTCCAAGGAGAAAGAATTGCAGAACATCAGATCATCAGTACTTCAAATCTTTCTAGTTTTGGTAGCAGGTAAGCAACAGTGGCACTATACTAAGAGTGTTAATATAAACTGGAATATTAACACATTCCAGATGGTTTTATTATTTGTTGGTTTATTATTACAAATCAGCACCAGATAGAAGCAAAAAGCATGCTATAAACTTTAATTCCAAACCAAATGTCTCTGTCCTTCGAAACTACACTAGTTGACCCTAGGCCACTCTTTGTAAAAAGTGTAATTAATTGTGTTGGTGAAAACACAGAAATAACATTTTTCACTGTAGTCATATAAACTGACATTTCACTAGGGGTATAGTTTTCCTTATTAAAAATGTGATTCACATTTATGACATCTACTGTCACAGAATGCTAAGGTTGAAATAGAGGTTTAAAGATCATCTAGCCTATGTCTTTGTGTAAGGCAAACTCAGCAATATTGATTTAATGCATGACAGATGTTTGTCCAAGTTTCAGTTCAAAAAGCTCCATATCATCCTCATACCATTTATTTGAGTGCTTTATTATCTACCATTAGGAAAGCTGTCCTAATGTGCAATTTAAATCTCTCTGTCTTTTTTTCTACAGCTAATTCTTATCCATTCCTTCACATGCATGGAAGATAGACCATTTCTGCTTGAGGCAATTCTTCTGTTAGTGAAGTATCTGTTTCCACTCTTTAGGCACAAAGCAAAGTGTTCAGTGTTTCCTTCTAGGTCATATTTACTGTACATCTGAAAATTATTCTTATCTCCTGGATTCTCTCATTTGGTCCATAACTTTCTTGGAGAATAACACTCAAAATTCAGTGCTTGTTATCATGTGCCTGTTTACTAATTCAGCTGCTACTGCTTAGATGCACCACAGTGGCATATTCCTGCTTTCTGTGTGAAAGATGAGCCTCTTCCATGCCATGTTTTTTTCCTACAGGAATAAGGATATGAAGTCCAGAATGACAGATTTGCTAAGGAAAATAGGAAGTGAAGGGAAGCTGATAATGAGCATCGTATGATTTTTCCTTTAAGTGAGGGCTTCCTTGTCAGCATAGCAAGCTGAATGAAAAACAGTAATTTTTAAAGGCAAGGTAAACATTATTAGGACATTTTTTTTTAACATATGCCTAAATATGCTTTCATTCTTTCTAGGAGGAATCTTTTCTGCTGGAAAAGGGAAGTATTGGACCTGAAGGAATGAAGACTTTAGAAAAGGAGTAACTTAGTAGCAGATTGCAGACAAATCTCATTGCAGATGAAAGCAAGCAACTGGATTAATAAGAATGATGTTACATAACTATACTGCACACTATTTTCTTGGAAAATTGGAGAAAATTTCATATGATTTCAATGCCTTACATTTTTCTGCCTGCAACTTTACTTAGACTAACAATGGCTGAGGTGGAGGGACAGGGAACATTTGGAGGATTCCACTGTCCCGTTTTAAATAACAGTTCCAGTGAAAGGCCAAATGTTTTCAATAGCCTACTAGCCTTCTCAATGTCAAGCAGCAGCTAATATGAATATAAGCTCTGAAATTACCTTTGCACGCAGCAAAAGTAGTAACTCTTTAATTCATGTATTGCAATTGGAACTATGTCAAGGTTAGTAACAAGTTACCTGGACACCTAAAATAGATTATAATAAATTACTTTAAAAAACAGTTAAGTCTATGGAATGGGTATTCATTGATATTTTACTTTGGTCCTTAACTGGTTTATGGAAAATTAGAGCATGCTATAATAAATCAATACGAACAAGACAGAATTATAATTCCTACTCAGATCCCCCCCCCCCAATATCAAGAAGCTCAACTGAGTTTTGAATAATAAAAAAGAATACAATGAGACACCTCATGTTATGTTCTAGTCAGTAATAGAGTGCTCAGGTGAAATATACAGACTATGTTCAAATCACTACTTTGGCTGAAATGATTCTCTTACTTTCATTAGGTATGAAAAAATGATCAGCAATATCCTGGCAATTAAGCCGAGCGTAATAACGTGGCACAATTCACTTTTTTTGATCCAGTATCCACAAAGACTGTCAGAGACCCACAACCCCAAAATGCTAGAAGGCAACTCCATGGCTGTATCTTCCTCCAGCTGCCTGTTTGATGGATACCAGCTGATATTCATGTTCTAATGATACTACTGTGTAGATAAAATTATTCTTTTTTAAGTCCTCATCTTCCAGCAGTTTAAGACAAAGTTCCTAGTGAAAAATAAATTCTGATCACCTTCCAAAAAAACAAGTTTCATGGTTGAAAAAAGCTTAGCAACATAATCCATGTATGTGAGGTATTTAAAAAACTTGGAGGCATAACCATAGAAATCAAGAGCAACTGCTAAATGAAATAAAAGTATCTATTTATTTCAATTGTTTCAGTGTCGTAAGGTTCATGCAGGAATAATAGGACTGTTAGATGCTTGGAGTTAGCATCAGTAAAGATCATGCTCAGCTGCCTTTTTTGGTTTTTTACTGAAATGTGAATTGGGGATAAATTAGAAGATGATCCCTGGCAGAAACTAGTTTCTATACTTAATTATTTATTTTGTATTATTTCTTAGTCCATGAAGACATTCAAGATCATACTTCAGGGATTTCTCTTTATGTATTCTGTACTCCTTTTGCATACAGAGCAATTGATACCAGACTTAACAATGCTTCAGAAACTCATTTCTGCACTTCACCTACCAATTAACATTGCTGAATTATTTTTCACTTGACTGAATGCAAACACATACACAAACTCATGTTTCACTAAAAACATAATAATTGTTCAGATAGAGATTTTTGAGTCAGGTCTCTAGTCTGTGTGGCAAGTTATGTCCACGGAGAGAAGCCCGTGGGAGAAGCCTTCTGTGTAACAGAAAGCAACTAGGGATGACTGAACAACAGCATGATCCTGTTTTGTCACTACCCAAAGAAGAACATCCTCAAATTAGTCTCTAATCCTTCTGTTCATCACTGTGGAAGTTAACACTGCCTAATATTTGTCCATGGTACATGTAATATCTGCTGTCACTGTATTTGTGCTTCTGCAGTGGGATTTGGAAGGTTCAGGGGAATTAATGAGACCCTTTCAGCAGCAGTCAAAAAGTGATCATCATCTGCTGTCCACAGTGAGCAGCAGAAAGCACTCTTCCATGTGATAATGAGAAAATGGCCATCAAGGAGATGATACACAGTGTCTCTCAGAAACACACTATCTACTGCTAACAAGTATACTACCTGTGTATAAATCTGATGGTTATTTAAATTTAGCTGTGAAAACCAGACCAAAGATGTATGAGAGAATGTTCTTCCATGTTTTGGTAGGATAGAGAACAGTTTAGTTCTATATGCTGCTATAAGCACTTACCTGTCCAAGATGTCAGTATTGTATTTTAAGACTCTCTAGCTTTTGCAGTCATTAGCTGCACATGGCAAAGCACCAAAACTGGGATAATGTTATGCTTTCTGAATGGGAAGCACTGTGTGTGCTAACTTAACTAATTGTATTGCCTGGTCTGCTTGCAAGAAAGAGAGGAGAAGACAGAAATAACATGCTAGCTGATGGGTGAACTGCTTAGCCACCCAAGTAGAAACTGAAGGAGCCATTGGATTTATTTAGGTTTAAGTTCATCTCTGCAATGCTCAATTCATTTGCCTAAGCAAACAAAGAAATGTGCCTTGGCATTATTGCAAAGGACTGTCACTATAGCGGTCTTCTGAACTCTTCCACAATATTAGTCTAGGATGCTTCATCAAAAGAAGTCTATGCAATGTCCCAGACAAAATTCAAAGGAAGCATTTCATTTCCAGGCATAATGTCAGTCAACATGATCTACCAGAGTGAAAATATTAGCTGCACAGGCACATGTGGAGCAAACACACAGAACAACTTTCTATAGCCGATGGCTTTCTCCTCTCCACTCCTACTCTTTTCTACTAATCGCAGTAGCTGGTCTGCAAGACAATAGCACAGTAGGGTATTATCTTTAGATGTCAAATATTTTCTCATCTGTGAGAAAATATTGAACCCCACTGTTCATGTATCCTTCAGGAAATATTTCAGTGAATGTTCAGCAAAACAGTGATCTGGTGAAGAAACTCTTTCACTGCAACATGATGTAAACCAGTTTGTTTTCTCTACATGTTGTAAAACAGGTTCTTAGCATTATTAGTAAAATAAAATGCATTTCAAAATCATGGTAATCATTATACTATTTTTGGACTGAATAAGTATCAATTTATTATCTATAATTTAAGGTTTAAATAAATCTGAAATATAAATGTCGCAAAACTAAGCTGACCTTCTTACAAGCTATAACCCCACCAACTTCACTGAAAGCCAAATCACATCAAGACATTTTTATACACTTCACAGAATACCAGAATAAGAATGTATTAGGTATCTGAATGAAGACTGTAACAAAACATAGTAAAAAAGCAGGACAATAACAGGATAGTGCACTGAAAGTGAGAGAGAACTGAGACAGAAAAACCTGACAGCACTTTTGGTGTTCTGAGAAGAAGAGAAACAGTTGAGCTCTTGCAAGTTGGTATCCATCTGATAGCCAGTCTAGAGCATGCCTATAGAGGTAGATTTTGCAATATAAATAGAATTATAGCTAAGAAAATCTGCAAAGCTTACTGGTTTATGCTTTTACATGGGTATTTGTTAATCTTAATGGAATACAGCCAATTAAACTTTATTGTCTTATAAATCTCCAAGCCTATCCCCCTTTTGTGAGCTCCTTACACTGCTTTCACAGCTATTGCAAATCCTCCATTTATAGTGGTCTGTGAGAAGGAAATTCAAACTGTGTATTGCCTTATGTAACTAAGTAATTACACAATTATTGATTAATCATCTAATTATACCATGAAAAATGCTTCCTTTGTTTGTAAGGGATTTAGCCCAACTGTGTCTGGATTCTCTGCTCTGAGGAAATATGCAGGTTATATCCACATGCTTTAATTATTTCCTTCCAATCCTGATGCCAATCTGTGAGTAAAAGTTTAATGCCAGGAGCATTTACCCATATAAATCTGGCTTTGTTCCATTAATAACTAAGAAAAACATATTTACTTACCTTCTTCAGGATTTCTTTTTCCTTTTCAATGGAGTTTTACCTTGAAAAGACCACTCAATTAATTTATTTTCAGTTTTGCTCTTCATCTTAATTTTACGCTACAACTCAGTGCCAAACTGAGTAGTATTATCTAAAAGCAAAATCTGGCCCATCATTATTTATCTCCTGAATTCTCCAAAAAGTGTCTTATACTTACATACTTTGAGTTTATCTGCATTTATTCAAGACACTTCAAGTACTTTTCCAAGAAACGTTCTCATGGAGTTCCTTCCCTGGTGTTACCCCAGAGTGGACTTATCCTACTTCCTTTAGAGCAGGGATCTCTGTCTCCCCATGGGAAGATGAGCCGCATTCTCTTTCCTACTCTGTTTCCCGCACGCACACCCATATGTCCACAACTTGAACTATGATTTAATTTAGTTATAACAGCCAACACAAATCTCAATTGAAGATGTGATGTTTCACCTGATCTGTACACAACTCTGTACGCGACCCAAAGCCTGTGACTGTTAGACACTTGGCTGCAATGCAAAGGCCATTAACAATATAAATAGATGGAGTGTAGCAAACCTTTTAATGAGTCTGAAATAGGGTCAAATTTGTAGTATGACTTGAAATAACATTTTCATTTATTTCAGAAAAATAACTTAGGAGCTCTAATAATTTCTTTTCAAAAATCTCATTTTATATTTCATAAAATGTTGGATTTGGAAAATTGTTTACTTGGTAGTGATTAGCAGAACTGTAATTTTCATCTACTGTTTATTATTTATGAGGATTAGCTATTAAACAGATATGTAGAAAAGCATGACAGAGTGCTTACAGTTCTGAGAAAGAAACCATTGCAAGTCATAGATGTTGCTAGACAATATCGCAGTTTTTTACAAGTGAGATAACGCAGGTTCAGGCCCCAGTGTGACATAAGCCTAAATGCTGCTGTTGTTGAGAAACTGGAGAGCTCAAAACCTCAAATGCTGTGAATTTCTGGAGCTCTGTGTACATAACATGCTTTTCTCCTTCAAAAGCCATAAAGTTCCAGATGATAATTGTAGAGAAAGATATGGCAATAAGGAAAGCTTTTGCAAATCTTCTTAATATTATATTACTGGGGCAATTTTTCCTCTTAAGGATACTTGAGGGATTTATAAAGTAATGCCCAGATACATGACAGAGATGGATTTTACATGCCAGTCCTGAAAGTTCATTGTTTTGCCACCAGACAATATAAAGGAAGTATACAAATACCAGTGGCAAAGGATACGGTGTAGAAAAATAATTGTTGCCAGTTTTCCTCAGATTTTTATTAGCTGCATATCAATTAATTGCACACATTACTAAATTCTATTAAGGAATCAATTGGCCAAACTTTAGTACTTTAGCAGTCTTGTCTGAATTCGGTCTGGTATGGTACAGATCTCAGAACTCAGAAAATTTTCAGTGATTGAAATACATTTTTAAAAATTACATAGAATGCTCAGTTTACATGCCACTGTTAAAAACAAACTAGCCTGAAACAGCCAATACCACTCATGTGCTGCCTTTCTATACTGCTACACAAACAATGTGAATATTACCTTACTATGTACAAGCAGCTAGGCATTTTTACGTAAATAAGCAAAAAGCATGGTCTACCAAAAGGAATTACATTTGAAACATCCCAGAAGAGTAGTACTTATTTAGAAGAAAGAAGACAAAGACTCCTAAAGCTGGAAATACTTTTGTTGTCTTATGTTTTAAACCTGTTTTGTGGGCTTTGGATGATTAACGCAAATCACCATCAAAGTGTTAGCTGGCAAAAATTAGAGCTCATGTTCATATTTTAAGAATAATTGTAAGTTTTGCCTTTGTACCACAGGTGACCAAAATAAAGAATATAAATTTGTATATACACAGAGAAATTCCAGATAATACCAAGAAAGCATTTCAGTGCTATTTCAGTCTTGGGACAAGAAACTATGGGTTTTCATTTCAGTTGAAATGCAGCACATTCAGAGTCAATAACAAATTCTTTCCAAACAACCCATCATTATAATATCAAATTTACTGCCACAGTAAGCTACTGAGGCCAAACAATTCACAAAAATATAATGATTTTAGCTGTTTGCAATGCTTTCCTACAGGCTTCTCTTTCAAATGATTGATCTCAGGTTATTAACAATGCAGCAGTTCCAAAAGCATTGATGCCCGTTTTCCAGCCCAGATTCCCACTTGTTAAAGCTTGTTGGATCCATTGTAACATCCTGTTATCAGCTTCTGTATTCACGAGCAAGGTCCAAACCTATATAGCACCCAGGCTAGTTGCAGGTTTTTATAGACTAGTTAATATTCTCTCTCCTTTTGGCTCTCTCTTCAAAGGGCTGAATTTGTTTCATCACAATATTTGCTGGAAAAAATGCATTTCAGAGTGTAAGAAAGGACACAGAAGAAAATCTGGTTTTCCCAGATCTCTCTTTTTCACGAGCAATCAACCTGTTTATAACCATTGTCAAAAAAGTCTCAGCTCTGAGCAAGCTGCCTTGAATTTGGATTTTATTGACAGCATGGGTGTATGTAGCAACACAGATTACCTTGGATGTGAGATGTTAGAACTGATCTGTACATGTTAGGAGTCTGAAACATAACAAGTCCCTTCCAAATTAAGGTCCCTTCCAACGCAAACCATTCTATGATTCTATGAAGTCTGCTATGCCTTTCCAGTAAGTCTGGTGGGCAAGTCAGAATATTTTCATGTAACAAGTTGACAGATATGAAAACTGGCTAATTGTCACTTTACATTTGAATTGCGAGACTCATCTATCTCAAAAAAATATGAGTTATTTGAGTTTGCATCTTGGATTTCTTAAGTTCTTACAAGGTTTCTAAAAAAACCAAAGCTGATGCAAACAAGGAACAGAAAACCAACAGGCCCAGTGTCTGTAACTACCAACACATTTAGATCACACAAGCAGTGGAGTCCTGCCATCTGGACCAACAGAGGAGCTGGCACATTTGCCACAGGGTAAAACAGATTATGAAGATGCTAATTCACCCTGGTATAGTAGACATAAAGTCTTCCACAGAGCATTGCAAATTCACATACTGTTGCTTTTTCATTTGGACTTCTGATTGAGCCAAGAGGTATGAAAAGCCCATCAGCACGTAGCCAAAGAAATCCTGAACCAATACAGAGCTGCTGGTGCTGAAGAACAGAAGTTATTCCAGCTGAGACTGACATTAACTTACATTCAATCTTTTTCTCCTGATTGGCCCTTTTCCTGATGGCAGAATATGTCAGAGTTTTGTATATTTATTAGACAACTTAGGTCAGATAGCAGCTAAGGATCCTTGAATATAAATGCTTACCTATAAAACCAGAAACTTGGCCCAAAGTCAGATGAGTCTATGGGGATCTTTGCATTGACTTCAATCATCTATGACTTGCACAAGAGTTTCTCTGCACTGCAGGGCAGAAGAGAAACAAAGAACCAAAAAGACGTAGCTAAACACCTGTATATGCACATGTGATCTATAGCAGTTGAAAGTCTTGAGTTGCTGCTCTATTTCAATTAGAAAATCTAAAAAAATAAAGGCTGTTTGTTTGTTTGTTTGCTTGCTTGATTGTTTTCACAGTGCTGACATAAAATCAAATGTCAGATTTCATTCCCTGTCCACAAGCATTTGACAGCCCATTTCTGAATGGCTACACGTGGAGTTTTGAGATAGGCTTCAGTCTTTCTGATCAAAATCAACAGTGATTTTAACATAAATGATGCTTAATCTGTGCAAAGTGCTTTGTGAGACACACCCATCATCCATTAGCATGGCTCTTTCACCCTCAGTAACTTACAGGGATCATTGATCTTAGCATCCTGTTTTAAGAACTGCAGCTCCAGGCTTTGATGACTTGAGCCTCTTGAGACCTCAATTTTAATTCAAGTACTGAAAGAAATATTCCTTTCTCTGAATGCCCCATCTTATCCAGAGATGGAGGATCCAGCCCAGTTCCCACTGAAGTCAGTAGGAATCTGTTCAGTGAATTTGTTTAGATTTGGAGCATATCCTGAGAATTCTTTAAACCAAAACTTCACACAAGACGTCTAACTTAGTGTGTGATGAGCAGAGCAGTTGTGGTTCTCTCTCCCTCTCTCTCTCTGTAGAGAGATTGTGTACAAAAAAACAAAAAAGAAATTAAACGATTCTTTAGTAAATCTCTGATATTTGTTCACCCAGAGATCCCTACTGAAATCTACAAGAAAGTGAGTAAGTACTAGTACAGCAGATTTCAGTTTTAAGGTCATATATTATCTGCCGATTTGTGTGTAGTAAATTACTGTATTGGCTTTGCATGGCAAGGTTTTGGTAGTGGGGGGGCTACAGGGGTGGCTTCTGTGAGAAGCTGCTAGAAGCTTCCCCTGTGTCTGACAGAGCCAATGCCAGCCGGCTACAAGACAGACCTGCCGCTGGCCAAGGCCAAGCCCATCAGCGATGGTGGTAGTGCCTCTGAGGTAACTTATTTAAGAAGGGAGAAAAAAATAGTGAGAACATTTGCAGCCGGAGAGAGGAGTGAGAAGATGTAAGAAACTCTGCAGACACCAAGGTCAGTGAAGAAGGAGAGGGAGGAGGTGCTCCAGGCACCAGAGCAGAGATTCCCCTGCAGCCCCTGGAGAAGACCATGGTGAGGCAGGCTGTCCCCCTGCAGCCCATGGAGGAAGGATGAGGGGGTGTAGAGATTCCACCTGCAGCCCGTGGAGGACCCCACGCTGGAACAGGTGGAGGCACTGAAGGAGGCTGTGACCCCTTGGGAAGCCCACGCTGGAGCAGGCTCCTGGCAGGACCTGTGGCCCTGTGGAGAGAGGAGCCCAGGCCGGAGCAGGTTTGGTGGCAGGACTTGTGACCCCGTGGGGGACCCACGCTGGAGCAGTCTGTTCCTGAAGGTCTGCACCCCGTGGGAGGGACCCGCGCTGGAGCAGTTGGTGGAGGACTGTCTCCCGTGGGAGGGCCCCCATGCTGGAGCAGGGGCCGAGTGTGAGGAGTCCTCCCCCTGAGGAGGAAGGAGCGGCAGAGACAGCGTGTGAGGAACTGACCACAAGCCCCATTCCCCGTCCCCCTGTGCCGCTGGTGGGGAGGAGGGAGAGAAATGGGGAGTGAAGTTGGGCCTGGGAAGCAGGGAGGGGTGGGGGGAGGTGTTTTAAGATTTGGTTTTATTTCTCATTGCTCTGGTCTGTTTTGCTTGATAATAAATTAGATGAATTCCCTCTCTAAGTTCAGTCTGTTTTGCCCGTGACGATACTTAGTGAGTGATCTCTCCCTGTCCTTATCTCGACCCACAAGCGTTTCATTGTACCTTTTCTCCCCTGTCTATTGAATGAGGGCAGTGATAGAGCGGCTCTGGTGGGCACCTGGCCCCCAGCCAGGGTCAACCCACCACAATTACTCTATATTAATTTCACTGAAAAGCAAGAGAAATAAGTGCCTGAGACCTATAACAGCGTGGCAATCATTAAAATCATTCAGAAGGGGCTTTGTGTTTTAGCAGTGAACGGCAACGTGACATCAGTAGGCTATAGCGAAGTTAAGTAAAAGGAGCCCCTCAAAAGCATCCACACACTTGCTATTCAAGTCACTGACACTAACCCATACCACTGGTAAGGCAAGATTACATCAGTCTATAGTCACTGATCGGACTTCCATGCTAAGAAAATGGAGGTAGAGAGGCTCATATAGGAGAACACATGGGTGACTGCTTAATCAGTCATCTGTCACAATCAGAAGTAAACATTCCCCGAGGGGGTCTACTTCTACATCAATCATGCCTTCTATGTTTTGAGAGCAATCTTTAAGAATTTGATTCAGGAATGAAGACTAATTTGTTTGGTTTTGCCTAAATGAAGACACTTAAATTTGCTTAGCAGCATGGGATACCTTCCTGAAAAACCTCAGTGATTCTTTCACACCAACTGCCACAATTGTTAAGAAGATCCCAACAATCCTACTGTTGTTTATAAATAAGAAAAATGTTTGGATGATTGTTCAGAAGTTCTGGAAATTATGTGTCATTTCTATCATCATGGGAACATCTTGGCAGTGAAAAGGACTTTCTATGCCAAAAAATGAACATTTACCAGTATGAAAGATAGATTATACAATTCAAAAAAGCAAACAAACAAACAAACAAGCCAAGTGTTTTTTAATGGAAAACAAAAAAACCCCAAAGCTTTAAAGCAAAAGAAATGCTAATACTTTACAATTTATAAATGCAACATTTTCACAAAGATTGCAAAGTATAATTTTATTTCAGGGATGTCATGGGGTGGCCACTCTAGATCTCTTAAAATAGTTGATTTTGCACCTGAGAAATGGAAAAAGAAATTGAGAGCAGATGAACTTGTATTTAAAGATTCATTTTTACTTGCCAGAACTTGAAATGTGAAAACACATACTCATCTAGGTTCAGCTCAGTTGGTTAAAAATCCTTTAAATGTGTTCATTTTTATGTACTTCCAGCAAAACTGAAGGAGAAGAATAATTTGATTCACTTCTCACAGAGAAGCTGTAGCAGTTTTTGAAAGGAGTATTTATTGAAGCCTGGGCAGAGGTAAGGTATTGCATCTCCCAGAAGGGTCTCTATGGGGCTGTTCTTATATTCAGCATGAAGCAACAGAACACCAAAAGGAGAGATGAGAGGTGTGAGGGTCTGAATGTACAGAAGGCAGTTTTAAGGGGTGGAACCTGGGGTCGAAGAGAAGGTTCTGGGTTTAAGGGATCTCGGACTGAAGAAATGAACCTGTTTCTTCCTGATCCTTGGGGAATGCATTAACCACCAGGCTCTTGAATCAATAGGGAACATCATTCTATCACTGCAATTTAGTCTGTCAATTTTCATGCTTCATTTTCCTAATTTTTAAAATAAGAACTCTCCTAATATATTTTTATGATTTCCAAGATGGTTAATAATTTTTCTTTTTCTAGCCAAAAATATTCAGAAGCAGATTTGCACATCCTTTCAGATGGTCCAGAACTGTTGAGTCCTTTGATAAATAAAAAATAATTTCATAGGAACAGGAAGAGCTAGATAAGACAAATTCTTGTGTATTGTCTCAGAGCTGCTGCCTGCAAATATTTGAGTACATATTTAACATGAGTAGCATGACTCATTCTGTTTATGGCAACATAATTATATGCTGTAGAAAAGTTGAGCACAAAGTGAATAAATATGGGACTAAACCCATAAATTTCCAGAGAAAGTATTCTTTTGCAGTGGGAAACCTGGACTGCCTTCCACAAAGCATGAGGAAATAAAAGAAGTAAGGAGAATTCTATTAATTTCTTAATCTTGTAAAACTTCCTCTTCTTGCAGGCTTTTTTCACAAGCATTCCTACTCACTCCAGGGAACCTCTGCATGGAGAAATCTTCAATCATTGAGATGCTTACTTTGAAGTTTTGAGTTGAGGAAAGGGGATGGATGGACAAGTCTGTGGGTGACTTGCAACATTTCCCCTTAAAAGCGAGATCCACACAGGCACCTAACTAACCTATTTGCTTCATGAATATATAATTTTGAATAATTTTGAATGCCAAAGCTCCTCTAGCCCCAGCAGACATTTATTAATTCATATAAGGCATCTAGAAGTAAATTGCATGCATACTGGTTACATAGGTGCTTATGTTAACAATATCCATTTGCTTTCTGTACCACTAGAAGGAGGTGGTACAGTACAGAAGGGTCTGAAGGGAAATGTGCCCTGCTTTCTGTAATATCAGTGTAGGATAGAAAAGAAAGTATCTAAAAAAAAATAAAAATCTGATGTTGAAGTGAACTCATACCAAATATGTATGTGACTAGATCACACATTTACTAACTCATTATATCGAGTGATATTAAGGTAGCAGCTATAGTAGTCCACTTTTCTGGATGTACACAACTGGGAGCATGAACTGGTATTACGGAATTGATAAGACATCTGCAGAGAAGAGATAAAGACATGTTACCATTTTAATTTGGTATTACCTACCCACACACCATAATGTAACAAAACTGTGTGAGGTTATTGGAAACAAACACTCATCAGCAATGACTGTGTGTATCTACACTGGTACCTTAATAGACACCTGTACCAGATCAAGCTTATAAGGAGAAGGACAAGCCTTGTTTCTTGTTGAAACATTATGCAGATAAGCAGATTTAAAACAGGGTCATAACTGGCAAAATAAGTGTGAGACAGTTGAAGTCTGTCTCTACAGCTGACACTCAGAAACAGGGATTGAAGTGTCCCTTTTTACTCTCTTGAATCAGTCAGCACTAGTTTTCTTCACTTTAAATTAAAAAAGAACTCAAATGCCCAGACTTTGTGATCTCTGATATTTTTCTATTTCCAACAAATAGACAGTTGCTTTACTCACATAAAAAAGCAAAGAATACACTCCAGACTACTGAAGAAAAATAGGTGCTGGGTTTGCAGTGTAGACATTGTCTGTGCCTGTACAGCTCCAAACACTGTCCAGAAGTTTTAGGGAGGAGGAATAGTAGTGCTGAATGTACAGTATTTGGATGAATTTATTTAAGGGACCATTTGCAGCTGAGAGAGAGTAAGAAAAAAGCATACAGAGGTGAAACATTACCAAAAATATTGTGATATAGCTTAAAGAAGTCTTTATTGAGGAGGTTTGGTTTGACTGTTCATACAGAGCAGTCTTTTAGACAAAGGAAAAATGATATTCATACTCCCCCAAATATACCCCAATGCATTACCCAGCATTACCCTGCAAATAGTCTAAGTCAGATTTTCTCACAGGATTTGAACACTGTTTTTTAAAACATTGATTAAAATGCAGCACAGTATGGGAGGAAAGAAATTAAGACTGTATTACAAAACGTTTTATTCTTAAACAGCATCCTTCAGAGGTAGTAACATAAAAAGCTTTGTACCAAGAGAGTTTGTCATGAACTGAAGACAAAATGAAAAGTTCAAGACAAGGTCTGGGAAGGAGGAAATAACTTGGACCAGGACAGATTTCTCTGCAAAGAGTTAATGAGTTCAAGTCATACTCTAAAATGCTAAACCTCTGGGGCCGCCATCAAAATCAGTGCAAGTTCATATTGCCCCATAGCCTCTCAGACTGCACATCTCATAGCTGTTGGACAATGGATAATTATGATAGCTAAGATATTATTGACTTCAATCCATTGATTTTTCACTTTAATTTTCAAATACTGAGCTCAGCCCTCTCCTCGATGACACCAAGGCTTTGGGTTTTGTAACAACACCAGCTCTGATTTGGCTGGTGGATCTGATCCAAATCCAAAAAATTCCAGGTGAGAGCTGAGAAACGAAGAAGCTGAATGCCATCTCTCATGAGATATGTAGAAGAATCTCTGAATCAAGAGGTCTTGGTACTCAGATGAGGCCTCTTGAGGCTCTGAATGTTTGATAGGAGAAAAATTCTGCAATTTTCTGCAGGAAAAGTGTATTTGCTGTAGGGGAAAATAATACAAAGAAGGAACTCTATGACTTAATGGACTCTTTAAGCCATTTTAGCTGCTGGTTGCATAGCAGGACTTTCACAGCCCCATGACAACCCATGTCATCCCACACTGAATTCATCCTCCCACACCTCCCATGCATTTCTGGGTGGTCACTGATACAGGACTGCCCACTGGGTTCATAGTCTTAGAGGTCATGTCCCAACATCCTGTAAGAACATTTTGTCTTGCCCCTGGACCTGACTCATCTTCAAGGTAAGCTGTTTTCTATGGAGTTCTTTTGTCCTACTTTGCAGCTAGCTAGAAGAACTTCAAAAGCTGACAGCTGAATAAGGAAGCATCTGCTTTCCCAAATCACTTCTGGGCTGACCTGAGTACACGTGAACTCAGAAAAGCTGCTCATACAATTCCATTTTCTCCAAAATCAGCCCCCTCCCATCTACAGCAGTCAGGGTCCTGACAGTTCCTCCTGCAGACTTGCACCAGGGATTTCTTACGGAGTAAAACAAAGGGAAGGACGCAGTGTTTCTGACAGAGAGCCTGGAGGTAGTTAGCACAGAAAAAGAGATAACAAGGTCCCGGCAAAGGATGTAACATTTCTGTCTAACTTGATGGAGACAGATAAGACCTTCGGCTCCAGTCAGCTGACGGTATTGACTCACACTGGGAATCTGAGTATTTACAAGCAAAAACACTTCCTTTTGCCCCAGTCTATAGGTTTAGTATTATCACTGAAAGGCACCCAATGACTCATTTTTACCAATAACCAGTTGCAGCTTATGAAACATAGGAATCATGCTTTGTTCCTTTTCTTGCTGCCAGCGAACTGATCCAGCGTTGAAGGATCTCTGTGCACAAGCCTCAGACCAGCCTCACTGAGGAGGAGAAAAAAATGCTATTGCTGCCTGCTGGAAAGTGGAACAGATTACTGAGGGGAAACATTTGCACGCTATTTCACAGTTATAATGATCAAAAGCCAGGAGTATGCACAGAGACAGACGGCAGTGGGGGTGGCTTGGAGGAGAGGCAGACATACCTTAGGTGTAAGAAATTAGAAAGCCACTGAAACAAAAGCTTAAAAGTGGGTAAGGGATTCTTGGCAGCAATTATAAACCATGTAAGGAAAGCTTAAATAGCAGCATGCAGAAAGTAATATTAGAAATATATGCATATTGAAAGAGTCAGAAAGGGAAAAATATTACAGAATAGAAAGTCTTATGAGTGTCCACATTTTATTGAAAAAATAAGCATTAATATCCCCAGCAAGGTACAGAGAACCTCTGTTTAATCCTCCTCTATGTTCTTCTTGTCATCCTCTATACTCTTCACAGGTGATGTGTTTCTGTAATAAAATGTGTTTTGGGTTTGGATTTTTTTGTGTTTTGTTTTGAAATTGCTAATGGAAATGTTTGAAGGTGAAAGCGAATTTAAAAAAAATGGAGAAGGGAAAAAAATAATCATCTGGTACATAACATTATCTTTATTTTAGAGATGGAAAAACAGAGGCATAGAGAGGTAAAAATTAGTGTCTGCAATTCTACATTGAGTCTGTGGAAAGAACTGGAAAAAAACATTACCAGTTTTTTGAAGGCACATGGGGAGGCTGAACCAGAAGCCTGTCAGAAGCAGATTTTTTTTCAGATTTGTTATTTCTTAAGACATATAATATTAAGTAGTTTCTCCATTAATTCAGTTTCACATCCATTTGGAGTCCCTTTCCGAAAAAATAGGAATCTTAGCAACCAAAAGAATCTCTCTGCTTTGCAAAAGCCTTTTGCAAGTTAAGGAACTAAGGCTGTCCATCTGGGTGCTCGCTTTAAAAACTAATGTTGAAAAGATATCAGCCTGTCCAGTCCTCCCTTTGACAGACATCTGTTATTTGCCATATATCTGGTAGCTCGTACATTTCAGGTTATACTGTCCTTAACCATAGCTTCCTGCAATTTCCATTGGACCATTATTCTGTAGACAATGAGACATAACATTAAAAATGCATAGTACACCTTGCCCAAATTATCTCATTGTTCTGGCATTACAGAAAACACGACACATGTATTTGGAAAGTAACTTACTTCCTAATATATGTATGCTTAATTCCATTGTAAGTTTGTTTGTTTGAAATTAGGGGATTTCTCCAGAAACACAAACAGTACTCCAGGTGCACACAGAGTCTCTCTGGAGAGACCTGGAGTCATTCTTCTCCTCCTCCTAAAATAAAATCTTATGTTTTGCAGCTCCATATTCCAGTAGATGTTTTAAAGCAAACAAACAAAATAAACCTGAAAGAACCACCATGTATCACTGCCAGACTGCCAGTTGATGGATTGATTTTTGAATGTATAGAGTGGAGCTAGCATCTCAATTCTATTGAAAGTCAATGAGCACTGAGGGCCAAATTCCAGTCTAAGTATTTCCTCCAAATTGCACACAATTGCCACTTCTGAGGTTGGTTGTTGGTTTGGGGTTTTTTTGGGTTTTTTTGGTTTGGTTTTTTTTTTAATGTATATATATTGCCAGAGTAGAGTATCAGCAATATTTTTTCCCAAGATATATTTCTTGTATTTTACAGTCTAGAATCTCATTTAAGCTTCCATTCAGATATCTTATTTCATTAGGTTGACTTTTCATTATTTCTTTATCCTTTTTGATGTTCATAGGTTTTCCCAATTTATTATGTCCTATGGATTTCATTAGCATGCTTTTTTCCCCAAGTGAGAAAATAAGTTTGTGTAAATGAATGGTATTTTTCTCCTCACTTCAGTGCAGCTATGCTGATCCACACTGGTGGAGGCTCTATTTGACTGTCCCTAGAAGATTGTTAATTGAGACTAGAAGTGAGCAATTGACTGCAGTATCCAGTGCACAGGATCCCTGCAATTATACCCTGATCATAATCCTTCAAAACCAGCTGTCAATCCCTATAAAATGCTCATGCATCGTCTCCTCAGAATTACAGGGAATTAGTATTTTCTGCAATAAGTCCTTATTTGGGGTAAATGGATACAACTGTGATATGTTTCAGTGAAGCTGTACCAGTAGACAGTTCAGCTTGGTCAATCACATGCTATTCTAAACTGCATGCATCAGTGAATCATCTCAAAAGGATCACTGGTTTTAAGAATATAAATCTTTTGATATACAGGAAAATAGAACTGTAGGGGTCAAAATGAAGATTATTTTATGCATGAAATAAGTGCACAGCTGAATCTGGATTGAAAGCAATATCTGGTTCTTAAAACATTTTCCATCTAGATCTCAAGTTATTATCCATGAAAATGTTAGCAAAGTTCAAAATGAGTAAAAAATATATTGTGGTAATATTTATGGTCTTAATATTTATTAAGACTAATATTATTGTCTCTAGATCACAAATATCAGATAGATAATTAAAGAGGTGGCATACAAACACTCTTAAATTCCACAGCTTGGAAGCGTTAGTAATCTTTTTATTCACAAGATGAAACCCATTTGCTTCATCAGTTAGCCACAGTGAACAACTAAGCAACAACAAAACAGAAGCTAGCTTTCAAATAAAGTTGGAAAAAAAACCCCAAAATTATAAGTGTTAAAACTATTTAGATTGACTAACATGTTATAAGCCAAGCCAGCATGTTTTCTGTTTCAGTGATTGCCGTAAGGACTGCCAAAACTGCTCTCAGAATCACACCTTGTGAAGCTTCCCATCTGATTCTGCAATATTTGCTTGGTTTAGTTTCCCCCATAAGTCAGTAAGATCCCACTTCCCCCCTGCTAAGATCAAAACACATAATGCAGAGTTCAAGGAGATATTTTACATACAGAAAAAAAGATCGCAGAACATTAGAAATTAATGTGAATCAGAGGGCGCTCATCTGTCACAGACATTTCTAGTAGAGGTTTTGTTGTCTTTAAAGGCAAATTATGGAATACAGAATGAGATTATAAGACTACTTACCAGACAGGAGAGAAATTAATGCAAAAAGTCTCAAACAGTTTCAAAACAGCCACTTTCAGACTGTAGCTTCCTCACTGTCGGATGTAAGGAGCCAAGTAGGTAGCAAGACATATGGTCAGCATGTCCTACAGAAAGGAAACCAAACAATGGGGAGTGCTTTAAGGGAGAAGGTGATCACAAAGAAGTGTATTTGTGAACACTGGTTTCATCCCTTGTGTTTCTTCACCCGTCAAAAAGCCTCCTTGACCTCAATATATCAATCAATCTTGAAAAGACTTCCTGGGAAAAAAAATAAAAAAAGCTCTCCAGACTGCTGTTTCTGGAGCTAGTAAATGCTGTGTGAGTTAGTCATGGAGAGTGAAAGACCTTAGCACCAAGAAACATCAGTGTTGTCCCCTGCCTGAAGGAGCAGTGGTCAGGAAGGACATTTCACTGTAATTCTCCTGGCGGGCAGAAAAACAGCAGACACTGGAGGCAGAGGAAGAGCTCTGGAGATAAAGGGAAAGGGAAGGTGGAAAGGGAATGCTCAGCAATTGCTACTGGGCCCATACAAACCGTGCGGGAAGGGGACCACGCTATTCAGCACATCCCCCGATAGCTTATCTATGATCTAAAGGACAACTTACTTATGGCTACAATAGGATAACCCATTTACTTAGGTGTAAGGTAGGGTAAGCTTTAGGCCTCATCTTAATATATGTGCAAATCACAATCTCTCTCTGCCAGACTTTATCTCCTATTTCTGCAAATCCAAAGCTACAGTCTCCTTTTTTTGAACAAAGAATCACACACACAGAGTTTATTTCATATAAGATATTCTTATTTGTGGTTCATCAAGCCTTACATGACAGAAAATCCAATTGCCTCACATGTGGTCCTGCTTCGTACCAGCACCTCCAGAAGGCAGGTTATGAGAACATGAACAAGTTGTGCATTAACATTGAAGTTAAGCCAATTTGATTTTCAGTCTGGCTTGCGAGACAACTGTCAAGCCCCGAAAGAGCCATGCAGGCCCACAAGCATCCTCTTGGGCTCCTATACCATTCAATACTTTTTCTATTCAGTCAGGTTTTGCTTCTATAATATCTTCCCAACCTTAATATAGCAACACTATTTTTCAAAGCAAACCAAACTTCTATTTATATGTGGTAGTTGAAATATGAGGCAGAGAAGGAAGAAGCAGTTCTTGCTTCCTTTGAGCACATTTACAAACTCTTGCAGGCACATGCCCTGCCCCACTTTGCCCACATTCACAGTCCACCCAAATCCGTGTAACTACTGTTAACTTGACAATGAATCCAAGCTAAGCCTGTGTGTTACTTTAAGCAAGACTTAGCACCATGTGACTGCAAATACACTAGTGCATGAGAACTGTGAGCGTGCATTTGCCTGCAAAAGACAATGTAGACACACCCCCTGTTGAAACAATCAAAGAAAGAGAATGAAACTGCACTTCATCCCTGTTGGTGTAAAAATCACCGCCTCTTGTGAGGTAAGTAAGTCACAGTGCAAAGCTTTATTCCAAAAAGGAAGAAATTGGGTAAAAAGGAAAAAGGGTTTTGAAGGAAGGGCCTGTGATTAAAGGGAAAAAAAAATAAAATGAAGCTATGATGTGACGCTGGAGAAATATGTGGCATACTGAGCGCATGGGAAGCAGGAAGAGCATTGAACGGTCATTGTTTTCAGGAGGGGAAGTGAGGAGCAAAGAGAGAAACTGCAGAGGAACAGTGCTACTAGGGAAAGGCCACAAGTGTTCACAGGGAGGCACTGAGACGGGCCTTTGCTGGTCTATTATTTTTGTCAGATAAATAATTACTTTACTTATTAAATTGTTTTTGCTGGTCAAGGTGTTACCAGAAAGCAGCAAAATAATTCACTAAGACTTACTTTGAAGTTTTAGAAAGCAGGCACTCTTTATTGCAGCGCTGGGTGCACGGGGGATAACTCCACCTAATGCGCACACCCAAAAGACAAAACTAGTAAGTATTTATACTATGTTAATATACATATTTATTATATTTCCGAGTAGTGCTTATCATATTCATGGATTTTCTGGGAACTCATTAGCATATGCTAATGTCTTTTGCGAATGTTTGTTGGCACCTCCAGGTGGTCGTCGAGGTCTACAGATGAAGGCTCAGACTCAGTCCTGGTATCACCTATACCTTATCCCTCAAGGCTGGTTTTGTGATCACCTTGTAACTTTCTTATCTTTGTGCATCTGTTCTTCCAAGGCCAAGCTGTTTAAAATGAGATTGTTCCAGAGCTTCTTATCTTACAACTAATTATTTTCTAAGTTACAATGGTTTCCCTTTTGTTTGGTTACATCTATTGAGCAATGGCTCTAATTGCTTGAATTGATCTTAATATTTCAATATTCACAGGTATCAAAGGAAGAAAGGCAAGGCCAACCTTTGCCATTCCCAGCGTGAATTTTAGGCATGTCACTGTCAGTGGCAAATGTGAGGTGTGGGGCTGAGGTGTGAGAATGAGGGGCTGAGAAGGAAACAGGAACAGTTTCCTCCTCCACTCCCTAGGAGGGGTGGCTGTCTTCCCTCGTGCTCCCCCTCAGCATTTGGAGGCTTGCCTGAAAACACCAGGCTGCAGGCAGATGCAGCCAGTCAAAGAGAAGAGAGTCATCATCTCCTGATGACACACTCATGCATCAGCGGTTCCTAGCAACAATAGTAAGAGGGATTTGGGATTTTGGTGAGACAAGGTGTTGTTTACTTATTTATTTATTTTAAATAATAACTTCTCCTGTGGCCTAACCAGAGGCTACAAGTTGTTACTTCAGATATAGATTTTTACTCCATCATCTGTGCTTAACTGTATTTGCTCTTTTGTCCAATGAATGGATCTAGGGACAAGTACAAATGATCAAGAACCCCCTGCTGTCTGTGTAGGAATTATAGAGGTGTAAAGAGACTATGTGCCTTTCTCTGTAGGAAACTCTTCAAATCCCTTTGCCATAAGTAACAGAATACACAAGAGAACAAATAAAAAAAAGAAAAGCATTTTGATTACTGATGCCTTGTTCATGAACAAAAAACTGCACAGATAAGAATGATGGGATTTCTTTTCCCTCCCATGTGACTCCCTAGTGAAGCAGAGTTGTATATTTATGTATGTATATATGATGAAGTACAACACTACACTGGGCTACAGGAAAAAAAAAAAAAACTAAGGAACTGCAAAGACTTTCATTTAGGCAAATATAGTACAAGAGCTCATCAGGCTGCTTAGGATTCAGACACTGCGGAAAACCAATGCTGCTACAGTCTTACTTTTGTCGGCTGAGACTTGCCTTTAGATATATGTGGTATTAGAAAAAAATCCTTCCAAGAGAACCTTTTAATAATAACCACATTTAGAAACCACTGAACTTTCCTTTATACTTTGAAATTAACACAGCAGAGTGCCATTGTGGCTGATCATGCAACTAAAATAGAGAGAAATGAAACAAAGATTTACATGTATTAACTACATTTTCCCAATGGTAAAATAGTTCATGTTAAAGATGTGATAGATATGAATGTAGAAGTAGTAGGTTTTATGAGTATTTTTGCTGTAAAAGTTTACCAATACTATTTGTGACTGAAATATGAAATATTTCATGTTCATCTGGGACTAAACAACACAGAAAAAGTGAGTGAAGCCATTTTCCAGTAGTCTTTACTACAATAAAACATGGCAAAGGATATCTTTTTGTACAGCCCTGAACTATGGACATGAATAAGTTTGCTGTTCAAAAACAAGTCAGTTTTTTGCAGTTGAATTTAACTTATACTTAGAAGGGATTTATTGGCTTTCAGGAAAAGAGAAGAAAGTTCTTTTCCTAAGGGATTTACATAATTGACATAGGATGAGTATGCTTCTAAATACAATTTTTACAGTGCAATGTGGACAATGTGGCAAAGGATCAGCCTGTGCCAGCCAAGGAACTCCCCCTTCCCCTTTCCCCATCTGAAAGTACCTTCACTTCTTCTGACCAAAGAAATGTTTCCATTTTCCACATAAACCTAATGAAGTTCACGTAAGCTTGGGGTGGGGAAACAGAAATTAAAACATCTGTGTTGTAAGTGGGAGAGTACCTTTTTAAGATACTCTGTCTAGAGTAGTTTACCCTGCATCCCCCAAAAAGTCAGCTAAATTTCTCACCTAGACTGTATCCACTGCTCTGTCCTGGTTCTGGCGAGGATAGAGTTAATTTCCCAAGGAGCCAGGACAGGTGACCCAAGCTGGGAGGGCTATTCCATACCATGTGACATCATGCTCACCATAAAAGGGGGCTAGGCGGGCAGGGGCGGGCTCAGCGTGGGTTGTGGGATCGGTAAATCGTTCTCTGTTATCACCCATTGTCACTATCTGTTATCAGCACTGTTGTTGATTGTTCCCCTCTCCCTTGCTGTCCCAGTAACCTGTCCTTACCCCAACCCATGGGATTTGCCGTTGTTTTTCCGTTCTCCTCCCCGTCCTGCTGGGGGAGGGGTGAGCGAGTGGTGTGTGGTGCTCAGCTGCCGGCTGGGGCTGAACCACGGCACCACCAGAAAGTTTTGCTTGAAGCCTGGACTTTGTTACAGAGAATAAGCATTTATATATCTACATCTGGCAGATATGACCATTTGTGACACAATGACAATAAAGTTTAAAGAGAAGAAAGTTGAGAAATTACAATTCAAATATTATACACAGTAAACCTAGCTTTTCAGGAAGATTAAACTACCATTCATTTTCGGCAGAGTTGTGGTTTTTCATTGTCTGTCTTACCAAAGTCATGAAGCTGAAACAGTTAGAGTAGCTGAATAGTTTAGGGCTCTGAATTGAGGCTTGCTTCATGCCGGTTGTTGTTGTGAGATGATGTGGAATGTTCGTGGAAGTATTCCGCAAGTTAGCTGACCAAAGGAAAGCTTCCTAACTGAAAGAACGGAACAAAACAAATGAACCAAAACCAAACATCACTTACTTAAGTAAGTTCAGAAGTGATTTTCTGACTTGAGAAGTTACAGTACCAGGGTTGCCACTGTCAATAAGATATACTGGTAATGCTTGGGTAGGAAATGCACAAAGCTGTAATGAAACTTCAGCACTGGTTATTTGTCAATATCCTGACCAAAAAGCTTTATAGTGGTTTGTCCATTGCAGCTGTGTCACTACAAATTGCAGCATGGGAATGTACTCAGATAGTTACTGACCAGCCAGCAAAAACACAAGTGTTTTATTTTCTGTTGGTGGGTTAAAAGGATTCTATTGGTTATGGAGCTTTTTAAGCAATACAGCTGCCAAATAACTCAGCTGTTTTTATTCCCAGACCTTGCAGTAGTGCACTGAATTCATCTTCTAGTGTCTGTTCAAGATGATGTTTGCAGGATTACACAATGCACATCATACAATATTTGGGCCATTGCCTATGAGGTAGTGCTTTTGGATATGAAAGACAGAATGAAACAAAGTGAAACAGAGCTTTTGCAGTAAAACTGCCACCAATTAAATTATTGCTCTCAGTAGCAATCTTACTGTCAAACCATCTCCCTCATATGCTAAGACAGTGAGAAATTACTGCTAACAGTTACACAGCTACTACAGGGTCTGTACACGCAGATGTAGGTGAGTGTAAGGAAATCACAATGAGATGGAAGGGTGAGTCGTGCAGTGAAAAACCTTTTCAGATTATCATGGCTTTATTGGTGCTTTGCAGGCAAGGGAAAGCCATCTGACCAAAGCTACCAATGGCTACCAATGGCTGCTGCTATGTTTTGGGCAACTATAAAGGAGGGAATGTCAGGAAAGAAGTGTGTTATTAAACTCCAGTTGGCAGTGGTAATAGGGTATGGTCCCCAAATAGCCCAGCCTTGATAGTGGGACATGGCAAGGAGTATTATTCATGAGAAAGGATTTTAGACATCAAAACAGAAAGGAAAGCCTCGAAGTTGAGCAGAATGAATAATTTAGTGGCAGCCATGCTCTTGGGATGAAGAGAAGAGAACAGTGTGGCCTTACATTATTACAAGAATCAGGTTTTCCAGAGATCAGTTCGAAATTTTAGGGATCAGGTTACACCATTCTGACCCAAAGGTATTGCTCAAACCAAATTCTCCCACTGCTTTAATTGAGGAACGTAATGTAAGGAAGTAGATGAGAGAAAACCTTACCCGCATGCACACACAAGTACATTGGGACTAGACCTGCAATTGGCTCTGGGGGCAAAGCTTATGATGAAGTCACTTTCCTGTCAGATAGTAGGCAATTTCTTGAGGAAAATGTATATGTGATGGAGAAAAGGCTTTTGCTATCAGCACATTATAATTAGGATCCTCAAAATATTTTACAGGTTTTGATGGTCTGTTTAATGCTTTTCTAACTTTGCTGTATCAGGTTTTCACTTATGGATGTAAAATGGCCCTTCAACAGCAGAGCACAGGAAAAAAAAAAACAAAACACAAAAAACCAAGAAGCCTCTTGGATTTCTGTAACATCTTTCCATCTTTGCTAAATACAATTAACTAATATTTAAAGAAATTATAAGGCTCCATAATAGACATAGGACAAGCATTTAGGTGGTGTAGAAATGAAGACTATATGTGCAAGTTTGTTCTTTATGTATTGATCTCTTACAATATATCCAACTGTTCTTTAATTTGTATGATCACTAGATTTCAGTTTTCTTCATTAGTTTAGAATTCAAGATTCTTGAGACTTTATGACTTCCTCTAAGCACAGTTGCATCACCCCTTTAGATCTTGATTCTGATTCTGAATGAAATTGAAACCAATGAAATAATGTGGCTGGGCATTATTAAAAATGCTTTCTACATAAGAGTCATCTACCAAGCATAATAAATGTTTGGGGTTTTGTTTTGTTTTGTTTTAAAAAAGGACATAGGAAATTATGCGCATTGGATTATTGTCACACTGTGACTACTAACCTATTTGCCACTTGAGCACTCAGTGATGGAAAAGACGTTCAGCCAACTAGTCACAGTTGAAGCCTCTCCCAAGCAACAGGTATTCCTGTTCAGTACACAAAGCTGTTTATCTTCTTCAGAGACTATTACTCATTTTCTTACTGACTCTCTGGTCATCACCTGTGTTTCTTAGATTCCAAAAAATCAAGACCTGAAGTGCTTTTTTGGAAACTCGATTAAGTCTAAAAGAGATCAGTAAAGTCACTTTCTAAACTTACGCCATAGCTGTTAAGTCATAACCTGAACATTACAGTAGTGTTTATTTCACACTGATTTTTTTTTCTCTTGATCTAAAACACTGAAACATTAGAAAGTTCAAAAAGAAAATGGACATCAGATCCAGCAGAGCACAGGTTTGGGAAGAAGAAATTCTTGTTTTCTTACAGTCCCCAAAATGTACGTCATATTGACATTCTTTAAGTCAAAGTTGACCATATATTGCTACTTTTTGCATCCTCCAAAAGCCCTCACTGAATATGATACATAAGTTCATTGTTGTAGTAATATATGTAGTTAAAAATAGGAGAAATTAATATAGGGAGAATAAGCTGCAACACCTAAACCCAAATCTTAAACCTTGTGCATGCATAAGTAGTTACCTGGACAACAGAATTTGTGTTATTTAAGTCACACTCCCACCAAAGGAATTTTCTGAATCAGATTCCTAGGACATACGAATATCTCATTTTGGAAACAGAGACCAAAATAAAAATAACATCTTTTATGTAAAGTGCTTTAAGTAGCTTTTACCTCAGCCTTTTTTCTTACTCTGTTAAGGTGCTGAAAAATTTATGTTGCAACATAGGATTGTAATTCTGTCTTGCATGAGGTTACAGTAATTTGGCAACATTGGCTTATTAAATCTTTTTTTAGCAGTCTGAAATATTGAGAGAAAACTCCTAGCATTATTATGCTAATTATCATCCTAAGTCTAAGAGTCATTATTTTCTCAAGTTCTAGAAAGGAACAGCAGAACTTGTTACTAATTTAACAAAGAAAAGGCTGTTTCAAATGAGACAGTGAAAAAAGCATTCCAGAGGAGTGGAAAGTACATGATGTCCAGTTTGATGTGCAATAATTAATGAAGTAATTTGCTTTAGCTTTTTATAACATTTGCTGATTTCAGTTGACAAAATCTAAATTGTGAGGTGTAGAAAAACTGACTAATTTTTGTGCCATGATTCAAAGAGTTGTTGAATCTTGGCTTCACGCTGAGATGACATTCAGGCATCAGTCTTTCCTCCCTGTGTGTTACTCTCTAGTGGAAGGGAGGCTGTGGTTGGCAGGCAAGAAAAGAGCTGAGAGGTTCATCTTAGGACATCACAAGGTCCCATAACTGCTACAGTATTAGACTGTCATGATGCCAAGTCAGTCTACTATGGGATCCTCAAAACAGGGAGACTCTCTAATCTTACATAAGGCATTTAGCTTTTTTTAAGGGAGCCAAGTACTTATTTGGATAGATAGGTAAATTGAAGTAAGGTAAGATAAGCTAATGTCAATTGTGCCTTTTGCTCATGCTTCAGTTCGCTAAAAGAAAAGAGGCTCAGGATAACCCCTGTATATCCCATCAGTCTTTGCTATTACCAACACAGGTCAAAAAAATATTCCTATTAGAGTCAAATGACAAAGACAGGAAAGTTAGAGGCCTCGGGTCAAATTGTCTTTAGAGCAATTTCTATGCAGTAAACTCAAGCTACAGAAATATTGCAGCTAGCCATTTACATGCATCTGGTCTAGCAGGAAGGAAAGGAAATCATTACTGCTAGTATCCCAAAGGGATCTCCAGTGTACTGGAGATGCTTCATCCAAAGGTGACACAGAAATGCTAACTGCTCCCCATCAGCAACAGTTCTTTGCCGTCTTTAGTACTAACCAATTATCAAGGTAGTAAGTGGTTCAGTACAACACAAAAGAAAAAAAATTCAGGGCAGCAATTAGCCTACTGCCAAGCCTGTGTTCCAGACACTGTAAATGTATCTGAAAGTGGCACTGAAGTTCAAAAGAAATACTTACTCGGAAGCAATTCCTCTTTAATGAGTCCTTCCTATCAAAAAACTCTTGGAGTTAGGCAGCCAAATGATGAATCACCAGAAACTTATATAACAAGGGTGCCTTATTCCCTTGAATGATTTTATTATTTGTTTTCCTTACCTAAACTTTTAAAATGTCATGAGTTACCAGAAGCTCTCAGCATAGTAATTTTTTTACTATATTTTACATCTATATTGCTTAATTAATTTAAACACTATAACAGTTACTTTTTCACAAAGCTGTTCTGGCAGCCAATTTTACAAAACAAGGAAAGGGGAAAAAAAAAAAAAAGAAATCCTAGATACGTATAAATTTAAGCAGATGTGAAGTGCTCAAGTTTTGTTCATTAGCATAATAAAGTCAGCATTAAATGTCAACCACAACTGTTTTTTACCTAATAAAGACAGATTATCCCAGAATAATTAAACAGATTATGTTTAACATAACTTACATTCTCACAGTTAAGGTCAAATTAACAAATCAGTTGGCTTCTAGTGAAAATGGCAGTTTCATTTATGGCTTAAATAATGTTTTGTCATACATAGTGATATTTTCCTGGGTAGTGTCTTAAATAATTTGTGATCTTTCTGCTTGTAATTGCTATGTGTTAGTAAAATGTAAGATTTGCAGGTCTTCTGTGTGATACTGGATCTGAACAGAAGAGAAAACTGACAGGCCAGACCATATCACGCTGATGAGCAAAAGTAGTAGTGAATAACGCTAGCACCTTTAAAAGGCTGGTCTACCTATCAACAAAATGGGTACATGTGTTCTCCCCTCAAAGTCCTCTAACAGTTGTAGAAAGATTCATGAAAATACAAAATGGATATGAATAAATATTACAAGCTACCTGGATATTAAATGCAACTACGTTCTATTCCAGTGCAAGAAGTTGCTTTGTTATGGTAAAGCTCAATTATTTGCACAGTAACATCATATCCATTTGACAAATCTCAGAAAAAAAGCAACCTTAATCTTTATAAGCATGCATCTTCTTTTGATGAACGTCATTTGAGAATGTGAGGGTATGTCACCAAATGTTAGATCTGGAGTAGCAAGCATTATGCAGAATTATTCCAGTTTACTATTTCAGGTGGGCAGCCAAGACAAAAAGCCAAGGACATAAAAGGCCAAACCATGGTGTCTTGTCTTTTTTTTTTTTTTTTTAATAAGTTGGGGAAGCAGAAGCTGTGATTTATTCCCAAAAGATAATAATTCTCAGTGTCGGTTCAAATGGAAATGTCAAATCGTGTAATAAATATAAACAATATTTATGCTATACACACACTTTATTATGCTATAATATTGACAACAGATCTTGGAGTCAAATCTACCACCATCCAGTTTACTATTCATATACAGTAATGCAGTCTCACTTGCAATTTTATTTGAAGCTGCAGCAGTAGTTTGCAAGTGCAAAGGATGCTACACATGCCATGTAGTATACAGGTGCCTACGTTTGGAGAGGAAAGTCATTTCACAAGATTTTGATATCCCCATCTGGAGAAGACAGCTTTTGCAGCTTACCTTTATATTTGGTTCCCTTCTTTAAGCTAATTCAGAAGAGGGTGTGTGTACATCACACAACATTTCTTAAGGTAGCAGTTTCTGTAAATGGTCTCAACTTGGACACCCATAGCCCAGTCTACTCAAAAAAAATTGCTAGTTTTCAAAATCCATTTTGAAAGCACAATTCAACTCACTTTTACAATAAGGCAATCTAGTTTTGCTAGAATAATGCAGTGCACAGGTTTTCTTACGTCATGTAGATGCCTAATTTCTGTTACTTGCATTCCCATTTTTGGGTCAATATCATTTATTTACTAAGTTTCATGCTGCTGAGAAGAATAATTTCTCATAATTATGTACTTTTCTCTTGATCTTCTGAAGAGACTTGAAACTTGCATATACTGGTGTGTATATATGTCTGGGAATTAGAAAACGAAAGGCAGAATATTTTGCAATCACTGTGTAACAACGTTGAATAGTATATTGTTGTTTTGCTTAAAGCATTATTCTGACATCTGTACTAATTATATCACAACCCCTTTTAAAAACAACCCTTTGTAAAAACACAAATATGCTGTCTCTGATGTACATTGATCCAAACCTATCACTATTGCATTGCATGCTTTCAGCATGGAAAAGAATTATTACAGATAAAAATTGCTTCAGCTATTCCTGGCTAGAAGAAATCATTTTCTGTGATTGCTCTATTGTAATATCATTTTTATTTGAAAGAAAAATATTTGTTTTGAGGGAGTAAGTTTCTTTCTTTGCTAGCTTCATACAACCCTTATTTTCTCTGGGTCTACTTTCTTTCCAACCTGCATACAGGATATTATTCCATATAGAAATTTTGTTGACATACACTCCAGGCTATTTGTCCAGCTTACAGAAGGTAATTAAATTGGTGTTCACTCTGAATAACATCAGATGTATTTATGTATGAGAATTTAAGTCACTCCAAGTACTGGCTTCACTTCAGCTTTTCCAGAGACCTAGTGTAATTTGGAAACCATTCCCATGTTCATAATTTTTTCTTGTTTTTTAAGTCTCCTGTACATCTCCCCACTTTAGTTTATCAGAGTTTATTGAAAAATATTATCTCCAAATAACCAAATAAGGAAAAGTCTTTTCTTGGTGGTGTATGCCATACATTGTAAGACGTCAATATTATCTTTTCATCTAAACTCATCTCAGTATGAGCATTGCTCAGTGGAATTAGCAGAGGAGTGAAATAGGTCTTGTACAAATATAACATGAGGCTGTTCCTGGACCAAAGTCTCAAGAGACTTTACAAGAAAATTTCTTGATGCTTAAAATAAGGATTAAGTTCAACGTTCCCATACTTCAATATCATTACAATTTTGGAAAAATGTGCTATTGAAGGAAATTTTCATAAAATGTTTTGTTTGAAAAACAGAGCACTGAAGTATCTTGACATCCATGTTTTCAATTAGAAAATATTTAAATTTTAAATGTACCTACAAATGTTTAAAACTGAAAATTAAATGAAACTTTAAGTCATTTTTTTCCTTTTCTTTTTGTTTAACTGAAAATATAAGACAGAAGGTTCATTTTACAGCTTTGACATTCTTCTTTCTTGTTTTTATAATAAGCATGATACAGGTTATTTCTACATATCCACTTGCCTTCTAACTGGGCTAGAGACAAAACAAAATGGGAATGATAAGACTTTTTCTCCATTTCATTGTTACTTATTTCTCATATAAAAAACTAACACCAGAAATCCCTTGTGCATTACCAGGTACTGTCCCCAGCAAGTAAGACTCCAAAAGATACAATTGCTAAAACTTGAGCAGTTCTGAAGGATACAGATTATATAGGAAAAAAAAAATAGAAAGAGATTTTTCAAGCTAATCACTGTTAGTTTCATCATTCTTATGTCTGTTTCTCATCTATTAAAATTAATGACAACATTGTGACTAAAATGCTATAAAGCTCTATGAAAATGGAAAAGTTTGGTATGTGAAATCACCAGAAAAGGGCCTAGAAAATTCCGTGCATCTTTGGTTTCCTGTCCATCAGGCCACTAATAAGAGAGGGAGAGGCATCTTCTGAGTTAATTTGAAACTGTTGCCAACATTACTTTGGTCTTGCTGAGATTCACCAGAGCAAGTCCTTCTTTGTCAAACACCTGAACCTGCAAAGGAATCTGATGTCCAAGTAAAGGTAACAGTGATGTCAGGAATTAATAAGATACCTAACTGAATGCCATCAGTATCCTATTGTCTTCTGTAATACAGCCCTCCCATTGCATTATATGGGTTTATTTAGGTTTCTGAACTACATTAACTGCTAAATTGTCTTAGCTAGATAATGCCGTGTCATGGCTCTACGTACTGGGAGCAGAGATAAGCCAATCTGACGGATCTTGAAGCAAATAGTTTCTCAAAGAAGCACACTGAACCTCAAAAATTCCATCTGTATAGGTGAATGTTTGCATAATATGTCAGAAAAAGGACTGTGAGCTAGACAAAACAGCAGTGAGAGGGGAAGTAAGATTTGTGTCACCTTTATCCCTTTTTTTGGCTTGCTGCTTCAGGGGATGTAAGTTTCATTACATAATTTGATTTTGCAGAAGGTCTTGGAAATGTTACAGCCATTTCTGGAGGCGGGGTTATGATGACTCCAAAATAATAGCTGATTTATCAACAAAGATAAAATCAGGTTTTATTATCATACCTGAGGGGCATAGCAGTTCTCAGCAGTATATGCTGCCCAAACAAACTTCTACACAAAAAAAGTTCATGTGTCAACACATACAGAAGTTTGCAGCTACCATTTCTATCAAATACTGATCATCAATGTGTGTCATGCTGAAAACAAGAAAAAACATTCCTATTTTCTTTTCATTTTATCTGTAATTCGTAAGCTGCGGTTACAAGGACAGGTCTGTGTTCCCTTGCTAAATCATCAGCAAAGCAAACAAATGCAAAATCCTGCACCTGGGGAGGAACAAACCCAGGCACCAGTATATGCTGGGGGCTGCCCAGCTGGAAGGCAGCTTTGTAGAAAAGGACCTGGGGGGTCCCTGGTGGATGACAAGTTGAACATGAGCCAGCAACGTGTCCTTGCTGCAAAGACAGCTAATGGTATTGCGGGTTGCATCAGGAGGGGTGTTGTCATCAGGTCGAGGGAGGTGACCTTTGTCCTCTGCTCAGCCCTGGTGAGGCCACGCCTGGAGTGCTGGGTCCAGTTCTGAGCTCCTCAGTACAAGAGACACATGGATATAGTGGTCCAGTGAAGCACCACAAAGATAATGAAGGGCCTGGAGCATCTCTCATGTAAGGAGAGGCTGAGAGAAATGGGACTGTTCAAGCTGGAGAACAGAAGGCTCAGGGACATCTTTTCCACCTGTATAAATACCTGATGGGAAAATGTAAAGAAAATGGAACCAGAATCTTTTCTCAGTGGTGCCTTCTCAGTGGCAGGACAGAAGGCAAGGGGCACAAACTGAAATATGGGAAATTCTTTTTAAACATAAGAAAACCAGAGATTTTTTACTTTGTCATCAAACGTACAGGCAGATAGCCCCAAGAGGTTGGGGAGTCCACAGCTTTCAAATCCTGACTGGACACGATCCTGAGCACCTGCTCTAGGTGATAAGCTATTTGAAAAGCACATGGATTTACCTGGAGAGAGTGCAAGTTTCAGACTGGTCTGTAATACACTCAGCAGTCTCAGAATGCAAGTGGTGACTGAGAACCCTATCCTGTAAAAAAAAATGCAAAAACATGTAGGGAAAAAAAATTACAAAGACTTAGAGGGGGAAAAATGCACAAGAACAATGTACAAATCCATACACAATAATTTTTCTACAGAGACAATGTACCTTGTCACATATATAGTGACAACGAGTGATTTTTCCAGGACACATAGATATATTATGTTTAAGTAAGGGAGGTAATATTGTGTTACAGCCTTCTTCATGCCTGTAAGACCTCTGAATGGCAGAGCCATACAACTTCTGTGAGCTTCCTCCACTTTGACAAAAGTCAAACTCCAAAATTCAGAGGGAACATGATGTCCTTCCTTCTAGTCTGACTTTGCATCCCCAGAAACTTAATTTGGTATAAATTTGCTACATGATCTATATGTACAGGTGCTACAGCATCTGTATAAGATAACTAGTCCCTCTGGTCCCTAGGTATAAAAAGAAACCTCTAAGCATTATTTTATATATAAAAAAGATACATTTCTTCTCTACATCCAAAAAATACACTTATTTTTCCGGAAAAAAATACAGTTTATTCTTTGAAAGGGCAGTAGGAAGATGTTTTCTATGCTAGATTGCATTAGACTAACACATAGTGACAGAAAATACGTAAACTCCATTGATGTGAAATATACACTGAAGACATTTTTGTCACTCAGTAATAAAAACATAGAAAAGTTGGAGAAAGTTGCATTGTACTGCAAAGAATTTCCTTTTAATGAATTGTTTACTATTACCTTCCAAAACAAGACATCAGTCCTCATAGAAATGGCTATAGTATCATTTATTTCACTATGCCTCAGCTAAAAGGAGACGTAATTTGCCACATGCCTAAAAGGCTTATGATACAGACAAAGGGGTTTTGTTGTTTTTGGCTTTTGGGGGTATTTTTTCTGGTTTGGATTTGTTCTACTTTTACCCCGAGGAAATTAAGGCAAAGCATGGCTAATGGAAATTTGCATCTATAGATTTAGAAAACGATATAGTTATAGCCCATAAACAACAGGTGAAAGCTTGCATATCTTGGTCAGTTTCTCATAGAACGCAAAACACATTTACTCCTACAAACTAAAGGTGAAAATTTTGTAACCCAGCTGCTAAAAGTCAGCTCCTAATCCATATTTAAACACCATAAAAGTCTTGACTTCTAGAAGTGTCAGTCAATCAGCAGCTCCTACTGTTTTCTGCATGGCCAACACATTTGAAAACCAGATTTTGTTTTTTATGCACTGTAAGAGTATTTAATGGTCTCACTTTAAAAGCCCAAGATCGAGAATCTAGGACAAACTTTGTTATTTCCCCCCCCACCCCCGCACTGAGGGGAAATAAAATTGCACATGGGCAAGGAAAAACTCGTCTGTCAGAATAGGAGGTATTGTGACCTCTGTTGGTAACTCTAATTTGGCCATGGACTTTTCAAATGATTCTCTGAAATTCCTGAACTGTGGATAAAATTTGCTGGAGTGTTTTGGTGCTTAACTTAAAGTCCTGTGAGAATTTCCAGTCTAGTTGCTTCGAATTTGTCAAACTCCAAGAATTTGTAAGAGTGGACTCACAGCATCACAGAATGCTGTGTTTAAGGTTGAAAGGGACCTTTCGAGGTTATACAGACTGTTGCCTAGGAAGATATCTAGTTGACTTCTGAATATTTCCAAGGATGGAGACTCCACAACCTCTCTGGGAAACCTGATTCATTGAAAACATTTTGTGAGGAACTTGCAGATCAGCGGTGTCTGGAGAGAGATGAAAATTCTGAGTATCAGACACATAGTTAAGAAAGTCTTTCCATCTGAAACAATAAATGCTGGACTATATTATCATTCAGTTATGAAGTCTGCATTAATAAATATCATCAGTGTGTCTTTCTCCATCAACCTTACTCATATTAAATACATATTAAACATACTTACACAGAGTCAAAGTTACCATTGAAAAGGGAAAGTCAACTGTCAACTACTAAATATGTTCTGCCTGTACCCTCTGTGACCCTCTGTGACCTGAATCTGAAAGCTCTGTGAAGCCAGGTTTGGCTGTCTTTTGCAAGCATGAATACCCTGGAGAAGACTCATGAAGACAGTTCTTCAAAGCATTTTGTAAGCTGTATTTCAGACACAGTTGACCATAGTATGTCAAATACATATTCATGCAACTAAATTCCTTTGGATTCTTAAGATGGCCTAAAATTAAATATTTTTTTCTTATAAAGACAAAGATCAAAAAATATGATGTTATAGATGTATTATTTTCCAGCCTTAAGTTCATTTCCACTGACGAAGCAGAAGATTAACCTACAAAACAAGACCTCTCAAATAGACAAAAGTCTGTCATTGCTCATGACAGAAACCTTTGAGTGTGTAATTTATTGATCAGTAAAGCTGTATGAAATCCTTTCAGTGAAGAAAATGAACAGAAAATCATGTTTTGGTATTTTTGTGGGGAAAAAAAACCAAACCAACAAATATTTTGTTTCTTTGATATATTTTTTTTCACTTTCCTAGAAAAAAAAAGACATTGTTTTCTTTGAGCTTTTGCTTGTTTTTTCTTCCAAAAGAGAGGCTAGATTTTTGTTTAGAAATATTCTCCTTTGCAGCAATTCTAGGGGGAAAAGGCACAAGTTTTACTGATTAAAAAAAAGCTTGTTGTAGAATATAAAGGAGGCTAGATTTTCATGTCTTTTCGTGTTACCAATGGCTTGTCTTTCTTGGGAGGTTTCATCATGTTAGAGAAATACCTTAATGAGAATGGTTTCTGATTTTATCACAGACAAATCCTCACCAAAGGAAAATGTTTGCAAATACGTATTCTCTTGTTAACTGGCCCATTCTTCAGTTCTGTAGTTTTCTTGAAGGTAGGCAAAATTTACAATACAGCAAACAGAAGCCCAGTTTACCTGCAGAACCTTTTTTTATAGTAGAGAAGAACATGTCAGGACCATGTCTCTGGTGACCCTCCCAAAAAATCACAGGATCAGCTCCAATATTTTTAGATAAGAAATTAACATCTACACTGAAATCTTGCATATCACTGTATTGGGTTTGCATGGCAAGGTTTTGGTAATGGGGAGGCTACAGGGGTGGCTTCTGCGAGAAGCTGCTGGAAGCTTCCCCTGTGTCTGACAGAGCCAATGCCAGCCGGCTACAAGACAGACCCGCCACTGGCCAAGGCCAAGCCAATCAGCACCTCTGTGATAACATATTTAAGAAGGAAAAAAAAGCAAGTTAGAGAGAGAGCTTTTGCAGGTGGAGAGAGGAGTGAGAAGATGTAAGAACATCTGCAGACACCAAGGTCAGTGCAGAAGGAGGGGGAGGAGGTGCTCCAGGCACCAGAGCAGAGATCCCCCTGCAGCCCCTGGAGAAGACCATGGTGAGGCAGGCTGTCCCCCTGCAGCCCATGGAGGGAGGATGAGGGGGTGTAGAGATTCCCCTGCAGCCCGTGGAGGACCCCACGCCAGAGCAGGTGGAGGCACCTGAAGGAGGCTGTGACCCCATGGGAAACCTGCGCTGCAGCAAGTTCCTGGCAGGACCTTGTGGCCCCATGGAGAGAGGAGCCCACGCCAGAGCAGGTTTGCTGGCAGGACTTGTGACCCCGTGGGGGACCCACGCTGGAGCAGTCTGTTCCTGAAGGTCTGCACCCTGTGGGAGGGACCCACGCTGGAGCAGTTGGTGAAGAACTGCAGCCCGTGGGAAGGACTCCCGTTGGAGCAGTTGGTGGAGGACTGTCTCCCGTGGGAGGGCCCCCAGGCTGGAGTAGGGGCCGAGTGTGAGGAGTCCTCCCCCTGAGGAGGAAGGAGCGGCAGAGACAGCGTGTGAGGAACTGACCACAACCCCCATTCCCTGTCCCCCTGTGCCACTGGTGGGGAGGAGGGAGAGAAATGGGGAGTGAAGTTGGGCCTGGGAAGCAGGGAGGGGTGGGGGGAGGTGTTTTAAGATTTGGTTTTATTTCTCATTGCTCTGCTCTGTTTTGCTTGGTAATAAATTAGATAAATTCCCTCTCTCATTTCAGTCTGTTTTGCCCGTGACGATACTTTAGTGATCTCTCCCTGTCCTTATCTCGACCCACAAGCTTTTCGTTACACCTTTTCTCCCCTGTCTGGTGAATGAGGGCAGTGATAGAGTGGCTCTGGTGGGCACCTGGCCTCCAGACAGGGTCACCCCACCACAATCACAAACCACAGAACCTCACATTAATTTGTGCAGGAAGTGTAGGGACTTCTTTCTTAACTATGGTTTATATTTTAGAGGAAGTAAAAATCCAGGTGAGGGGAAATCTACCAATTTCTATGTATTAGCTCTCTAAAATGTACATATCTTCAGGTTGGAAAGCCTTACCATTACTATTCTCTTCCTGTAAAAAATGAAAGTTCTATGATAACTCAAAATTTAGGTACTGGTAGAAAGTGTATGTTGGATTTTGTCCTTATGTCACAATGATAACGGAAGAAAATTCTAAAATCAGTAAAGAATAAGCAGATTTTGCCTTATATGACTTCACGTTCATCAAAGTCTTTTAGGCACAGCAAAATAATTCTTGCCTCTTTCTACAACTCCATTGACAGCAGTGAAGCCTTTGATAGTATCCAGCTAATGTTGCAAGTTGAGGTATTTAGGTATTTTAGTGTGGGCTGAGGTGGGTGTTTTTAAGCAGAAGAGAAAATTGAGTCTAGAATCTCACAAGAAACTGGAGAAAGCAGAGGGCTCATTGCACTCTTTGGAACAGTCCAGTCTGGATGGTAATTCACAGGTGACCAATTCCTGATGAAGAAGGAGAGGAAAGAAATGTACCCAGCAAAAGCTAGAGGAATCAAGGGAAAGACACGTGTAGGGTAGAATGGGAATGCCTAACACCCTACGGTAGTAGGTAAGAAGTAATTACTGGATCTGTTGTAATTTTTATTTTAATGATGAGAGCAGTAAGAAAGCAGGAGCTGATTTTTGTACTTTCTTGTGCCTTGTCCAGCCAGCTACATATGCAAAGTGCAATATGTGACTTTTTGAAATGGGTGGTATTTAGCAGAAATGCATAATCACACAAGATGCCAAGGCTCTAGTTAGAGTCGAGTATTTTGACTTTTGGTGGGTTCTTCTCTGTCAGCCATGGCAAGCCACTGTACCCTTCAAAATTTTGGGCCCTCTGTCCACTGCAGCATACCTTTGTATGTGACTCTGAGTTTTGCACTGCAGAGTAAAACTTGGCCTTCTAAAAAAACTTCATACATTTTAGTAATCAAGATATGGGTGACTTTGGAAATGTTCCTCTTGCCATAAACTTCGGTGGGAAACACCCAGATCGGTTATGCTTTCCAGTGCTCCTATTTATGTGCCACAGTAGATTAAGCTAAGTTGTATCACATTTACATCTTAATAGATTATAGCCATTTTCTATTTATGACCATTTAGTAAATTTTCATTGCTGCTGATTTTATTACAGGTAGGTTGAACTGAGTTCAAATGAACACTCCTATTTACCTGGAAAAATGTGAGTGCCTTAACAGTCGATTCCAGTAAGAAATGTTGAAATACTGAAATAAAATCCCAATGTGATCCTCCTGTGCTTTCAGACAGCCATTGTTCTTGATATGAAACATCCAATTAAAAATAGTGTTATTTTGCTTTTAGATCTCACACTTTCAAAAGATAATCCACAACGCACCAAGTTGAATAACCACAAGAGATACTGAGATGCACTTCACCTAAAAAAAAATCTCATCATGCCTCCTACTTCATTATGCTTTTGCAGGACTGAAGTTTCACTCTTTTGTTGTGCATAAAGAAGGGGAAATTGTACAGCCTCTTCTTATGTTAACATGTTTCAATGTATTCAATATTCTCAGTGAACAGTTCCTGGCCACACATCTTTTTTTTTTGTAGTAGTAGCTAGGATTTTTTTTTTTTTTTTTTTTTTGTCTGTCCTGCTGTCCAGATATAAATTCACTTTGCTTAAATAACCTGATCTTTTTCTTAATATAGCTTCTTTTTTATTAAAAAGCCTGGATTCCTAGTGTTCTTATATTTATTTTACTTTATAGTCAGCTGATTGGTTTAAAATGCCCTCTTGGAAAGTAAAGGAAGTTCACGCTTGAGTTAAATGTAGATCAGCTCTTTCTTTGCTCTTAAAAATGAAGGACTTATACAGTTTTTCAACATGAAAAACCTCTTTAGACTGGAAGACTGATAAATAAATACAAGACTGAAGTTATTAGGAGCATAGCCCCCTCCCCACTCCCTTTTCCTTTGCAAAATGCAGGGGCTGTGGATTTTAGCACATACACAACTCCATCTGGAGCTTCAGCAAATGGTATGTAGTCCTAACAGCAGGTAAAAAGCAAGCCTTGGAGAATTATAAAAACAGAGCATTCTGTGACCATCCAAAGAACAGAGCTAACAGGGTATTGTTTAGTGAAACACTAAAGGTAAAAAGTCAGACTTAACTGAATTAGATAAGAGCTCAGTGGGACCCCAACTTCAAATTCCCTTAATACCCATTTTCTAAAGGTCAAACATTCAGGATGTTTTCAGATTGATTTGCCACAGATGGATTTGCTACAGCTGGATAATTTGTGCTAGCTCAATTATAAATCCTTTGGTGGATATAGATTCTTGCAAACTCTTTGTCTTGCTCTTCTGCCCATGTTTTCATAGAGCTGACCTTAACAGTCCATTGTGAAAGTTCAGTTACTGGGCTAGGTTTATAAGCATCTTTCTGCTATCATATTGCAGTTCAAAGCATTCAGCGCTCAGAGCCCCTCTTTGTATGCTGGATTGTTCCTGTATGAGGAAGGTAATGCTTTCTCTGTGGGGTAAAATGGGTAGCTGTACTCTCTTTTGCTGGGTCTCTCTTTTTTTTAAATTGCCTGTCTTTTCTTAAGCAGGCCAGTTCAGAAATGCGTACTCAAATTCTCTTATTCTTTATCTTTGCAACTTGGTATCTGAAGATCAAATGGAATCTCTGAACAGAAGCTCTTTTAGACGGCAGAGCTCATTCACACTGATGTTACAGTATTGCATTCTTCCTCGAAGAAAACTACCCACAAAAACTGAAAAAAAACCCTACCACTCAGCAAAAGGGAGGGTTCATGAAGGTTCTTATAAGCAGAGACAAAAAGATAAATTTTCAAACTCATCGACTACTGTTTCCTAATCAATGGTTGCTACTTAGAAGATTTCACATGGCAGAGTCAGGTTTCCTCTTACTTTTTAAAAATGTGTTTTAATAAGATGATATATCCAAATGGAATTAAAGGTAACTTTGATAAAAGAAATTTGAAAAAGGAAGTGTATCACTTGAAAATTGAACAAACCAGTCTCTTTAACATTTCTTTAATTTTTTATTTGGTTTTCTTCTGAATCAATCTTCCAGGGAAATTGGCCCAATGTTGGACTATGATTAGAGTGCAATAGAACATGGTCCTCCTAAACTTTCTGTAAATAGTTATTCAGAAATATTAATTATCTTCTCGGATCCACAATGCCTTGGACTGGGCATAACAGGAGGTTGTGAGGAATTTGCTTTCCAGCTAAACATGACAGCTTTTCTCTCCTTTAAGCACAGATCAAAGACAGAAACCAAGTAGGTGCAAAGGATACCAGTCATGCTGGATAGGAAACATATCAGCTTTCCTAAGTCAGTCACTGCAGTTAATGGCTATCTATCTAATACAACCCTTAGAGTGCAAAGTATATGACACAGTTTACAAATTTGGGAACAAAATAGCAAGGAAGTCTTGGAGGAAATTTAATTAGCTGGACATCTCCCACACCCAAGTAAAGAGGAACGCCATTAATCATTATCAGGTACCTCATGAATGTATTTGTACCTCTGCTGCGTCTTTTGCATAAAGCGTTAGGGTAAAGCATAATAACAAAGGAAACACCTGCAAGCCTCCTGGCAACGTGGCATGCATCTTCATACTCGCTTTGGGAATGGCTTGCACAAGGTACGACACTGGAAACCAGCAGCCTCTGAGCTTTCAAAGTTCGCTGGATGCTGGCCTTATCTTTTAAACAGAACTAACAAGCTTCTCATTGTAAGACAAGATGAAAAGAGAGAGATAAGAAAAATAAGACAAGAACAAAAAAATAAATCAGGTCATGCTTGAGGGAAGACTGCCCTGCCTCTGAATATCTGTATAGTAAAAGGACTGATTTTTATCAATATTAGAAACTATGTGACAAAGGACAACTGAGTCCTGTTTTCACAACTGAAGATTTATGTGCTTGTCCCTCAGGTGCGCCCATTAACACACAAATCTGCTCAGATTTTCTCATTTTTCTCATTCCTCTCCATGGAATAAGCAGTCATACAAGCATACAGAGCTAGAAGTGGATTTCTCACAGTGAAAAATGCAGTACATTAGCACACCATTAATTCTACTGTTTTATGAATCTCATCTTTGCTTTCTCACCATAGGATAAAACCAACCTGCACTTTTGAGAGGTAAACAATTAAAAATATATTATTTATTAGAAATTCAATAAAGGAGGCTGTAGGATCTGGACCAGTAAAAGGAATGTTGCAGGAAGGCTTTGACAGAATTTTTTACAAGTGTCTGGTTTTTTAGACCTAAAAGCCTAAGGTCTAGGGAACAAGTTTATTAGATGATTATAAAGATTTTACAACTCCTGCAAAGCCAAAGTCCTTTTTAAACCTATATGTCACTTGTAAGCATTCTTTGTGTCCTAATATGCCATGCTGTTATGAGGGACCAGTCAAATTTATCCCTAACTATTTAATAAGCTTTGAAAATCTTAGCATTTTGTTTTCCCTATACACAAGACAGCATAGCGGGGTCAAAGCTGTAGACCTCTGACTGCTTTTAAGCTGCATGCTTTGTGTCAGAGACCTCCTGTAGCTGACATGACAGGCTGCTCACTGATCACTGCCTGCAGACAGCTGCTCTCTGAAACCTCTCTGCAAGCTGTACAACACGGGGTCGTGGCTTGGATGGGAAGAAGTGGTCTAGGTCATTCGCATGGAAGCCCGAACCTCCTCAGACTTAACCGAAAAACTGCAAATTACATCTAGCAGGAAGGGATGCTGCATGCCCTTTTCTCTGTTCCCTGCCTAGTACAACAGCAATTCATCACATCTCCAGTCTGCCCCACCAGACATGGAAATATCGCCACAAACTGAGCTAGCAGCCTGCTCAGGTCAGCAGGCACTAAGACATGTGAGGAAACATGGCTGATGTTTAGAGCAAAGTCATTCCCTGAAACCTTCAGGAGTCACTTAATGGGAGCCCTGAATACTTGGCAACCTGCAGAAGGCTTCGGCCCCCAAGGCAGGTGTCAGCACCCAGGTGTGCATGGCAGGTATGAGCTTGGTCACGGCTCTGCCCAGCCATACTAACCACGTGTGAGCTCACTTGGTTAGAGCCAGACAGTCTGCTTTTGTTCCTGACACCAGTGTTTTTGACAGTTTGCCATATTTTCAGGGGAAAAATCTCAAAAATTTCAAACATCCCTGGTGAAACGTAGTTTTTACCTGAGTTTGCTTGAAAAAGACTGTGTCCATTTTGTTTTGCTCTTTCTAAAGAGGGAGGTGTGATTATTCTGCAAGTGAAATTGTTAGACATAAATAACTTTTTTATTTTCTGGCTCCTCGCAAACCCCACAATAGTGCAGACCTGCCACTGGCAATATTTTGGATTATGAAGAAAAGCAGCTGCTCTAGTACTGCATGTATCAGACAAAAAAAACAATGAGGATGAGTTTATTCAGCTCAGCATTGAAGTTGGTAGATCTGTATGTTACATCACCACAGACAAACATATCTATCCATTCAGGAGGGGAAAAAAAATATATATTTACATCTGCAATGATGCTAACATTGCTTTCCAAAAATATATAGCTGTTAAGAAATGCATAATTTATGCAAAGGAATAGAACTAAAACACTGCAACTATTCCACATTTTTAGTTCTCCAGAGCTGTTCAAGCTTCTAGAAAATTAACTATATTAATCTATATACAGTTTTGGTACCCTTATTTCTGCAACTAGCAACAACAAGACAAACTCCACTGCATTAAAATATGTAAATGTCAGTTGTTCTTGACATTCCAGTTCCACAATTGTGAGGATGATAGAAGACATAAAACTGGATTTTTAATCCTCAGTTTATGCAATTATGAGTAGTATAAAGAGCTTACCTCAGGATGAAATTGATGCAGTAAATTTGGGTTCACAGGGGCTCCGTTTGAATGGGTTTTTGTGAATTTTTTGCTTGCCTGTCTGCTTTGCAATGGATAACATGTTCCATGTAAACACTTCGGCTCCTGTAGTGGTTGGGCTAACATCTATGCACTTATGCAAATCTGATGCAATCACGTGAATTGGACTATCCTAAGAGAAAGAGCAATCTATGTCGACCAAAAGTTTTGCAGTTGTCTTTAAGGTCCAGAGTTCAGTTATTTAAGCAAGTGTTAAGGACTTTTGAAGAACTAGCCTCAACCTTTATTATTTGAACACGGATACATATGGGTTTAGTGCTAACTACATTTTTAAATTAAAAAAATTCTGAGTCACAAACTAGGTGGGTTACATATAAAAAAAGATATCATATTTCTAACTTGGCAAATCCATTTAAAGAATATTGCTAATGTCTTCATGTATGCGTGCATGTATCGCAGTGAAGGATTTACATTTAAAACATACTTTGAAACAGCGTGTATTTACCGTATTGAACTAATTAATTAATTTTAGCATTAACTAGTAGTTTGACGAAGAAGGTCTTTTTCCATGAGAGGAATCTGCCATAAAGTCACTTATCATTCTGGAGACTCTGAGGTTCTAAATATATATGGAAAAAAAAATAAATATCATTTTTTTCTCTCCTCTGTGGGGATCGGCAGAAAGTAATTTAAAAAAGCAGTGGGAGTGTCAGAAAGGAACTATCCCTGCCCTGAAAAGAAGGTGTTTTCTCCCTGAATTCGATCAAATCACTCTGTGCTTTCCAAAGAAGTGATTGATTCTGTTAATTAAATAGGCTGCAGGGTAGCAGCAAGCTTGTTCAACATCATCGTTTCTGCTTCTGTTTCAAAAGGGTATTTTTCTGCTCCAAATTCCACATTATTGTGCTGTAGAGCAACGATGCAATTGTATGGGAAAGCACGGGCTTGGCTAGTAATGTCACAGCAAAAAGAGCTTTGCAGCAATGGAAAGTTAATAACAGAAATAGGTGGTGGTGTTATGTTTTACAAAGCAACTTTAGAAAAAAAGGAAAAGTGAGCATAAAGCACAAACAGCAGGATGTATAAGCTTCAGCATGGGAGGTTTATTAACCAGACTTATTTCTTTAGCTATTCTTATAGTCTTAATCAGAGTTATATATCAGCATCGCTAACATATTTACTTTCTCAGCACTCCTCTTTGTAGTGCGAGTATTTCCCAGATGACAAGCCAAAGTTTCTTGGACACTGAGGACTCTACAAGAAAGCAAGGTTTGCTTTGAAGCCTCTAGACTTTCAGATTCATCTTTGAAAATAATGACAGGACAACCAGATGTTTTTTTTCCTGGCTTATTCACTGAGCTCCCTCTTTTAAACGCACTTTGACAAACATCTCAAAGTTTAAGGTTAGGAAGGCATAACTGGTGAATTTGCTCAGTGAATCTCCCTGGAGCCGGAGAGCTGCTCATCTCCTCCAGCTCTAGTTAGCAATTACCTGGAAGAAGCCCACGGTTTCTGTTCCACCTGGCACTTGCCATTTGAAAGAAGCCAGATAGGAGATGTGACCCCTGGAAAAGAGGGTTAACTGAATCTATATGCCAGGAAGATGTTTACTCTCTCTGCCTCAGTCCCCTACTGTGTAAAGTACAAATAACCACATTTATCTTCTCCTTCCTTTTGTCTTTCTGTTGTAAAGCTGAAGTCAATAAACTCCTCAGGACCAGGCTGTCTCTTTGTAGCCATGTGTTCAGCGCCTAATACCACAAACATGGCCCCTTAGAGACTTTGAACAAAGCAAATACAAATTATCTGGTTATTTATAAACAGGCTGGACAATCTAAAGATTTTCATTCAATTCTGTGGGTTTAAACAGCCCATAATCCAAGTAGCCTGGAAAGACAAAAGTTGTTCCTGTACTTAAATGTTTCCTAAATAAACAGAAGTTTACAACTATTTTCATTTTCAAGTGGGTCATCTGTAAGATCTATCCAGACAGACACATATGACAGGTTATGAAAGCTCTTTTACAGCTGATTTATTGGATACCTAAAAAAAACCCCCATCTTTTGTGGTTAATTTCCAGATCAAAATGAATCAAAAAGTAAATTAATGGCAGTAAAAATTTCTTTTAAAAATATCTGTGATAGGAAGCAGCATTTCTCTAGGGTATTTGACAGCAGTTTCTCTCTTCAAACTGGCACAAACAGAGGTATGATTATGATTTCTGAGGCTGGCCCTGAAAAAAGCAGTTGTAACAAGAAAGCAGGCCAGCATTTGCAGCTATACCCACAAAAAATCCGAGTAAAGAAAGGTTCTTTCTCTTGCCACTTGCCACTGGTAAAGAAATACAGCAGCCACCACCCTTAGGGGAAAAAAAATTATTTTTTTTTTCTCTCTCTGAACAGTGCATTGGCTCCTATGGTTTCTCAGGTGGGATGGAAACACATGGAATCAGTATATTTTCTAATAAGACATCATTTTCACCGCACAGCAAGACACAGTGTGGTAGAGGAGCGTTGCATGTCCCTCGTGGGCCCGGTGACACTGACACACACTTTCCACTGTCCATAGCAGGAAACGCCATAGCACTGTTCACAGATGGAAAGCAGACCTCACTCAGAGTTTTGGGAAGTGCTGGTAATTGAAACAGAATACTGACTTGAACAGTTTTCTCTTCTTGCAGAACTAATTTTCATGAACTGTTAAACATGCTTTCACAGAATCCTAGAATGGTTTGGGTTGGAAAGGACCTCAAAGACCATCTAGTTCCAACCCCCCTGCCATGGGCAGGGACACCCTCCCCTAGACCACGTTGCCCAAAGCCCCATCCAACCTGGTCTTAAACGCTTCCAGGGATGGGGCATCCACAACCTCTCTGGGCAACCTGTGCCAGTGCCTCACCACCCTCACCGGGAAGATATTTTTTCCTTATATCCAATCTAAAACTACCCTCTTTTAGTTCAAAGCCATTACCCCTTGTCCTATCACTCCATGCCCTTGTAAACAGTCCCCCACCATCTTTCCTGTAGGCCCCTTTCAGGTACTGGAAGGCCACAATTAGATCTCCCCGGAGCTGCCTTTTCTCCAGGCTGAACAACCCCAACTCTCTCAGCCTGTCCTCATAGGAGAGGTGCTCCAGCCCTCTGATCAGCTTCGTGGCCCTCCTCTGGACTCGCTCCAACAGCTCCTTGTCTCTCCTGCACTGAGGTCCCCAGAGCTGGACGCAGTACTCCAGGTGGGGTCTCACGAGAGCAGTCAGAGGGGCAGAATCACCTCCCTTGAACTGCTGGTCATGCTTAAACCAATTCTTTCATTAAGCAAATTCTCAGAAAGATGATGACTGTAAATAACCTCAATGAAACGCTCCTGGTAACAGCAGCTTTTTCCAGCTATGAAGGAATTTTGACAGTCAGCCCATCCGTGTCTAGTGTGTATGGAAATGGATTTTAAAATCAAACAGAGCCCATGAACGATTTAAAAGGAGGCTTTGCAGTGACCCCTGCCTGGTCTATTTTCAATAGCTGCACTTCATTAAAGGCCCAAATGACACACTTGGATAGTAAAGTCAATACCTTCAGAGTAGCCTTCCAAATGTGTGTCTTTCTAAGGTTTTTACCTGCCACCATTAGCAAAGTGTCTGAGCTTCTTCCCTAAGAAATCAATAGCAAAATGACCAACAGAGTACTGTGGCTTACCATATTCTCTGGTATGTTTGAAAATGTGTTTAACCTGTCTGTCTGTCTGTTATGGGTGCGTACTTTTATCATAGGTATAAGAGCAGCTTTCTTAGTTACTACTAATGATACCACTGCCTTATCACTTTTGTCAGTGTTAGGTTCCTCAAATGAAACATGCACATACATATCTAGGTAGTATGCTTAAATCTCAGTAGTACCTATATGATAAGCAAATTACTTAGAGTTGCCTGCCCTCCTGAAAGATGGAACAATGCCCTCCAAGTATTGAAGGAAGCAATGAAAATTTAAGCAAATTCACCATCCATGCTGACAACCATCCCACCATACATACCAAAATTCCTCCCCAATTCCTGAAGGCCAAACTGGGAAAAAAAATTAAAATAAAAAAAAAAATCATCCCAGGCCTATGCCATAGTCACCTACTAAATATCCATGAGGTTGAAATCATAGAATCATAGAATCATAGAATGATTTGGGTTGGAAGTGATCTCAAATCCCACCTAGTTCCAACCCCCCTGCCATGGGCGGGGACACCCTCCACTAGACCATGTTGCTCAAAGCCTCATCCAGCCTGACCCTGAACACTTCCAGGGATGGGGCATCCACAACCTCTCTGGGCAACCTGTTCCAGTGCCTCACCACCCTCACAGTAAAGAATTTCTTCCTAACATCTAATCTAAATCGACCCTCCTTCAGCTTAAACCCATTCCCCCTTGTCCTGTCACTACACTCCCTGATAAACAGTCCCTCTCCAGCTTCCCTGCAGGCCCCCTCAGGTACTGGAAGGCCACAATTAGATCTCCCCGGAGCCGCCTTTTCTCCAGGCTGAACAACCCCAACTCTCTCAGCCTGTCCTCATAGGAGAGGTGCTCCAGCCCTCTGATCAGCTTCATGGCCGTCCTCTGGACTTGCTCCAACAGCTCCATGTCTCTCCTGTACTGGGGCCCCCAGAGCTGAACGCAGTACTCCAGGTGGGGTCTCACAAGAGCAGAGTAGAGGGGCAGGATCACCTCCCTCGACCTGCTGGTCACACCTCTTTTGATGCAGCCCAGGACACGGTTGGCTTTCTGGGCTGCAAGTGCACACTGCCGGCTCATGTTGAGCTTCCCATCAATCAATACACCCAAGTCCTTCTCCTCAGGGCTTCTCTCAATCCATTCCTCACCCAGCCTATAGTTGTGCTTGGGATTGCACTGACCCACGTGCAGGACCTTGGACTTGGACTTGTTGAACTTCATGCAGTTCACACAGGCCCACCTCCCCAGCCTGTCAAGGTCCCTCTGAATGGCATCCCTTCCCTCCAGCGTGTCGACCACAACACACAGCTTGGTGTCATCGGCAAACTTGCTGAGGGTGCACTTGATCCCACTGTCTATGTCGCTGACAAAGATGTTAAACAGTGCCAGTCCCAGTACCAGCCCCTGAGGAACACCACTTGTCACCGTTCTCCACTTGGACATTGACCCATTGACCAAAACTCTTTGAGTGCAACCATCCAGCCAAATCCTTATCCACCGCGTGGTCCATCCATCGAATCCATGTCTCTCCAGTTTAGAGACAAGGATGTCGTGCGGGACAGTGTCAAATGCCTTGCACAAGTCCAGGTAGATGATGTTAGTTGCCCTTCCCTTATCCACCGATGCTGTAACCCCATCACAGAAGGCCACCAAGTTTGTGAGGCACGATTTGCCCCTAGTAAAGCCATGTTGGCTGTCACCAATCACCTCCTTATTTTCCATGTGCCTGCGCATAGTCTCCAGGAGGATCTGCTCCATGATCTTGCCAGTCACAGAGGTGAGACTGACCGGCCTGTAGTTCCCTGGGTCTTCCTTTTTTCCCTTCTTAAAAATGGGGGTTATGTTCCCCCTCTTCCAGTCGGTGGGAACTTCGCCACACTGCCAGGACTTGTCAAATATGATGGAGAGTGACCTGGCCACTACATCCACCAGTTCCCTCAAGACCCGCGGATGCATCTCATCAGGTCCCATGGACTTGTGCACCTTCAGGTTCCTTAGATATTCTCGAACCTGATCTTCTCCAACAGTGGGCAGTTCTGCATTCTCCCAGTCCCTGCCTTCGAGAACAGAGTCTATCCATTTCAGAGTCTGTTCATAAAATGGTTTCTCTGGAGGAATAATTGTAGTTTAAAAAAAAAAAATCTTTCAAGTTTTCACTTGCAATTCTCAATTCTGACTTTTTTTATCCAACAAATATAAATTCCAGCTAACAGCGTCTCTGTCCTGTGTTGAGGAAAATCCTTGCTTAATATACTATGTTAGCTCTGACCTACCAGGTTCTAGGCAACTCCAACTATTATCTTCAATAACTTGTTTACACCTAGAGAGGTTTAATCACATTTTCCCTTGAGCCTCAGGATCTGGGCTTGGCATAACCCATTGTTTTAACAAAATATATGACAGTCTTTGTGCTGTAAATCTACGTACTGGCCCACTAATGCCTTTCATCTCAGAAGAGGGTGTAGCACTGTTCCAAGTGGTACTGCCAATACCTCTGCTATGCTGCTGAAATGCCCAGGGTTAAAAGGATACTGTAAAAACACAGATCAAGGTGCAAAAAATGCAGTGTCTTCTCCTCAAACAGACTGCATTTTGGGTACACACTAAATAATATGGCAAGTTACTCTGTTTGCTGTTAATGAAGCAGATTTTTTCCTGGTACAGAGGGCAGGAAAAAGCATCAAAGAAAGGATAACAGAGTCTTCAGGAGAAGTGAGTTCAGCATGATGGCTTTCCAAGCTGAGCTTAGGAATACCAAGCATGTATGAAACCAGCACCTCCTCATCCCTCACATGTACCAATTTTTTTGCAAGGAGCATATTGACCACTAATATGAGTATTCCCAGTTTCAGCTGGTGTCATTCAAGACAGTTGTCAAGTATCTCTAACATCCACCCATGTCCTGTCCCCTTTAGTTGTGCAACTAGCAGTTTAAAGTTCCCAGCACTAAGGTTACCACTGCCTTTTGCCTAAATACTGATAAGATACAGGCATAAAGAAGAGTTGCTGTGAGTAATCCTGGCAGAAATTCAACTACACAAAGAGCCTTCACAACAGAGAAACACTCAGTGAGAACCTGTGGGAATAAGATTGACATCCAGAAAAACCGAGACAGCAATGTGCTGCACTGCTGGAATTTTAGCATGGGATTCAATTGCACTGCAAAAAATATTTTCTTTTGCATTAAATGTGTTAGTGTTGGAATCTTCTTTCATCAGTTTGAGTCTCATTCAAGAACGTGCAGTCCTGTTAGAGATCTGAATAATCACATTGCTCCTGGAAAGCACTTGAATTCAATGAACTCCTGCAACAAATGCATAAAAGGCTCTGTAATCTTTATAAAATTCAGGGCAGATATGTTAGGAAAGATGCAAAGAGGGAGTGCAGATTGTCCCTCTAATCTTATTTTATTACCTGGTGTACACAGAGCTGCACTGATTTCCAGACTTAGCAGATATATATTCACCTTGCTTACATACCTCCTTGAAATGATGGTGTTCCCCAGCAGTGTGCAGAAGACAGATTTTTAAATGAATGTTTAGCTATATTCCATTGCTTCATTTACCCAGTCCATGAGGGAACTTTAAGAGGGCCAAAGTTCTTTGGTATGCCCTTGTCTTCTCTCAGTAAAGGTAAAAGCCTCATCTGAGCATATTCCTTCAGTAATGTATGACTGGAATAGCTTGAGAAGCTACTCATCATAAGGATACTGGTAATGTTATCAGTACTTTTCTTATTCTTTAGAAGAATGCTGACAGTAATAAAGTTTTCAACATGAAGATAGAAAGTTCTGGATGTCCTTAAATACAACTATTTGCAAAGACGTAGCTTTAGTTAAAGAAAATCTGCTAGAGCAAGCAGAGGAAATGAAAGAATCTGCTAGAAGAGAAAGTACCTGAAAAAGTTTAATTTCTCTGAGTGAAGGGGGGAAATTAAGATGTCACATTACAAGATCATATAAACCATATGAAATATAGGAAATGGTTGCTGTAGGAAATGGAAGTTAAAATCATGAGCCCACTGAGGTCAACAGTGAGGAGGGCACGAAGTTTCACCATTCATCTCCCAGTCTCCAGGATATTCCCTCAGTCTGCTGGGAACATACTGTACCACAATGGTGATTCCAATGCAAAGGAGGTAGTACTCTAAACTGGATCAGTAAACTTAGTAACACACAGGATTTCCATCTAAGAAATCTCCAGCCACTTCATAAATCATCACATGAAACAGCAAACTGGCAATGTGATGCATCTTGTCAAAGACCAGGAGAAGATCAAACAGGAGGGTGGGGAGGCAGCTTGTCGTCTCATCTACATAAAAAATGACCAGTCAGGATTATTTCCTGTGCTCTTTTCATTTCAGTGGTTTAGTATCTAATCCTTGTTACAGGATTAATTTTCTATCCTCACTAAATCACAAATGGAAAAATAACAGCATGTTGGCCAACCAAGAGCACCTTTGTAAACTTTGAAATTCCCTTGACATGTTTGTTTACTAACTTCCTTCTTCAAATTACTTATCTCTTCTCTACTTATTTTTATGCATATATCTGTGTATATATGCATATGCATGTATACATACACATAGATGCTTAGACACACACACACACGTGCGTGCCTATATTTATACATTCACTCCAGAAGCCTATGTTATCCATTCTTAATTTAAAGTGAGTCTAGTCTTGGTGTCAAAATACTTTATGAAATCATTACTTCAATTTAATAAGAAATAAAATAAACAAAACTTTTAAATGCAGTTATCTGTAAGGAAAGCACTGACAGTTTCTCTCTGCTGATGAAAAGTATGCAGTACCTTGTAGAGGATGAATTATTACATAGGCATGACCATCAGAAAAATAGATTTGATTCCTCAAGAAAGAGAGACCATTGCACTGTGCTCACAAGTTCAGAAAGCACAAAGCAGGTTTTATGCTTATTTGCTTGCTTAAGGTCCCAGACAAGCTCAACTGAAACAGGCTTGCTGGATGATGCAGAAAATTCAGGTATCTGGAAACCAGGCTCATCTAACCAAAACAAAATATACTCTGAAAGATTTAGCAACAGAGACATAGTAATGCTCTGATATCTCCGATATACCCCTCTCTCCTGTCCTGCCCCGCCCCCCCCCCCCCCCCCCCCCCCCCCCGTGGTGGGTTGACCCTGGCTGAGGGCCAGGTGCCCACCAGAGCCGCTCTATCACTCCCCTCTTTCATTAGACAGGGGAGAAAAGGTACAATGGAAAAAAAACTTACGGGTCGAGATAAGGACAGGGAGAGATCATTCTCTAATTATCATCATGAGCAAAACAGACCGAACTTAGAGAGGGAATTCATCTTATTTATTACTAAGCAAAACAGAGTAGAGGAATGAGAAATAAAGCCAAATCTTAAAAACACCTCCCCCCACCCCTCCCATCTTCCCGGGCTCAACTTCACTCCCGGCTTCAACCTCCGCCCCCCCCAGCGGCACAGGGGGACGGGGAGTGGGGGTTACGGTCAGTTCATCATGCGGTGTTTCTGCCGCTTCGTCATCCTCAGGGGGAGGACTCCTCTCATCATTCCCCCGCTCCAGCATGGAGTCCCTCTCACGGGAGACAGTCCTTCACGGCCTTCTCCAACGTGAGTCTCCTCCACGGGGTGCAGACCTTCAGGAGCAAACTGCTCCAGCGTGGGTCCCCCACGGGGTCACAAGTCCTGTCAGCAAACCTGCTCTGGCGTGGGCTCCTCTCTCCACGGGTCCACAGGTCCTGCCAGGAGCTTGCTCCAGCGCGGGCTTCCCACAGGGTCACAGCCTCCTTCAGGTGTCTCCACCTGCTCCGGCGTGGGGTCCTCCACGGGCTGCAGGTGGAATCTCTACACCCCCTCATCCTCCCTCCATGGGCTGCAGGGGAACAGCCTGCTTCACCATGGTCTTCACCACGGGCTGCAGGGGGATCTTGCTCCGGCGCCTGGAGCACCTCCTCCCCCTCCTTCTTCACTGACCTTGGTGTCTGCAGATGTTCTTACATCTTCTCACTCCTCTCTCTGGCTGCAAAAGCGCTCTCTAACTGTTTTTGTCTTTCTTAAATATGTTATCACAGAGGCGCTGATTGGCTTGGCCTTGGCCAGCGGCGGGTCCGTCTTGTAGCCGGCTGGCATTGGCTCTATCAGACACAGGGGTAGCTTCTAGCAGCTTCTCACAGAAGCCACCCCTGTAGCCCCCCCGCTACCAAAACCTTGCCACGCAAAACCAACACACCCCCATGTTGGGTTAACATAGTTTTTGAGTTTTGGGGGGTTTCCCCATTTTTTCACACAGGGGAAGTGGGACAGTAGATGTATTAATAAAGCCAAAAGAATTCAAAATTTAAGAAACACATTATGTTCAATTATCCAACTGAAAAGCAAACAAGCACTTATTACCACCAGTAAAATGACCTTGCAAAAGTGTCCTTGTTTCTTGAGACAACATGCAATGAATAGCATTTCCATGTGAATATTTGTACTTTGGGGTTCTTCCAGAAGTGTAGTAGACTTCGTATGTTATAAGTAATCTTTGCTGTCAGTCGAATGACATTACTTACTCTGTGGCAACATGAGGAAGATTGCTGCCTCTCACATTTCATCACAAGGGTTTTTTTCCAATTAGAGAGTACAGATGATGTGAAAGCTTCATCTGTGTACTTACACAAAACAAGTTTGCCTCTAAAAGCCATGCATCGACAGAACAAAGTGCATTGTCAATAACATCAGCGTAATGGAGTTGTTGAAAACCATCAAACCCAGATGAGCACAAAGTACAGCCTGGTTTCCAAAGTAACACATGGGGAAAAGAGGTAAGTTGTGCCTGATGAGGTGTCTCAGTCTCCAACATCTGCTGCTATGAACCTGTTGCACATGGGGATTGTGGCATCCCTGAACTACCATCTGCACAAATTGTCTACTGACTGTTGGCAGCATAATGCCTTCCTTTACAATTCAACCCAAAGCAATTATTAACAGATTTCATTTTAGCCTCTTGCAAAATGCGCACCTTATTTTCACACTTTACTCTGCCAGAAATCATATAGTCAGAACAGTAGGGCAGACTTAAAGTCAAACACACTCTCAAGATCAAAAGTAAATGCAAAAAAACAAAAACCAAAAAGAAATCCCACCACTCATCTTTTTGAAAATGTGAAGATTTCACTGACTTTGAAAAGCTTGATTGCTTTCCTGCTTGCATTTTGTATTTGAAGTGGGTTTTGTGCAACAATAAAAGAATGAACAAATTAACAGCCTTTATCTCCCAGTTGTAGTGGTAAACAATTGTATTTGCATGTTCCTCTCTTCCTAGAACACTTAACAAATAATTTATTTTTTTTAAAAAAAGAACAAAAAATAAAGAAAAATTATAATTAAAATTGCATCCTGAAGCCTTTTAATTTCCTCAGGACTTAGAGGACTAGACTTAGGGAATGCATAAGGTCAGCCAGCAGCTCATTCAGCCTTTCCTCTTCCTTTGTGAAAGATGCTTAGAAGAGAGGCATCTGGAAGAGAGTCTACCCTTGAGGTCTGGAAGCAGTCTTCAGCCCCTATGACAAGCCCAGCTGTGCACAGCCCTACAGACACAGTCAGGTAACACAAGCCAGACTTACAATTTCCCAGTGGTCTACGGCTATATGTGCAAAATAATTAAACAAGTGAACAAATAAACAAGCAAGCAAGCAAATAAATAAAACTTTCTTCCTTAGAAATGTACTCCAGAGTCTAACTCTCCATGTTTGCTTGTCTGATTATTTGCTTGTATTTAGTCTAATTTTAACAACTTAAGTAGCCTTTAAGCCCTCCTGCCCAAGGAAACATGTAATCCACTGGTAGCAACTTGGGAAAGACAACTACAAAAATCAAAAAATAGCAAAGCAGAAAAGTATAGGATACCTCAACTCAATACTTTATTTTTTATTTTATTATGCATAGAACCTTCATATTCCCATTGCTAGATGAAAGGAGGACTAACAGCCTAGCAGATCAAAGTGTGCAC